>NC_088243.1:53552057-53873307 GCF_036934945.1 Oncorhynchus masou masou
GAACTCAGCAATGAGTGTTGCAACCGAGGACAGATGATTTGTATGCGCTACACGCTTCAGCACTCGATGGTCCCGTTCTGTGAGCTTGTGTGGCCTAGCACTTTGCGGCTGAGCCATTATTGGTCCTAGACATTTCCACTTCACAATAACAGCACTTCCAGTTGACCTGGGGCAGCTCTAGCAGGGCACAAATTTGACAAACTGACTTGTTGGAAAGGGGGCATTCTATGACGGTGCCACCTTGAAAGTCACTGAGCTCTTCAGTAAGGCCATTTTACTGTCAATTTTGTCTATGCAGATTGCATGGCTGTGTGGACAATTTTATACATCTGTCAGCAACTGGTGTGGCTGAAATAGCCGGATCCGCTAATTTGAAGGGGTGTCCACATGCTTTTGTATATATAGTGTATGTACACCTCCCTATATGCTCCAGTTTCCCTATGCTTCAGCTCTCCCACCATACAAGTGTGTTCTTGACCTTGTCTCACTGCAGAGGAGGAAATTGTTGTTTCATTCAATTATATGGATAGAGAGCAAAGCTTGTGCAGAGTGTGTAAACAGCACTATTAGCCATTCATAGTAACTGGCTGGCTTGCGGTGTTGAGAGACACAATGTGCCGGCCATAAATGATTTAGATTTAATTCCCTCTAAAGTTACGACTCACTTTATTTATCATCCTAATTTACCACATTAAAACGATTCACGAGTCTGAGGATGAAAGCAAATGGGAAATGAAGGGAACATGCTTTTAAAGAATTACAGGGAAAATATGCATTAACATGAGTTCCAAAAAGCTGCCGGGGAAATCAAGGGTTTACATTATATGGCGGATAAAATGTCAGTGTGGTTGCAGGATGGGCTCTTGCATTAAGTGACAAGGAAAGACATATAGACACAGCAACTCAAAAGACTAACCATACACAACAATAAGATCCACATTTCTACAGCATTGCATAGTAGCTAGTTAATTCAAAATGCTTTCTATGTTCAAGCCCAGCATCAGCATATGAATTCATTTAGGACAGCTGAGGTCTGGGTGCAGAGACAGATAGGCTTGCGTCACACCATCTGCAGTTATTATTTTGGAAGCAACGTTACAATAGTAATCCCAGGAAAGAAACTTTGGTTCTGTGAAAGTTCCCAGAACATTCAGGAAATGTTCTGATAACACAAAAGCTGTCCAGTTGTGCAGATGATTATACAATGTTTGTATAAAAAATTCACCTGACGTTTCAAGAACGTTCCCACATTTTGTCTGTTCTTTAAAGGTTCCCAGAATGTTTCATTAGGTTGTGGAAACAGTCTGGTGGGAACATTGTGGGTAGGGTGACCACATTTAAAGTCCCCAAATGCGGGAAAACAGGAGGATTTTGCGGGACATTCACGGGGCTGTACAGCCTACAGAGTACCACTCCCCTCATACAATATTTAATGACGTCGTCATTTCTGAACGTTTTGTTGTGACTTTACTTTCATTCATCTGATGACTGTTATTTATTTAATCAACTAACTTTATGTTTAATTGTTACCCGATTAAATGAATCATGTAACAATTAACTCATTAGGATTTGGGGCACTAAATAACATTTTTGCCCGCTTTGAGGACAATACAGTGCCACTGACACGGCCCGCAACCAAAACATGCGGACTCTCCTTCACTGCAGCCGGGGTGAGTAAAACATTTAAACGTGTTAACCCTCGCAAGGCTGCAGGCCCAGACGGCATCCCCAGCCACGCCCTCAGAGCATGCGCAGACCAGCTGGCTGGTGTGTTTACGGACATATTCAATCGATCCCTATCCCAGTCTGCTGTTCCCACATGCTTCAAGAGGGCCACCATTGTTACTGTTCCCAAGAAAGCTAGGGTAACTGAGCTAAACGACTACCGCCCCGTAGCACTCACCTCCGTCATCATGAAGTGCTTTGAGAGACTAGTCAAGGACCATATCACCTCCACCCTACCTGACACCCTAGACCTACTCCAATTTGCTTACCGCCCAAATAGGTCCACAGACGATGCAATCTCAACCACACTGCACACTGCCCTAACCCATCTGGACAAGAGGAATACCTATGTGAGAATGCTGTTCATTGACTACAGCTCAGCATTTAACACCATAGTACCCTCCAAACTCGTCATCAAGCTCGAGACCCTGGGTCTCGACCCCGCCCTGTGCAACTGGGTACTGGACTTCCTGACGGGCCGCCCCCAGGTGGTAAGGGTAGGTAACAACATCTCCACCCCGCTGATCCTCAACACTGGGGCCCCACAAGGGTGCGTTCTGAGCCCTCTCCTGTACTCCCTGTTCACCCACGACTGCGTGGCCACGCACGCCTCCAACTCAATCATCAAGTTTGCGGACGACACAACAGTGGTAGGCTTGATTACCAACAACGACGAGACGGCCTACAGGGAGGAGGTGAGGGCCCTCGGAGTGTGGTGTCAGGAAAATAACCTCACACTCAATGTCAACAAAACTAAGGAGATGATTGTGGACTTCAGGAAACAGCAAAGGGAACACCCCCCTATCCACATTGATGGAACAGTAGTGTAGAGGGGAGTAAGTTTTAAGTTCCTCGGCGTACACATCACAGACAAACTGAATTGGTCCACCCACACAGACAGCATCGTGAAGAAGGCGCAGCAGCGCCTCTTCAACCTCAGGAGACTGAAGAAATTTGGCTTGTCACCAAAAGCACTCACAAACTTCTACAGATGCACAATCGAGAGCATCCTATCGGGCTGTATCACTGCCTGGTACGGCAACTGCTCCGCCCACAACCGTAAGGCTCTCCAGAGGTTAGTGAGGTCTGCACAACGCATCACTGGGGGCAAACTACCTGCCCTCCAAGACACCTACACCACCCGATGCCACAGGAAGGCCATAAAGATCATCAATGGACAACAACCACCCGAGCCACTGCCTGTTCACCCCGCTATCATCCAGAAGGCGAGGTCAGTACAGGTGCATCAAAGCTGGGACCGAGAGACTGAAAAACAGCTTCTATCTCAAGGCCATCAGACTGTTAAACAACCACCACTAACATTGAGTGGCTGCTGCCAACACACTGACTCAACTCCAGCCACTTTATGAATGGGAATTGATTGGAATTGATGTAAAATATATCACTAGCCACTTTAAACAATGCTACTTAATATAATGTTTACATACCCTACATTATTTATCTCATAAACAATGTACTCTATATCATCAACTGCATCTTTATGTAATACATGTATCACTAGCCACTTTAAACTATGCCACTTTGTTTACATACTCATCTCATATGTATATACTGTACTCGATACCATCTACTGCATCTTGCCTATGCCGCTCTGTACCATCACTCATTCATATATCTTTATGTACGTATTCTTTATCCCTTTACACTTGTGTGTATAAGGTAGTAGTTTTGGAATTGTTAGCTAGATTACTCGTTGGTTATTACTGCATTGCCGGAACTAGAAGCACAAGCATTTCGCTACACTCGCATAAACATCTGCTAACCATGTGTATGTGACAAATAAAATTTGATTTGATTTGACCATGGAAGAGGTTGTTTAAAGAGTTACCATCTCCCAAATTAAACTCTATAAGGTATATATCTATTTAATAAATAAACAGGAATCTAATTAATAATTACCTTTTATCATATCATCATTCTGAACAGTCGTAAACTCATGCATCTGCAAAAAACCCAGCCTTGCTCTTGATTCAGCACTACACCAATTGGTTTAATTATTTATTTACTAGCTAACTAAAATGAGAAAACAGGATAACATACACACTTAATACATGAGAGGAAAGTCCCTAGCAGACTGGCAATATGACGGCTTAATACACAGCGATGAAGAGTGGGAAAAAGAGAGAGACAGGGAAAAAGGGACACTGGTTACATAAGATACATTCTATAACTATTCTCCCATTAATCATATACTTTGCACATGAACCGCCGACCGTTTAGGAAGGAGGTGGTTTGGCCTTTCAGCGGCACGCTTGTAAGGGTCCGGACCCGTCTCTTCTACTGTTGTTCACCCTGGAAGTGGCTACTTACTATGAACAGTCAATAGGAGATATATTATTTTATCCCTCCTAAAATCACATTCATATCTTAACAAATCTACTTTCATAATTTGTCATATTATATGCACAACGTATTGGATGGAAACTTGACTGATGAAGGGGATATACTTTCCAAGTTACAGTATTTCGTCCATGCAATTTTAATGACATCACAAAATGAAAACCCGTATGACATACATTTTTTTCTATAGTTCCTCACTGACCATTTCCCACATTGTTATGTTAGAAATATTGTTCCAGTATCCACTTTTAACCGTGTTAGAGTTTCAAATGGAAAACTATCTGTGAAACAAAGGCATTCCTTTGTTGACACTAAAGTGTGAGAAAGAGTCCACCCTTCTCCTGTAATTTACAACACGGTGTGAACTGTCAAACCGGCCCAGTCCCCTCCTTCCCCTTTCTGTGGGTGAGAGAAGGTCTGGTTATTGTCAATCATTACCAAGCTGATCTGACCCATTGTGATCCTCACAGGACAGTCATGACAGTTTGTATCGGCAGCCTATTAAATATTATTAAAGAATATCCTTAAAATGCATCCTCCAATTGCAACGTCTGCCTATGCCCACACATATGTGACCCGTTTCTGGAAACTAGGCGTATGTCGCTGGTCACTACTTCATAGGAGAGCCATTTAAACTTTTTTTTTCATAAACTTTTTTTTTTCTCCAGAAATGCCTTCTTGAACATGTGAAAGTTCATGTGCCTGAATAATAAACGTGTATGCCATCTGTAAATACAAATACAATTGTTAAATTACGAGCCTAGTTGGCTTAGCCACAGAAAAAAACAGCAACCTTCCCGCGAGCCATGATTGGCTGAGATAATGAGTAAGCTGGACATGCTGAGAGATGAGGATTGGTCTGCCAATCTGTTTCGTTGAGCCGGACAGTTTGTGTTTGTAATCCTGTCTAATGCAGCTTTTTAAAAATCTAATCAAACTTTATTTGTCACATGCGGCGAATACGACAGGTGTAGACCGAACCGTGAAACGCTTACTTACAAGCCCTTAACCAACAATCCAGTTCGAGAAAGAGTTTTAACCAAATAAACGAAAGTAAAAAAATAATAAAAAGTAACACAATAAAATAACACTAATGAGGCTATATACAGGAGGTACCGGTACCGAGTCAATGTGCGGGGGTACAGGTTAGTTGAGGTAATTTGAACATGTAGGTAGGGGTAAATTGACGATGCATAGATAATAAATAGCGGGTAGCAGCAGTGTAAAAACAAATGGGGGGTCAATGTAATAGTCCAGTGGCCATTTGATTAATTGTTCAGAAGTCTTATGGGTGGGGGTAGAAGCTGTTAAGGAGCCTTTTGGTCCTAGACTTGGCGCTCCAGTACCGCTTGCCGTGTGGTAGCAGAGAGAACAGTCTATGACTTGGGTGACTGGAGAATTTGACAATTTTATTGGCTTTCCTCTGACACCCCCTGGTATATAGCTCCTGGATGGCAGGAAACTTGGCCCCAGTGATGTATTGGAGCGCCAAGTGATATACTGGACAACACACTACCCTCTGTAGCGCCTTACGGTCAGATGCCGAGCAGTGGCCACACCAGGCAGTGATGTAATCAGTGATGCTCTCAATGGTGCAGCTGTAGAACTTCTGGAGGATCTGGGGACCCATGCCAAATCTATTCAGTCTCCCGAAGGGGAAAAGGTGTTGTTGTACCCTGCTCACGACTGTATTGGTGTGTTTGGACCATGATAGTTTGTTTGTGATGTGGACACCAAGGAACTTGAAACTCTCAACCTGCTCCACTACAGCCATGTCAATGTTAATGGGGGCCTGTTCGGCCCGCCTTTTCCTGTAGTCCACAATCAGCTCCTTTGTCTTGCTCACATCGAGGGAGAGGTTGTTGTCCTGGCACCACACTGCCAGGTCTCTGACCTCCTCCCTATAGGATAGGTCTCTGACCTCCTCCCTATAGGCTGTCTCATCGTTGTCGGTAATCAGGCCTACCACTGTTTAGTCATCGTTTCTTGTTTGTTGTTATTGGTGTTAGCAGTACTATCTCCATCAACATTAGCTGAACATTCCAGGAATGTTCTTTTAGAACAACTTCTGTTGCTCCAACATTTTATTGCTGAAGTATGTTTAGGGGACGTTATTGGAACCATCATGTCATAATGTCACACTATAACTTTATGAGATCATGGTAGATATATTTCCTGCTTGTTGTTATGGGTGCTTTGAATTAGCAGAACGTTGATGTAATATTTCCCTCAGAACCACTTCTATTGCTCCCTAATTTTGTTGCGGCAATATGTTCTAAGAACATTACTGGTATATTGTGTTATTACATTACCTGGAAACCTAATGAGAACAGTTCTGTGGTGGTTATTACAGATGCTGTGCACAACATTTCGGTGAACATTAGGAGAATATTCCAAGGATATTTAATAAAAAATAAAAAGGTATTTTGTTATGAAAAACATTTGTTTTTGGGATGGTTAATCCTCATGTTATATAAAGCCTAACTAACTTAATGGACATCTTAGGTAATGTTCTGGTAATGTTTCCGGTTTCTGGAATGGTTCTTACTGGGGTCAAAAGGTCAGACAGTAGGACAGAGAGAGAAGAAGAGAGAGAGAGTATTTTGCATGAAAAGGGCCTTTTCTTTTGAGTGTATCTTTCTCTTTCTCTCTCTCTCGGTCTCCACTTCTCTCCAGAGAAGAGATGGCTTTTAAGTTTAACCCACTGAGAGCTCTTCAATTAATGTTAAAGGTAGATGGAATTTTACTGGCCGTATTCTAGAGATGTTTTATTGAAAGTACACACCATTCCATAGAGACAAGAGTGTATAAAAGGAAACGTATTTAAGGTGAATGGTGGAATTCATCATTTGTGAATGAATGTTGTGACGTGGGACGGTTCCGTTTGTTCAAAGTAAGCTCTCCTGTGTATTGCACAACTCTAGTGTGTGGATTATTACTTGCGTGCGTCAAGCTGCAAGCACCAGGGGAAGTTCCAGTAAGCCAGGACTGCTACCAGCCAGTTTAGACAATCATGAGTCTTGCCAGAACAGAGAAACAGACTCATTTCGGCCATTTCACAAATCTTTATGAGTAAGAAAAATGCAACAGAAATGGCAGTTCTTTGGGCGTCACTTACTTATCGCATAAAACAATATTAGCTATGTCTTTTCCTTTAGAAGGGTTCAAAACGCGTCTCTCTCTCTCCTCTCATATTTCCAATCTGCCCGTCAAGCCTCAAATGTTCAAATTCTATTCTTCAATTAAACTGATTTAGAAAGCATAGTGTGTTTACATGCGCTGTAGCCGAGAGTAATTTTGTTGTTCTCCAATTGGCGTGGTGATCCTAACTGACCTAAAACAGGGAATTTTTACTAGGATTAAATGTCAGGAATTGTGAAAAACTGAGTTTGAATGTATTTGGCTAATGCGTATGTAAACTTCCGACTTCAACTGTATATATCAGATTATGGCAATAGAAAGGCTACAGGAGCAATTATGTTTTACTAAGAGTGGTACTTTTAAAAAGGGCAAGAGAGCGCAGTGACCCTGAGCGGACAATCTGTTTCTCGTTCATAGAAGAGAGTTTAAATAAAATTTTCATAGCTTGCGCTTTGGTATCTGCTCGTACAGCACAGATGTTTGCTTTTCATTTTCCTTCAGGTTAATTTCTCCACAACATTTACTAAACATAAATATAAAGGCAACATGTAAAGTGTTGGTCCCAGGTTTCATGAGCTGAAATAAAAGATTCCAGAAATGTTCCATACGTTTACACCTCTGTTAGTTAGATTATCTTGGCAAAGGATAAATGCTATCTACCTGACAGGTGTGACATATCAAGAAGCTGATTAAACAACATCATCACACGTGTGCACCTTGTGCTGGGAACAAAAAAAGCCCATTCTAAATGTGCAGTTATGTCACACAACACAATGCCACAGATGTCTCAAGTTTTGAGGGAGCGTGAAATTGGCATGCTGACGGCAGGAATGTCCACCAAAGCGGTTGACAGATAATTTAATGTTGATTTCTCTACCATAAGCCTCCTCCAATGTTGTTTTAGAGAATTTGCCAGTACTTCCAACCGGCCTCACAACCACAGACCATGTGTATGGCTTCAAGTGGGCGAGCGGTTTGCTGATGTCAACGTTGTGAACAAAGTGGCGGTGGGGTTATGGTATGACCAGGCATAAGCTACGGACAGCGAACACAATTGAATTTTTTTTAAGGTGTCTGTGACCAACAGATGCATATCTGTATTCCCAGTCATGTGAAATCCATAGATTGGGGCCTATGAATTTATATAAATTGACAGATTTCCTGATATGAACTGTAACTCAGTAAACTCTTTGAAGTGTTGTGTTTATATTTTTGTTCAGTATACATTTGTGTGGTGCCAGCAGAGCTTGGAACTTAGTTTTACACATCTTCCTATAATGCCCTTTTCCAACCAAGCTTAAGACATGAAGGAGCATTTTAAATGAATGATGGATCGTTCAAACATTGACAACAGGCATTTAGGATGAAGGGGAGAAGTGAAGCATGTTTTGCTCCCTAATTTCACATGCAGATTGGTCACACTTTTCATTTCTCCGTTATTAAATGCAGCCATCCGAAGAGTAAGGATTTTTTATTTCATTTTTTACTGTTCATTCCTGTCTCTCAAATTAAACTCCAACCTTGACTACTTACTGCAGAAAACTTGATCACATGGATCACATGTAATTCAAGTCTAAGTGCCTGTTTTGTTGGTCCCATCTGTTTTCCATTGAGGCTCTGTTATATGTCCTATAAGTAGCTATTGGTTGCCAAAGTGAGCTCAAGAAGCCAGGTGAACAGATGTAGAAGGCTGGCCTGCTGTCAACAGTCCACACTGCTGCTGTGCCTCTGGCCCTCTGACACACAGGCCGGGTTTTGGCTAGGTGAGACGAAAAGCAGCACAGTGCACACATACAGCCATGCTCCATCTAGCCTAGACTCACAAACATTTTATTAATACAGCCATGCTGTTTCAGAGCCATATTGTACTCATTACTCAAGAGACACAGGCAGGCACATAAAAAGCATCCTAGTACAACACTGAGGTAAGATGCTGCATAGAACTCTGGGTAAACATTCTTTCAGATGTGTCAGATTTGTGCATCGGACCGACCAATCAGGTGGTCTGCTCATGTATTTATGTTATGAACAGTTGGCTCCAGTTCAGTTCACCTGCAATGAAATATGAAATGACCTCACTAACACCCCTCTGAGTCATGAAAACAACCTCAGGGTGACAGAGTCAAATCAACAATGAGAGTGAGAGTAAATATAGTGGTGCCTTGAAGATGGGCTGCAGCGGGCAATGCTGTGGTACAGTGAGACAGAGAGACCTGTGTATTGTGATCCCTTACAGTAGGCCCCAGTTTTGCCAGGACAAAATCGGGGTGTTGTGAACACATGCCAGGAATATCTCACCAAGCCGAAGGGTGAGCGACTACAGCAATGGTGTTTGGCCAGAGCACGATATATGAGAGAGAGAGAGAGAGAGAGAGAGAGAGAGAGAGAGAGAGAGAGACAGAGACAGAGACAGAGACAGAGACAGAGACAGAGAGAGAGAGAGAGAGAGAGACTGAATACTGTCCAAGGATGGAAGAACTCATTGACTGTGGGGAGCCTGTGGCCTCGGGAATATTCTTTCCAAAACACTTGAGTGTGCTGTCTCTGACCAACTCTCTTGATATCTCTCTCAGAACATTCTTCTTGACCCTAACCATTCAGGCTTAAAGATGGGTCACTCAACCGAGACAGCTCTTCTCTGTATCACGGATGCTCTCCGCACTGCCAAAGCTGACTCTCTGTCCTCTGTTCTCATCCTCCCTAGATCTAACCGGGCTCCCGAGTGGCACCGCGGTCTAAGGCATTGCATCTCAGTGCTAGAGGCCTCACTACAGACCCTGGTTCAAACCTGGGCTGTATCACAACCTGGCCGTGATTGGGAGTCCCATAGGACGACGCACAATTGGCCCAGCGTCATCCGGGGTGAGGGGAGGGTTTGGCTGGGGTTGGCCGTCATTTAAAAAAAATATTTTGTTCTTAAGTGACTTGTCTAGTTAAATAAAGGTTCAACAAAAATACAAATTTGCTGCCTTCGACACAGTGAACCATCAGATCCTCCTCTCCACCCTCTCAGCGCTGGGTGTCTCAGACTCTCCACACTCTTGGATTGCATCCTACCTGGCAGGCCGTTCCTACCAGAAGACATAGGAGCGGTCTGCCATTCAAACTTTCCCTCCAATTCGTTGTGAATGCTGTATCCTATTTTATATCCAGCACACAAGAGCAGATTGCTTATTTCCTCAAATATATACATATGTATATATCTGTTTGGCAAATGACATGAGTGGCAAGGAGTGGAACGTTAGCTAAAGAGAGTGGTACCCAGACTAGCTAGTCAGAGAGGGAGAGGTTTACCACTCTCGAGCCTACATCAAAGTCTACGGGACAAGCAGCTTATCCATAGGCCCACCAACTGGGCGGCCATCCACGTGACCCGGTTGGGGATTCATGTGATGTTTGAGCTAATCCCCATCCAGTGGGGAAAATATTACACAGTGAAATTGTGCCAACATATGCAAGGAATGATCAATCTCTGTGCTTTTTATTTAGTGGAATAGGAATTCATTAAACTGTCATTTATCAACGATCAGTTAAAAATCAATCATAAAGCAATCACATCTGAGAGCTTTGACATGTGGTCATGTTGTAACCTGAAGTCCATTAAAGAGCTAAAGGAAGTCCAAATTTGAGGTCTCTGGGACATCAGGTAGGGTTACCCTCTCAATCTCTACAGACAGAGGGTTCAGCCAGGCCAAGTAGCAATTTGTGGCTGAAGACATTTCAGGGATTTTAGAAACCAATTTCTTGTTGCAAATAATTTAATGATCATAGCACTTTCCCTCTAATAGCACTTTCCCAGCAGAGAGGTAGAGAGCTTTGATGTCTAAAATGTCAGCGATAAAGCAAAACTCTCAGGTACAGTATGCTGTTAACATGATAAAAAGACTTTAGATAGCATCATCAAACCTTTTGAGATCAAAAATACACCTTTTATCTGTCTTTATCACAAGGATAATGTATTTTTCCACAAAGTATAATTTTACATGAAAGATACACTTGTTGAACAGCATTTCGTCTAATGAAAGAAACGCTTGAGCTGAATGTAAATCATACAGTATATAAGTATATAAGTATTCAGACCCCTTCCCTTTTCCAACAGCATCCTTGAGATGTTTCTACAACTTGATTGGAGTTGTGGTAAATGCAATTGATTGGACATGATTTGGAAAGGCGCACACCTGTCTATAATAAGGTCCCACAGTTGACAGTGTGTGTCAGAGCAAAAACCAAACCACAAGGTTGAAGGAATTGTCTGTAGAACTCCAAGACGGGATTGTGTCGAGGCACATCTGGGGAAGGGTACCAAAATATTTCTGTAGCATTGAAGGTCCCCAAGAACACAGTGGCCTCCATCATTCTTAAATGGAAAAAGTTTGGAACCACCATGACTCTTCCTAGAGCTGGCTGCCCGGCCAAACTGAGCAATCGGAGGAGAATGGCCATGGTCAGGGAAGTGATCAAGAACCCGATGGTCACTCTGACAGAGTTCCAGAGTTCCTCTGTGAAGATGGGAGAACCTACCAGAAGGACAACCATCTCTGCAGCACTTCACCAATCAGGCCTTTATGGTAGAGTGGCCAGACAGAAGTCACTACTCAGTAAAAGGCACAACAGCCCGCTTGCAGTTTGACAAAGGGCGTGTAAAGACTCTCAGACCATGAGAAACAAGATTCTCTGGTCTGATAGAACCAAGATTGAACTCTGGCCTGAATGCCAAGCGTCACGTCTGGAGGAAACCCGACACTATACCTACGGTGAAGTGTGGTGGTGGCAGCATTATGCTGTGGGGATGTTTTTCAATGGCAAGGACTAAGAGACTAGTCAGGATTGAGGGAAAGATGAATGGTTTAAAATACAGAGACATCCTTGATGAAAACCTGCCCCAGAGCCCTCAGGACCTCAGACTGGGGGCGAAGATTCACCTTTCAACAGTACAACGACCCTAAGCACACAGCCAAGACAACGCCGGAGTGGCTTACGGACAATCTTCTGATTGTTCTTGATTGGCCCAGTCAGAGCCCGGACTTGAACCCAATCTAACATCTCTGGAGAGACCTAAAAATAAAGGGTCCGAATACTGATGTAAATGTGATATTTCAGTTTTTTTGTCATACATTTGCTAAAATTGCTTTGTCATTATGGGGTATTGTGTGTAGACTGAGAAAAACCAAACAATTGAATCAATTGTAGAATAAGGCTGTAACGCAACAAAAAGTGGAAAAAGTCAAGGGTTCTGAATACTTTCTGAATGCACTGTAGTTCCCTCTACCCAATATGTCTTATAATAGTGTTCCCTCTCATTCTCTAGGTACTATGCCATCTGCTGCCAGCCACTGGTCTACAGGAATAAGATGACACCACTGAGAGTGGCTCTTATGTTAGGAGGATGCTGGGTAATCCCCACCTTTATATCCTTCCTACCCATAATGCTAGGATGGAACAGTATCGGAATAGACCATTTGGTGAGTAATAACTCATTTGTCTGTGTCAATGTGCATATACACTGCAGATATTTGATAAACCATTCAATAGAACACGATCAAATTGAACTTTATCTGAAACCACATTATGTGCTACCTACATGTATATCGTAACTCATTCCATAGGATGTCAATGAGACAAAGAAACACCTCCACACAACCAAAAGGGTTTTTTAGTGTATATCTGGTCAACGTGCTGTAGGATATGTGTAAGCTATTTTAGGCTATCACCGTTTCAGACTAGGCTTAGTCTGTGTCTAGGATAGGATACTGAGTACGTAATAAGCATGTCGTCCAATCTGAACGCACATCTTGTCCAATCTCCCGCTACTGCTCATAATAAAACAATGGCTGTAAGTGAAAGCTCAGTGAAAGGCATCGGCTAAATGATACTGTGTGATAGTAATGCTAAAATGAAACAGCAGGGAGTCTGGATTGAAATGTCAGACCCAATTCTACTATATACCAACCCAAAACAAATGGACCGGGGGAAAAGGCTGATGTAATGAAAAGCATGGGTTGAGAGTCGGTAACTTATTATAGTCATGAATAGTCATGAGCACTATGCTTATGTTTCTCTGGAAGAACTTTAGATTTGTTTAAACGGAGGACATGTACAATGGCAAGAAAAAGTATGTGAACCCTTTGGCATTACCTGGATTTCTGCATGAATTGGTCATCAAATTTGATCTGATCTTGATCTAAGTCCCAACAATAGACTTAGATCAATATTATCATTTAAACATTCACAGTGTAGGTTGGGAAAATTCTGTGAACCCAAAGGCTAATGACTTCTCCAAGAGATAATTGGAGTCAGGAGCCAGCTAACCTGGTGACCAATCAATGAGACGAGTTTGTAGATGTTAGTTAGAGCTGCCTTGCCCTATAAAAAACACTCATAAAATTTGAGATTGCTTTTCACAAGAAGCATTGCCTGATGTGAACCATGCCCTGAACAAAGAGATCTCAGAAGACCTAAGATTAAGAATTGTTGACTTGCATAAAGCTGGAAAGGGTTACAAAACTATATCTAAATGTCTTGATGTTCATTAGTCCAAAGTAAGACCAATTGTCTATAAATGGAGAAAGTTCAGCATTGTTGCTACTCTCCCTAGGAGTGGCCATCCTGCAAAGATGACTGCAAGAGCACAGTGGAGAATGCTCAAGGAGGTTAAGAAGAATCCTAGAATCAGCTGAAGACTTACAGAAATCTCTGGAACATGCTAACATCTCTGTTGACATGTTTACGATACATAAAACACTAAACAAGTATGGTGTTCATGGGAGGACACCACGGAAGAAGCTACTGCTGTCCCAATTTTTTTTGCAAAAGTGCACCTGGATATTCCACAGCGCTACTGGCAAAATGTTCTGTGGACAGCTGAAACTACAGTTGAGTTGTTTGGAAGGAACACACAACACTATGTGTGGAGAAAAAAAAGCACACCAACATCAAAACCTCATCCCAACTGTAAAGGATGGTGGAGGGAGCATCATGGTTTGGGGCTGCTTTGCTGCCTCAGACCTGTACAGCTTGCTATCATCGACGGAAAAATGAACTCCCAAGTTTATCAAGACATTTTGCAGGAGAATATAGGCTTACTGTCTGCCAATTGAAGCTCAACAGAAGTTGGGTGACGCAACAGGACAATGACCCAAAACACAGAAGTAAATCAACAACAGAATGGCTTCAACGGAAGAAAATATGCCTTCTGGAGTGGCCCAGTCAGAGTCCTGACCTCAACCCGATTGAGATGCTGTGGCATGACCTCAAGAGAGTAGTTCACACCAGACATCACAGGTATATTGCTGAACTGAAACAGTTTGATAAAGAGAAATGGTCCAAAATTCCTCCTGACCATTGTGCACGTCTGATCTGCAACTACAGAACATGTTTGGTTGAGGTTATTGCTGCCAAAGGAAGGGTCAACCAGTTATTAAATGCAAGGGTTCACATACTCCCCCCCCCCCCTGCACTGTAAATGTTTACACGGTGTGTTCAATAAAGACATATACAGTGCCTTGCGAAAGTATTCGGCCCCCTTGAACTTTGCGACCTTCTGCCACATTTCAGGCTTCAAACATAAAGATATAAAACTGTATTTTTTGGGGAAGAATCAACAACAAGTGGGGCATGTGGCAAAAGTGTGGCAAAAGGTCGCAAAGTTCAGGGGGCCGAATACTTTTGCAAGGCATTGTTCATATAATAGTTTGTGTGTTATTAGTTTAAGCCAACTGTGTTTGTCTATTGTTGTGACCTAGATGAAGATCAGATACGATTTTATGACATTGAAATCATCACAATTATGCAGAAATCCATGTATTTCCAAAGGGTTCACAAACTATTTCTTGCCACTGTATCTCTCAGTCTAATAATAATTTTCAGGCATGAACTCTGATTTAAGGCCAGGCTCCACAGGCTAATAGGGATTATTTTCTTTCTTTACTCTCATCAGACTGAAACTTTATCCGTTGAAAGTATACATACACGCAAGATATTATTGTATTACAAGTTTTATTGATTTAAAAATTTAAATATGCAAATGAGTCTAAGCCGTCCTTAAATATGCGCCAATTTGTATATTATGAGAATCTGTTTTTCAACACATTGCTTCAAGGCAGACTGGTTTTTTTTTTTATTGTGATAAGACACTCAATGGTCAGACTTTTACAGATCAGTTTATCAAAATATTGTAATTTCATGGAATTATTTAAAAAACACATGTATGATGGATGAATATTTTGCAAATATTTACACATAAAATGACACTTAAAATCAAAACGAGACAAGATATATAAAAAAAGTAAAAGTCTGCCTATAAGACCTAAGAACCTGTGTGTGGAATAATGGGAATGTACGTCCTTTGAAGACAGAGAAAAATGAATTGGCACACCGGGAACATGCCATTTTGAGCAAATCAAATCAGTTTATGTCACACTACCCTATGTAGTGCCTTGCAGTCAGAGGCCGAGCAGTTACCATACCAGGCAGTGATGCAACCAGTCAGGATGCTCTTGATGTTGCAGCTGTAGAACCTTTTGAGGATCTGAGGACCCATGCCAAATCTTTTTAGTTTCCTGAGGGGGGGGAATAGGCTTTGTCGTGCCCTCTTCATGACCGATTGCCTATAAAGATAGGTTAATGCAATTAAAATGTACTTTCCATAAACATGACCATTTATGTCACATTAATTAAACTCTTATTCATGTATCACTTCTAAACTGACAAATAAACATCAAACATACCTTTTACAAGTACATTAGCATGTTTAATACATTTGTTTCAAGCAATAGAGAATATGCTTTGAATACTGGCCTGTTGAGAAAATATGCATTTTGGTGGCAAATTCTCATATTACTTTGCTCAATTTGTCACATACAAATGATTTTGTATGGCTGTTGAAATGTGCAGAACATTAATCAGCTATGCCTGCCCCATATGTAAGGCCCTCTTGAGTTGTTGCTGTTGACGCTTTACTTTCTTGACTATGTCATGGGACCTGCGCCTACGCTTGGCACGCTCTATTGAAGCAGCATCAGCTCTCACAACTCCTCTCTGATTGCTCCAGTGTCACCAAAGTGCTGACAAGCCATAATTTCTTCATCACACTTGGTATAGCAGTGTTTCCCTGCCATATTGGCTGCTCCGTCAATGCGGTTTTTGTCCAACACAGTTTTGGAGTATCGCGACCATACTACAGAGTTCAGCCATTCATTTGCATTCTGGGTTCCTCCGTGCTACATTATTTTGAGGACGTTATCGTTTGACATCCTGTGATATGCAGGTACCATTTTCTGTGTAACCTCTCTATTAAAAAATGTATGGCCTCCAAGATTTTTGTGACAGGGTGGAGCTTTACCATTTTCTATGGCTCGCTGGTACCAGCACCAATGCACACACCTATCCCGTAGTTGGACATGAATCCTCTCTTGTGCCAAGTGCCATCGAAGGATGCCTGGATGTCTATGATGGCATCCTCATCCTCCTTCAGCAATTCTGCTTTGTCTGGGTCTATATCTGCGTATATTGCTCTTCTAATTATCTTTGCAGTGCTCTCCATTGACTGTAGCTCTCTCTGAATCGCTGCAACTAAAATGGGGGAAAAGCACTTATTATCTCAAAATTCTGTTTACTAATCATTATTTGGTCCTTTGTTGAGTATGTGTATAGTACCAATCAAAAGTTTGGACACACCTACTCATTGATGTTGGGCAATTAGGCCTGGTTCGCAGTAGGTGTTCCAATTCATCAAAAAGGCGTTCGATGGAGTTGAGTTTAGAGCTCTGTGCAGACAACTCAAGTTATTCTACACCGATCTCGACAAACCATTTCTGAATGGACCTTGTTTTGTGCACGGGTCATTGTCATGCTGAAACAGGAAAGGGCCTTCCCCAAGCTGGTGCCACAAAGTTGGAAGCACAGAGTGGTCTAGAATGTCAATGTATGGTGTAGCGTTAAGATTTCCCTTCACTGGAACTAGGGGGCCTAGCCCGAACCATACACTGCCCCAGACCATTATTCCTACTCCACCAAACTTTACAGTTGGCACTGTTCATTGAGGCAGGCAGCATTCTCCTGGCATCCGCCAAACCCAGATTTGTCCGTCGGACTGCCAGATGGTGAAGTGTGATTCATCACTCCAGAGAACATGTTTCCACTGCTCCAGAGTCCAATGGCGTTGAGCCTTACACCTCTCCAGCCGACACTTTGCATTGCGCATCAGGTGATCTTAGGCTTGTGTGCGGCTACCCGGCCATGGAAACCCATTTCATGAAGCTCTCAACGAACAGTTCTTGTGCAGATGTTGCTTTTAGAGGCAGTTTGGATCTTGGTAGTGAGTGTTGCATCCGAGGGTAGACAATTTTTACAAGGTATGCGGTTCAGCACTCGGTGGTCCATTCTGTGAGCTTCTGTGGCCTACCACTTTATGAATGAATAACGAAAATCTGGCTATATAGATATGTACGTATAGGTAGATATGTTCGTATAACTAGGAATAGTGTGTAATAAACAGTAACAGCAGCGTATGTGATGAGTGAAAAAGTTGGTGCAAAAAGGGTCAATGCAGATAGTCTGTGTAGCTATTTTAACGATATAGCACTCTTTTGGCTTGGGGGTAGAAGCTGTTCAGGGTCCTGTGGGTTCCAGACTTGGCACATCGGTACCGCTTGCCGTGCATGATGTAGAATGTTTGTTCAGATTCGAGGTCGATCTCTTAATCGGAATGGCCGATTAATTAGGGATGATTTCAAGTTTTCATAACAATCGGAAATTGGTATTTTTGGACACCGATTTGTCAGATTTTTAATTTTTAAACATTTTATTTGATTTTTTACACCTTTATTTAACTAGGCATGTCAGTTAAGGACACATTCTTATTTTCAATGACGGCCTAGGAACGGTGGGTTAACTGCCTTGTTCAGGGGCAGAAACGACAGATTTTTACCTTGTCAGCTCCGGGATTCAATCTTGCAACCTTACAGTTAACTAGTCCAATGCGCTAACCACCTGCATCTCATTGCACTCCACGAGGAGCCTGCCTGTTACGCGAATGCAGTAGAAGCCAAGGTAAGTTGCTAGCTAGCATTAAACTTAACTTATAAAAAACAATCAATCAATTATAATCACTAGTTAACTACACATGATTGATGATATTACTAGTTTATCTAGCGTGTCCTGCGTTGCATATAATCGATGCAACGCAGGGGAATGATTTAACAAAAGCGCATTTGCGAAAAAACACAATCGTTGCACGACTGTACCTAACCATAAACACCAATGACTTTCTTAAAATCAATACACAGAAGTACATGTTTTTAAACCTGCATATTTAGCGAAAAGAAATCCAGGTTAGCAGGCAATATTAACCAGGTGAAATTGTGTCACTTCTCTTGCGTTCATTGCATGCAGAGTCAGGGAATATGCACAGTTTGGGCAGCCTGGCGCATTGCGAACTAATTTGCCAGAAATTTACATAATTATGACATAACATTGAAGGTTGTACAAAGGAATATTTAGACTTATGGATGCCACCCGATAAAATACCGAACGGTTCCGTATTTCACTGAAATAATAAACGTTTTGTTTTCGAAATGATCGTTTCCAGACTCGACCATATTAATGACCAAAGGCTCGTATTTCTGTGTTATTATGTTTTAATTAAGTCTATGATTTGATATTTTATATAGCAGTCTGACTGAGCGATGGTAGGCACCAGCAGACTCGTAAGCATTCATTCAAACAGCACTTTCGTGCGTTTTGCCAGCAGCTCTTGCAATGCTTCTCAAGCATTGAGCTGTTTATGACTTCAAGCCTATCAACTTCTGAGATTAGGCTGGTGTAACAGATGTGAAATGGCTAGCTAGTTAGTTAGCGGGGTGCGCACTAATAGCGTTTCAAACGTCACTCGCTCTGAGACTTGGAGTAGTTGTTCTCCTTGCTCTGCATGGGTAACGCTGCTTCGAGTGTGGCTGCTTCGAGGATGGCTGTTGTCGACGTGTTCCTGGTTCGAGCCCAGGTGGGGGCGAGGAGAGGGACGGAAGCTATACTGTTACACTGGAAATGCTAAAGTGCCTATAAGAACATCCAATAGTCAAAGGTTAATGAAATACAAATGGTATAGAGAGAAATAGTCCTATAATTCCTATAATAACTACAACCTAAAACTTCTTACCTGGGAATATTGAAGACTCATGTTAAAAGGAACCACCAGCTTTCATATGTTCTCATGTTCTGAGCAAGGAACTTAAACGTTAGTTTTCTTACATGGCACATGTTGCACTTTTACTTTCTTCTCCAACACTTTGTTTTTGAATTATTTAAACCAAATTGAACATGTTTCATTATTTATTTGAGGCTAAATGGATTTTTATTGATGTATTATATTAAATTAAAATAATTGTTCATTCAGTATTGTTGTAATTGTCATTATTACAAATAAATGAAAAAACATTGTCCGATTAATCAATAGCGTCTTTTTTGGGTCCTCTAATAATCGGTATCGGTACCGGCATTGAAAAATCATAATCGGTTGACTTCTAGTGTAGGCAGGATACTTGAAAATACAGTCAGAGAGTAATATAAATATCCTGTCAGTAATATTAGCCAAAACATTTACTCTTCAGAGAGCTTCCCATTTGGACCGTCAGGTGTGGCACGTTGATTCCAGTTGATCCTGGGCATTCTGAAGAAATTCTCCAACACACTGTTGATGATAGACAAGAAATCGGAGTGTTTAGTTACATATGCGCCATCTTCTGCGGCATCGTCAGTCTGATGTTCTACCGCCTCCGTTCTCTGAATAAGATGGTCCCATTCTGGACAGCCGAGACATTCACTGTCTGTTGGTAAAGGTACAGTAGGTATCTCCCTCAACTGCCACATCAGTCACCGTGCTTTCTGGGAAGAGCCTGTGTTTCCTGAACATTTGTTCGCTCCTGCCCCCCTATAGCTCTTTTCTCTTGGTCAGCCCGCAAATGGAACAACTCAGCCTCAGTATACTCCGGCTCAAACCAAAAAATTGTGCCAAGAAAGTCATTACAAGGACTATTGCGGTCAAGGGAGGCCAGAGCAGTGTGTTTGGGAGGTATTTATGATGGACTTTGACGTTGTATGGGGTTTCTATCGGCAAGGCGGGAGTAGAATAAGCTTATTACCTACATCTAATTGATCAAACAATGGACCTAAAAACTGTCTGTGGTACTGACAAATGACTAGGCAAGTGTTATGAAGGGCCAAGAAGTGAACTTGCCTTTTAAGTGACTTTGAACAGCTTATGGTAGTAGGTGCCAGGAACACTGGTTTGAGTGTGTCAAGAACTGCAAAGGTGCAGTTTTTTTAACGCTCAACAGTTTTCTGTGTGTATCAAGAATGGTCCACCACCAAAAGGACATCCAAACAACTTGACACAACTGTGGGAAGCATTAGCGTCAAGATGGGCCAGCCTCCCTGTGAAACGCTTTTGGCACCTTGTGGAGTCCATGCCCCGATGAATTGAGGCGGTTCTGAGGGCAAAAGGGGATGCAACACAATATTAGGAAGGTGTTCCTAATGTTTTGTACACTGGGTCTACACATTGCAAGTGACTACAACCATATACCTAGAAATGAGACTCAGCAAATCAGTAGGTCAAGCAGAAACACATCTCCAGGCTCAGTCGTTAGTATCTCTACCAAAGCTTCATTCAACGAGAGGGCCCAGTCTATATACGAATGCATGTATAAACAAATAAACAACAAGCTGTGAAAGAAGTTGAGGACATGAGGCAAATGGACAGATCTTCTGACGGGTCCCCTCGGGGAAGCTCATTCGTGGTTTGATATCAAATGTATACATATATTTTTTGCTTTTATATATTCAGGGGAGCGAAATTCACAGTGGTGCCCTGAGTACCAACATTTAGGGAGAGGCGAGATCTATTTCTGAAAAGGAAGCCCACTTTAAATCTTATCTTTTTAACTAGCTCAAACGTATGTTTTTTAAACATGAGATCTTTGTCAATCCAAATGCCCAGATATTTATAGTTAGGAACCCGATTTGATGGGAGAACCACCCAATGAATAAATATGTAGTCCATTTGAAACATTTTTGCAAGAATTAGAGAACAACATGTATTTACTCTTGCCAACATTAAGTACAAGTTTTAAACCAACCAGGGCTTTCTGTAAGCCAACAAGTTCAGATTGCAGGTTTAACATAGCCTGGTCAACAGTTGGGGCAATGATATACATAACAGTGGCATCTGCATACAGATGAATATTACAAGTTTTAACAGATAGACCAATATTATTTATTCAATATTGGCTCCTGAGCCAGGACTAGCTAATACGTTACCTACTGGGCACAGGCATCCATTCAACATCTATTCCACATTGATTCAATGTAATGTCTTTGAAATTATGTGGTAACAACGTTGATTCAACAAGTGTGTGCCCAGTGGGTAGGACGCTAGCCCAGTCAAAGCTGCCTCCCCAATGCAGATGAAGTTCCTGTTGATTAAAAATAAAAAGATGTGTTGCGTATATCTATCGATCATAGTGTCATTTATTTTTTTCTGACAGAGCTCAAAACGCTGTTCATTCGTAAGCAGTAGGCACAGATGTGATATGAAAGTGGCCTGACGTTCAGGGTGCCGATAGAAGACAGTGATGAAGAATCAGTTCAGAGAACCTCTCATCCATATCAACTTGTCATATCATAGACCTGTTCTCAGAATTATAACTGTACTGTGTTTGTGAAAGTAAAGTTCATTGAACTGACACATTAACTATGTATGCATGTGTTGTTCTTCTCTGTGTGTGTGTGTGTGTGTGTGTGTGTGTGTGTGTGTGTGTGTGTGTGTGTGTGTGTGTGTGTGTGTGTGTGTGTGTGTGTGTGTGTGTGTGTGTGTGTGTTATGTGTGGTGTTACCACATCCCAACCCCTTGGTAGATAGAGGAACGGAAGTTCAGCGGTGATGCTGCCAACTCGACGGCGTGTGTCTTCATGGTCAACAAGCCCTACGCTCTGACGTGTTCTGTGGTGGCCTTCTACATCCCTCTGGTTCTGATGGTACTGGCCTACCAGCGTATCTATGTGACTGCACGGGCGCACGCACGACAAATCGGCGTGCTGCAGCGGGCAGGGGGAGCTGCCGCCTCGGCAGACAGCGCCGACCACCAGCGCAACCACCGCATGCGTACGGAGACGAAGGCGGCCAAGACTCTGTGCATCATCATGGGCTGTTTCTGCCTGTGCTGGGCCCCCTTCTTCATCACAAATGTGGTGGACCCCTTCATAAGCTATACAGTGCCCGACCAGCTGTGGGCAGCGTTCCTGTGGCTGGGCTACATTAACTCCATGCTCAATCCCATTCTCTATGCCTTCTTGAACAAGTCCTTCCGCCGTGCCTTCCTCATCATCCTCTGCTGTGGGAGAAAGCGTTACAGCGTCAGGCGGCCATCCATACTGGGGCCGGGGCCCCCCTGCTCGGCCACACAGATCAACGGCTCCACACATGTGCTCAAGTAAGTGCCCTCCTTACCTACGTTCCTGAGAGCCACTCTCTAACACTCTACAGCTCACAGATACTCTTCAGATGATGTTTGCCTCAGCTTGAGATTTTGTTATTAATATGTTGTTTCCAATGGTAAGGGATGGGGTCTTAGGCAGGTGGATGAACAGTAGCTTACATGACCACCATGCACCTGTCATAACATTCCCACCATGTTCCAGGACCTGAGTGACATATGACTTTATTACTTTACACAGATTACCATCTACTGTACAATAGACTGTTTGCTTTCCCGTTAGACTTGGTGAGTTAGAGACTTACAGTCAGTCTCTGTCATGTTGCTTTTGTAGTACATTTGTCTCCTGTGTTATTACATTTCAGTCATTCATCCACCCAACTGTCTAACTTTCGAATTCTCAGACTATAATGGGAAACAACTATAGCTCCGTCCAAACTAAGCATGTTCTATTTATCACCTTGGAATCTTCTAGAGATTTGGCCTGATGCATGTTGCAATACATGGCTATAATGCAGAGGGTCACTACTAAACCATTGCATGACAGGATGTTCTCTTTTTTTATTACTTCATTTACCCTATGACCAGCAGTCCCCGCTCAGTCCCAGCTAGCCCATATCTCAGACAAGCAGCTAGTTCTTCTGAAGATACAGTCAAGTTGGCTACATTCCACCTCTCCATTGAAGCACTCTCCCTTAAGGGAATCTCTATCTTCTTGTGTTGCTGGAGTAGAATGATTGGGAGAGTCAAGAAAATAAGGCATCATGATTAATGTGTATAATATTACTACCAATGAAACACTGATGCCCAGCTCTCCTCTCCTAGATCACTACTCTGGGTCATTAGACAGGTAAATGAT
This sequence comes from Oncorhynchus masou masou, assembly GCF_036934945.1. Lineage (NCBI taxonomy): Eukaryota > Metazoa > Chordata > Actinopteri > Salmoniformes > Salmonidae > Oncorhynchus > Oncorhynchus masou. The sequence goes on from NC_088243.1 coordinate 53,575,631, forward strand.
GGCCATAAACATAGCCACAGCCATAGTTGGTTAAGGGCTTGTAAGTAACCATTTCAGGGTAAGGTCTGCACCTGTTGTATTCTGCGCATGTGACAAATAAAATTTGGTTTGATCACTTAGTCCTTAACCGCTTTTCCCAGACAGAAATCTTACAAAACAATAGACTCTAATTACACGATGTACTAATTCAGACGTTATTGCAGGAAAACTAATATTCCCAACGTTTCACATTTGATGTGTTTATTTTGTTGCCACAGTTCGATGAATGGTATTACTATAGCTGAGCGATTGTATTAAATCAACAGGAAAAGGACGGAGTAGGTATGTTAACCGGCATAAATGAAGAAAAACTGCTTCCTTAATATTTCTACAAACTCATAAAGCAAAGCAAATAAGGAGTAACAATTATGTTTAATAGATGGGGGATTAATTTTTTGAATTATTCAAATAGGTGGCAACTAGTTAGCATGGCATGGTTTGCATTAACTCTGTGCTTTATGCATGGTTTGTTAGTGACATTTAGATGTGTTTCCCTTTGGAGAATGGAGGTTACAGGAGATACAGTTGCAGAGTTCTGTGTCATCATCTTGCAGCTACTTCCATCTCTCAGGCGAATGGACCTCTGATGTGGTCAGTTAAGAATTCAATCGTTTTCTTTTGTGCTGTTGTAAAATACAGTTTACACTGGGATCTAGACCTAACACAAATACCAAGTAATTCTTCTACAGGAAGGTTGCGTGTTCAAGGTTGCATGTTTGAAAAACATTCACTCCTGACAACCCTTTTGTTTGCCATAGCAATACCACTAGAATCAAGTTGTTAAGAAACAAAGCAAAGTACTGGGCCCTGTGACACCAACTATTTGAACTGGCAAAAAAAAACATCAATCTGTGACATGTATTAACCCCTTACACTCATGGGAAATGACTTATATGATAGGGCTGAATTGAAACGTTTCTTACAGAAGAAATCTTAAATACATATGCATAAACATTGTAGCAATTGAAAGGAAACAGGTTGGAGATGATGGGGAAAAATGACTCGACCAAAGATGAGGACACAACAGTTCACCTGACACAAGACTGAATCCAAAATATTACACTGTTGATTTTATGTGCATTTTACATTGACTGTACTTTTCAGGGCTGCCGGAAAACGTGTGGCGAGGCGGCATTTGCCACAGAACTTTTCAACCAGGTGTGGCAGCGCCAAACCACTTTTGATTTAGTTTAGGGACGGATCGAAATGTACAGAATGGTTACCTGGAGGAAAAATGTGGGGGGGGGGGGTCATGCTTTTTCAATTTCAGTCAAAGGGAGGGTTTAGTATTTTTAAATCTAGTCCAGGGGAGGGTCATGTAATTTGTAACTGATGAAATGGTAATATGTCTCAACGAGGGCTTTGTGTTGGCGCCTGTTTCTTCCTACTTAAGAAATAAGAGGTTTAGGCCTACCTGTTTGACAGACAAAATTAGGCTGTAGGCTGCTATATCCATAGATTTGTCGGTCAATTCCTCTACCCACCATGCACTCTTTAAATAGCCTAACTCTGTGAAGGGCTGTTAGCTAAAACCAAGACTCACCTTTTTATTAAAGACAATTTTTTGTTAGCTTAAGATTTTGAACAAAATAAAATGTGTCCGATTATATCAAGTGATCTATAACAGTGCTTTGGTCAGTGATGCTTTGCTAGAAACAAGCTGTAAAATCCCCTGGAAAGACGTGACTCAGATGCATATGGGAATATCATTGTTTCGTTTCTTTGACATTCTATAGCCTAGCAGACAAAAAATGAAGTAATCTAATTCTATCACTATCAATTGATTAAGCTTTTCACTTTCTATACATTAAAATGTGTTTAAACCCATATGGGGTTTAAGCTAGGGTAACATATGGAATTGATCATACCATGAATATAGCTATATAAAAAAAATGTATATATCTACAAATTATTTGATCTAATATTGAATTTGTCCTTTACTACAAATCTGTCGTTCTGCCCCTGAACAGGCAGTCAATCCACTGTTCCTAGGCTGTCATTGAAAATAAGAATTTGTTCTTAACTGACTTGCCTAGTAAAATAAAATAAACTATATCCCATAGAATCACATTTTAAAAACACATTCATAAATGGGAAAAAAGACAGTCCAAAAATGTATAATAAGGAATAAGGTTTTGAAGTGTCTGTCCTATATCTAAGAGATATAAGAAAGCTCATAAAATATTTTAGATTTGTTTGGACTATTTAACCCCATATTTTTGTAGGCACAAAACTACTGTACCTTTATACTTCCATTCATTTGAATGGGTTACCTTCAGACGGGTCCCGTGAAACTTGTGGGAGTCGTAGAGCAAATTGCCATTGTGTTCGTGAGAGTCTCCCCTTTCCACAGTGGGGTCATAATAGTTTGTAGCCCAAACGGTTTGGACGCAACAAACAGTTGGCACATTAACGTTTCCGATTTCAGACGAGTCCTGTGACACTTGTGGGGGTCCTAAAGCAAAACGGACAACACCATCGTGTTTGTGAGCGTCTCCCATTTCCATAGTGGTTATATTAGTTTCGGACGCTACAGACGTTTTCGCGAGAAGACCAATTTTTGGGATGTCTCACTGTCTGACAAACACTTTTGTAGCTAAGCCACCTTCCACCTCAGATGCAGAAGGCCGACACACAGTGCCTTCAGAAGGTATTCATATTTTGTTTTTTTTCTAACCCATCTACACACAATACTCCATAATGTCATAGTGAATACATGTTTTTAGACATTTTTGCAAATTTATTGTATACAAAAATATCAATTTACATTAGTCTTCACACCCCTGAGTCAATACATGTTAGAATAACCTTTTGCAGTGATTACAGCTGTGTGTCTTTCTGGGTCTCTAAGAGCTTTCCACACCTGGATTGTACAATATTTGCACAATTTATTCTTTTTAGAATTCTTCATTGCTAGACAACCATTTTCAAGTCTTTCCATATATTTTCAAGCAGATTTAAGTCAAAACTGTAGCTCGGACACTCAGGAACATTCCCTGTCTTCGTGGTAAGCAACTCCAGTGTAGATTTGGCCTTGTATTTTAAGTTATTGTCCTGCTGAAAGTTGCATTCACCTCCCAGTGTCTGGCGGAAAGCAGACTGAACCAGGTTTTCCTATAGGATTTTGATTTTGACTGTGCTTAGCTCCATTCCATTTCCTTTTTATCTTGAAAAACTCCCCAGTTCTTGACAATTACAGGCATACCCAAAACAAGATCCAGCCACCGCTATGCTTCAAAATATGGAGAGTGGTACTCAGTAATGTATTGGATTTGCCCCAAACATAACACTCTGTATTCAGTATAAAATTTCTTGCCATGTTGGAAACAGGATTTATGTTTTGGATTATATTTATTCTGTACAGGCTTCCTTTTTTTACTCTTAGGTTAGTATTGTGGAGTAACTACAATGTTGTTAATCCATCCTCAGTTTTCTCCTATCACAGCCATTAAACTCTATAACTATTTTAAAGTCAACATTGGCCTCATGGTGAAATCCCTGAGCGGTTTCCCTCCTCTCCGGCAACTGAGTTAAAGGACGGCTGTAATTGTTGATGTAACTGGGTGTATTGATACACCATCCAAGTGTAATTAATAACTTCAACATGTTCAAAGGGACATTCAATATCTGCTTTTTAGATGCCCATCTTTGTGAGGCGTTGGAAAATCTCCCTGTTCTATGTGGTTGAATCTGTGTTTGAAATTCACTGCTTGACTGAGGGACCTTACAGATAATTGTATGAGTGTGGTAGAGAGATGAGGTAGTCATAAAAAAATGTGCTAAACTACTATTGCACACAGAGTTAGTCCATGCAACTAATTATGTGACTTGTTAGGCACATTTTTTACTCCTGAACTTATTTAGGCTTGACATAACACAGCGGTTGGATACTTATTGACTCAAGACATTTCAGCTTTTCATTTTTAATTAATCTGTAGAAATTCTAAAAACATAATTCCACTTTGACATTATTGGGTATTGTGTGTAAGCTAGTAACACACAGTTTAAATGTAATACATTTTCAATTCAGGCTGTAACATAACCAAATGTTGAAAAGGTCAAGGGGTGTGAATACTTTCTGAAGGCACTGTAGGTGGATGCGGTGGATTGGTTTTTATCTTTGGCTTAAACTGACAGATTTTGATGTGGATTTTTGTATTATGTTAATAGACTCTTAAATTAAAGCATACATTTTTCTGTGTCAGTAGATCTTCTCTGTCTGGGGTGGGAAGGTAGGCCTAACTTTTGAATGTACAATGTTCAGATTCCTAATGACGTTTCAGATTGAATTATTTGCAAACAGGGACAGTTTCATTGCAAACAAGATAGGTATTGGAGAAATATGATAAGATGAACATATAGTCCTATCTCTCTGTCCATTTTTAGGCTGTAATTTCTGTAATTTGTGAGTAAAATCAAACTTGGGCTAATTAGGCTACCTAGACTTTTTTAATCAAAAATTATTAACTGGAATTAATCAATAAGCACAATAGCTGACATAGACTGTGAGTTAGTTTATTATTAGGCCTATAGTTGCACAAGATGCAAACCTGCATAGAGCAAGCTCAGCCCTTTGGGTTTTATTGTCCAATCATGTTGCTTTGTCTGTGTCTGTGCATATGAAACCCCCATTTTTTTAACACCATGTGACCTGATTGGGAACACTCTGGTCCCATCATAGCCCATATTAAACCTTTTTACAACCGAATCAGATTAATGACGTCATACCATATAAGGTCTGGAGTTTTACCTGGTTAGGTTAAACTACGGGCCCAAATAATTTTTTGGGCCACTCCACTTCTGGTACATTTCACTGCATTTTTGATAATGGAATCTGAAAATACTCTGGATAAATTCAGCAACGTGATAACAATATTCCTGGAAAATGTGGGGTAGGTGTAACATAAGACCAAACATTTAAAAGGGTTTGAGTGAGAGGACTAACTTGCGTTTTGAAGTGGCCACACACCTTTTCAAAGTGTGCACAGTTCCAAGGTAATTTCAATGCACTTTTATAACTCAAAGAAGAGTCTTCAACTATAGGGTGTTTTTTCTTTGCTCTCCTATCTGTGCCCTTGAGAAACTAGAGCAAGCACACCTGTAGTTGTTTTTTGTTGTTGAACACAACCCTGCCTCAATTACTGTTTACACAATCCAAAAACACTCCATTCTAAATCGCAATATGGGTCGGGTGGGCACCATTTGAAAGCGTGTTATATTGCCAATATGACTAGCTAAGCTATAAAATATGACATTAGTGTTAGGCTTTCACAATTCAATTCAGGGAAACAGATAGTAATTTTGGTGCGCATGGAAAGGAGTCATGAGCGCATTCAGGTACGTGTGCCACAGTTCATTTTCTCCACATTAGACAAACAGGCTCATTCTGTTCAGAACAACACAGGGTTTGACACCATGTCACCTTGTAACTGTACATCAAACATTGTGATAATACATTTTGACACTGTATATGACATGAGTTTTATGACATGGATATGTGAAGTGCACATTTGGAAGCACGGGTGTTTGGCTTGCTTGAATGACTTCAAAGTGGTATTTATTATAATCATCAACAATCTCATCTTTCAAAATAGAAAGAGTCTTCTTCATTTACAGTATTTCCTTCACTCAGACAACAAAAATGTTCTACGGTTGCCCAGTTAGAGGGAGGGAGGGATGGGGGGAAACTTCTTGTCACGCCCTGGCCATAGAGAGGCTTTTATTCTCTATTTTGGTTAGGCCAGGGTGTGACTAGGGTGGGCATTCTAGTTTTGTTATTTCTATGTTTTCTAGTTCTTTGTTTTTGGCCAAGTGTGGTTCCCAATTAGAGGCAGCTGCCTGTCGTTGTCTCTGATTGGGAATCATACTTAGGCAGCCTTTGCCCCACTTGTGTTTTGTGGGTAGTTGTTTTCTGTATATGTTATGCACCTTACAGAACTGTTTTGATTTTTTTCACGTTGTTATTAAGTTCAAGTGTTTTGGTTAATAAAGAATCATGAACACTTACCACGCTGTGTTTTGGGCCGGTCCTCATTACGACGAGAGCCGTGACATCGCGTGAGGTGCTCAAGTTCATAATGGCAGTAAGTCTAAACCCATACAGTGTTAAGTGCAGAGCCAGAGGTCTGACTTAATTCATAGCAAGTTACTGTACAGCCACTGCGTCCCAATTTAGCCAATTTTTCTGTACCCAAATCTGCCATTTTCAACCTTTATACGTGTACGAGTGTAAAGGGTTACCTCAAGTGTGTAAGATTGTATTTTTGTATGAAGTTATTTCAGAAAACTCTGTTATGGGTAAATGTATGTTAATGTACCATTAAAGTAGATTTTGAATTTCTAAGTTAAGTGTTTTAAAGTGCAAATATATATTTTACCAACTTGGGGGCCGCAGTAAAGAGTGCTATTGTTGAAAGTGATGACAGGCTGTCCGTACTAACAGACCTTAATTGAAAGCACGTTTTTAGTTTAACAACGTTCTCCTTCGCCACTGGAGTCTGTTCTGTAAACAGAACATGTTGAAAGTATCTCCAGATTGAAAAATATAAATGACCATGAAATAATCTACACCATGTCCCTGCAAAAAATATTTTGTCTTCTGCTTGGAAACTCTGGGTGAACATAAATTCTGGTTTAGCTGGTGGAGCTGTCAGCAGGTTAATCTAGTTGATAAACAGAGGAGTGAATTATGCTCGGCTGTCTGTTGGTCGGCAGCTGTGGCGAGTCGTGAGGTGAGGCAGCCATAGACCTGGGAGAATGAGTTAAGTGGAAGGAACCCAGGCTAATCAGTGATTATCAAACGCAGCAGAATGAGTTTAAAACACAGGCCCTATTTACCATCTCATCCTGTCTTCAGCCTGTAGGGCCCTGCACCCAGACAGACACTATCAATGCATCCTTCACTCTTATCTTTGACTAAAGTGAAGGATGCATTGTCATATATATATATATATATATATATATATATATATATATATATATGATAGTAAATAAATAATAATAATAATTATTTTATATTACATCTATAGCGATTTTCATAGAATCTGAAAGCGCTTCAAGAGCAAAAAACAAGCAAGAAATATATCATGACAGGTCAACCAATAGGCCAAGTCTTTGAAAGCTACATCCTCCGAAGGTAGAGGGGGTCAATTCATGGCTTAAGCAAAGGGAGCTAGACAGAGGATGGTAGATGATGGTGATGGAGTCTGTTGATGATCTTGTATTGTCGTATAGCCTCTGGACTTCTCCTCTTCCACTCTGTGTAGCACCTACTTGGTTGATGACTCAGCAGCTCTGGGCGCCAGAAAGCTCACTACACAAAGTTCAGAATAGTAGCCAGTCGCCCTCTCTATGAGCCCTCTGCTTCAGCACTGCTGGATTCCTCCGTCTCCCATTTCTCTTACGCTTCAGGCCACTCCTCAAATGATGTTCTCAAAAGATCACGAATTGGCAGCCAGATGAAACAAAGATGGTATTGTTTCCATGTGTTTTTCAAACAAAAGCTATCTAGCCAAGACAAAGAAGTGTTAACCTGCCAGTCAATCTGCAAATCAGTGGCTCCAAAATGCCAGATATGTGCAATAAAAACGAAATGTAATAAAAAACAAAAGAGCTGATTAAAAACAAAACTATTAAAAACACCTAAAAATATGTACACATTTACAGGAGCTCTGTGCTTAGGCTTCCACTAGGGCGCCATGTCAACTATATACATTTTATCCATCTTGGCAGCCAGGTTTGGACACATTGCACCTGATTCCTGGTGCACCTGATACCTTTACCCAAATGTTAATAAAAACAGATGGGTGATGGTGCTAAAATCTTGCTTGGAATTTATTAAGTGCTGTCAAAGGGGGCAAGATCCAGGCTAGTTGTATACTACGCAAGGGTGCCAGGTAGAGATACTGGAGGAACACTGAAAGTTGTTGCACAATTTACACAAATTGGGTGGAATTTGCTGCTGACTGCACCACCACAGCTTTTGTAATAACACTAATTACCACACCTAATGGGAAGAAAGGTCAAGTTTGGGATTTTGTTCTAGATGATTACCTCTGGTGCTGTATGCAGTAAAATGGAATAGAACAGCATGAGTGAGCACAGCACAGTCTGCAATGATGTACTCAACTGAACATCAACGGTGGAGAAATAAACGTATCAAAAAAGATTACATGACTAGGTGATGAATTCCAAATGGGAACAAACGAATGAAATGAAAAATAAGCACGTTAACTCATAATTACCTTCTGTCTTTTGCAGGTAATTGGGTCGTTCCACCAATTCGATGCCTTTTGAGAAGTGTAACTTGGAAGTACGTAACTTTTGATTTCACCTAATTTTTACATTCTGTCATATGTTTTACTTCATAAAAAAACTAATTTTGCCATCTCAAGAGGTTAAATAAAAAAAACTGTACTATAGTAAATGCCTATTAAGTGCCAAATAAAGTAACATGGTTGACCATAACATGGTTGACCGTAACATGGTTGACCGTAACAGGGTTGACGATTTCATCTTAAATCAACCACAAATCCCCTCGTGACGGGGGGATTGGCTTGTTGTGTGCAGTAGGGACTGGCAATTGAATGCAACTTCACAAAAAAAATGTATAAAAGATTTAGCCTGTGGGTAACAGGGTTGACCTGATATGCTCAACCCAGTAAGTTTTCCACCACAAAACACCAGGCCAAAAATGGCCAAAAAGACTAGAACCAGCTCACCTAATTTTACACTATGATTAGACTATCATATGTTTTTCTTTTGATTTTTTTTTTTAAAGGAATAGTTTCACCATTTTAAAACGAGAGTTCAGTTGACGTATAGTAACAGAGTTCAGCTTAAAATGAGGGACAGACATAATTGAACACTAATCAAATGAAATAAATAATCTTCAGAAATTAATTGGGTCAAGCACCAAAATAACTAGGGCTTTACAATCATGTTGAAACTCTGAAATGTTTTTGATTAAGTGGGTTGAAATCTCCCTAGAAGTAGGGTTGCAAAATTCCAGAAACTCTGATTCTGGGAACACTCCAACTTGATTTTCGTGCAAAACCAGGGAATTTATTGAAAGCCTTATTTGTTATTATTGAATGGAAACTATTCTTAAATGTTACTTCATTTAGAATATTTGTACACATAGAAAAGGTGTGATTTATCTAACAATCCTACGAGCGTCATACGCACACCGGTAGGATATAACCATTGATAAAAATATAAATTGTTTTCAGCCGTTGTGTTCATGCATGACCTTGGCTACTAGCAGTGGTTGAAAAAGTACCCAATTCTCATACTTGAGTAAAAGTAAAGATACCATAATAGAAAATTCGCACAGTAGCCAGAAGAGGACTGGCCACCCCACATAGCCTGGTTCCTCTCTAGGTTTCTTCCTAGGTTTTGGCCTTTCTAGGGAGTTTTTCCTAACCACCGTGCTTCTACACCTGCATTGCTTGCTGTTTGGGGTTTTAGGCTGGGTTTCTGTACAGCACTTTGAGATATCAGCTGATGTACGAAGGGCTATATAAATAAATTTGATTTGATTTTGATTTGATTAAAATACTACTTCAGTAAGTCTAAAAGTATTTGGTTTTAAATATAGGTATCATATCATTTAAGTATCAAAAGTAAATGTAATTGCTCAAATATACTTAAGTTTCAAAAGTAAAAGTGTAAATCACATCAAATTCCTTATATTAAGCAAACCAGATGGGACGATTTACGTTTTCTTTTTTTTACGGATTGCTAGCAGCACACTCCAACACTCTGACATAATTTACAAACTAAGCATTTGTGTTTATTAAGTCCGCCAGATCAGAGACATTAGGGATGACCAGGGATGTTCTTATGATAAGTGTGTGAATTGGACAATTTTACTGTGCAAAATGTAATGAGTACTTCTGGGTATCAGGGAAAATGTATAGGGTAAAAAGTACATGATTTTCTTTCAGAATGTAGTGGACTAAAAGTTGTCAAATATAATTAGTAAAGTAAAGAACAGACCCCAAAAAGCTACTTAAGTAGTACTTTCAAGTATTTCTACTTAATCGTAAGGATCTCTACAGATCGGTGTCCCACCCGTGGAACGGTTGAGCTAACGTAGGCTAATACGATTAGCATGAGCTTGTAAGTAACAAGAACATTTCCCAGGACATAGACATATCTGATATTGGCAGAAAGCTTAAATTCTTGTTAATCTAATTGCACTGTCCAATTTAGAGTAGCTATTAGAGCGAAATAATACCATACTATTGTTTGAGCAGAGTGCAGAGTTTTGAACTTATTATAACAGTTTTGAAGTTATTAATAAACCAATTAGGCACATTTGGGCAGTCTAGACACACCATTTTAAACAGACATGTAATGGTTCATTGGATCATTCTAAAACGTTGCGCATACACTGCTGCCATCTAGTGGCCAAAATCTAAATTGCATCTAGGATGGAATAATACATTATGGCCTTTACTTGCAGTTCAAAGATGATGGTACAAAAAGGATGTTTTTATCTTTGTATTATCTTTTACCAGATCTAATGTGTTATGTTCTCCTACATTCCTTTCACATTTTCACAAACATCAAAGTGTTTCCTTTGAAATGGTATCAAGAATTTGGGATGTCAGTTTAGGCAAAACATATTTTTTAAAAGGGGAAGATTCTTAATTAAGTACTTTACACCACTGGCTACTAGCATTTTGAAAACCCCTATTTAACCACATATGCTCAAAATCATATATTTAAAGCCTGTGTGGAATATACAATGCCATACCATGAAATTCTATGTCAATTGTTTACGGGACTGAAATACAGATGCTTGTGTCAGAAATTGAGTACAACCAAAGAGTTTTATTTGTCTCAGTCAGTTGTGGTTTGACAGTAAAAAACAACAACAACATGGCTACAAAGACAGGACCATTAGGACATTTCAAGTTGCTTTAGCAATGGCAAATATACTTCAGATGAGTAGGCAGCACGCAACAATATGCCATCCATCCTCAACAGGTCCATCATATAGGCATACTGGCCAACATTGCTGTTCTGCAAAATGAGCGAGTCGTGCGTTCCACCTGGCCACCACATTCAGCAGTGTTTTTTGCGCATCACATAACCTATCACCTGCACAATAAGAGTTTTCTGTTTACATAGTTGAACTCGTTTTGGGATGGTGCTTTTGTGCGATGTGGGTGCTGTCTGTTGCTCCGTTCTTATTTGGGAACTCATTAACGACAAATAAATCCTTCTTGACTTCAACTTGTTGTGCGACGGTGTATGGAAATGTTATGTTACAGTTCGTTTTGCTGATGATTGCATCCAAAACATTGGCCCATCGAGGGATGTGAGATGCTGAGATGCTGATCGGCAAGCTCCCACTGAAAAGTGCCCAAATCCCCAAGGGTGGATAGCACTTTGTGTATCGGAATGGCATGTGTTTACCTTTCTAAAGTAGGTCTTCAATTCTCGTAAAGATCCTATAAGATTGGTTTGCAAAAATGTGCTTTTTGAGAAGTGTAGCTTGTGCCAAATCTTCCAACAGAGCAAGATAGGCCATCTCTCATTCCGTTTCCCATTATCTCAGTCTTTTATAGTATTTCTAAAATGGTTTTACTTTCACACGTGCCTCTAATTTCACAGATTACTGTACTTTATATGGATTATTATCGTAACAAATGCATTGATGTGGTCAAATGATATATAGCCTGTCAAGAAATGCATGAATTCATAATGAAAATACAATTCAATCAAAAAATGATTTAATTATTACTCACAATTTCATACATTTTCAACATATATTTTCCCCATTCTAAGATTGACAAGCAGTTCCCATATTCCACCACTTGGCACTGTGCGTACAATTGTGTGGTTAGATTTACGCACACTCTCAAGCAAGTGTTCACATTGATAAATCTCACACTTTGCGTGGAAATGATCCCACACTTGGTTTACATACAGATTTGTGCCTACGCATGATTCATAAATGAGGCCCCTGGAATGTTGCAACTGTACCTAGAAGTGGGCACAGGGTTGGGGACATCTCAAAATGCAGAATTTTGGCTCTTTATTTAGCAAGCCCTTTATTCATATAAAAAATATATGTTCCATTGAATTCTACAGTACATTTATCTATATTAAAGGGCACTTCATTTAATATATCAGGCTTTTAAATTCAATATTGGTGCACAATTTCTACTTAAAATATCAAAGGGATGCAAAAAACACTCTTTTATGAGTAAATGAGAGAAAAAGTTAAGCAATAAATGACAGCAATAAATGCCTTTGGTCTAATCTTTCATGACCTGTTCGAGAGTCATCAGTTTCTCTCCTCTGGGACGCATGGGGTTAAACACTGGTTGGTATGATGCTCACAGGAGCTGACATGTACCCAGATGTAGGGGTCAGATTCTTATCTACCACAGAATGAACGGGGCACATCTCTCCTCCTAGTCGCCCTTCTCTCTCAGCATGCTCCAACCTCACCTGACTCCTAACCACAAGATCACACAGCTTCCTTTAATTCTTCCCTTCTTTCTATTCAAGCAGTCACGCCTGATGCAGTTCCAGTCAATTGTATGTAAACAAATCGGGGAAATGCAGGGATGTGAAGCCTTGACCTTCAGAGTAGTAGAGACAGGCCTTTTTGACTCCTGAGTAAAAGCAGATGAAATTGCACCCGGCTATTCATCTGACCCATTGTGTCAATCTCAAAACTACAGGAACATTACAGGCATATTAGATTTCTGGCAATAAAATCATACATGTTACAAAATGCGTTGTATTGTAAGAAATCAATTGTTCAGTATTAATGCTGATATCTGCAATCTGATAATGTGCAATGTGCATAATAGCCTGTTACGGTTTTAATGGGAAAACACAGAACCCTCAAGCCATTGATAGTTTCAGACTGTTTTATGTGATATATTGTTATTTTATTACTGCCCAAGCACAACTAATAACATTCATAATGTTTTCTCCAGAGTCTACTGAGCCTTTAACTTACCACGTCCTCACCCCGTAGGCCTAGTTGTCGTGTTATTCTCCGAGGAGCCATATTTCTAAGTTATGTCAAGTGAGTGTGGAGACAGAGGCCAGGCCAGACAGTCATCCTGTCTGAGGCGCAAGCAGCCACTATTTGTGTTGGTTCATGCTCCCTGGCTCCCCTCAGTGTGCTATAAATTACATCTATTATGATTTTCATTTTAAGTTAAGCTTTGACTTAATAGGGAAACTCAATCATTTTATGACGTTTTGCTACTTACAATTTCCACCATTACAAAATCCATTTCAAAGGGGAGTTGTTGGAGGGATTTTGTGATTGTGTATACACATTAGACTTTCATCACAGGGACAGCTCTTGAGAGATTAAAATGTTACTTTTGTCACACTTTTTAAAAGACTATGTTTCAAAGATGGTACTGACATACTGTCCGTTTCCCTTGGCTCTCAGTATTGACCCCTATACATACTTCAAAGCTCTAAGGATGTAGGTGCATCATTTTTGTTAAACATAAATTATAATCTGCCCACGTTTAGGCTATTATAAATATATAAAACTGAAAGGGTTGCTGTTTTTCAGACCTGGAACAAAGGTTTTGATGCATTATTCAGTCTACTCTCCCACAAGGTGTCTTACCTCGAACAAGGCCTCATCTTTGACCTGCTCCTTTATTTATATGTGTGAGGTAGAAGAGCGGTTATTGCGTGATTGTGGTAGAAACTAATCCTTGGCCAAAGTGAGAGTAGGGAGAACGCGTGAAGAGGAGATAAACCACACCGCACCATGGTGCCACATCCTGAACCAACAGCAGTTTTATGCTCCAGGGCTAATAGGGAAGATATATGGGGCAGTTGAGAGAGCAGAGCCAGCAAAGCCCAGTCTGAGCCTACATCTTGCTTCCTCACAATCTACAATGCTACAGCAATGAAAGCTCACCCCTAAGCTTTGCGTTATTCTGGGGGGGGGGGTAGTGTGTGGTGATGCTAAGAAAACATGTACAGTCTCACGGACGTGGGCGCTGCTAGTGAGCACCGGGTGGCATTGCAGATCAGTTTCACTATGGTGGGGTTTTAAACCCACTCTGTTTAGAATGATCAAATTCCCTTGCACTCCGGTCATATTGAATACCAAGCAGTCTATCAAATAACATAGACATATTTTAAACAGATATTAGATATACTGTTTTCCCCAATGTACTGTATACTGTAAGCTATGGTATTGGATACAATATATATATATATATATATAATATATCTCTGGGTTAGAAGTCTCTACCAGATGCAGTGTTGTGCTAAAGGTAACGTTTAAAGCATCTGGATTTCTGAGTGAGATTTCTGCATCAAGAGTTATTGTCAGGCGTGTGCGTACTTGTGGTGAAGTCGGGTGCAGGAGAGCAGAGAATTGTGAACAGGCGCACACTTTATATCCTCAGGAGGAAGATTACACGTAACACACAAACAACATCACACAAAGACGTGAGGGGGGACAGAGGAATAAATACATTCAGTGTAATTGGGAAATGTAAACCAACAAGACAATACAAATGGGATAAATGAAAAATGGAGTGGCTATGGCTAGAAAGACGGTGACGTCGACTGCCGAACGCCGCCCGAACAAGGAGAGGAGCCGACTTTGGCGGAAGTCGTGACAGTTATAATAGACCTAATTTCTCCTTACCATAACATCAATCAATACTGAACGTTTGTAAGTTTATCCAAGGACCTTCATCAATTACCATATCATGATTGAGGAACATCAATCAATGTATGTATGTACGATAATGCCTAACCTTAAATTAAGACCAAAAATCAAATATTTGTTTTCATACATTTTTACAATATAGCCAATTTTGACTTTACAGCTGGCCTATCTAAGAGGAAATCGCTCAGTTATGCCTCCAGGACAAGACTCATGACATTAAACATCAACATGCCAACAAGTATAGACCTTTACACATTTCACATATCCTTGAATAAAAAAATACTAGGCTCCCGTGAAATGTATTATATGTGTGAGGCACGTTCTCAATAAGCAGACATAGCCGAGGCATACCGTTGATATTGCGTTATAGGACTATATATTTGTGTTTAGATGAGCTCGTCTTTGGTAACCGGCCAAGAGGCAGTCTTTGAAAATGGGGATGGATACAAGCCGAATGCAATATGCACTGCAGGACCTATGTGAATTGCGAATAATGCAAAATCCTCACGAGTAGAACATTTACAAACCTTTAATGGATAGGCTACTTGGCTAATGGATGGTCAGGATGAGCAAGACACCAGATGCATTGCTGTTGAACCAGCTTTTGTTAGAGTATGGTAAGGGTATTCTACTAAGGACTTCATTGTTTTAATCAAATGAAACAATGTTGCGACATACAAAGTTTACAGGCACAAAAAGCACATCTCTTGTACCATGTGAATATGGGCACTGCACGTCAAGACTGGAAAGGCTGCGCTTCCATTGTCAAAAGCCAAGCCATAACCAACTGCGACACTGCTAAATGTTCTCACAGACTGCGGTTGTAACCGTCTTATGCCACCATTTTTGTCGTCGCAGACAAAATGTCCAGGTCGTAAAACGATTGTCGGACATCTTCACTCGTTCAGTGTGACAGGGTCTCGGTCTGACTATTTAAATAGCACTATGTGCGGTCGTAGGCCCTGACAAACGTCTGTCAGTTTCCAAAATGTTGTGCCTTTATCGTGTAGTGTGGTTGGTGTTAGTTTCAAATTTTAATGTCACATGCACAAGTATGGTGAAATGTCTTTCTTGTTAACTCAAAATCCAACAATGCATTAATCAATAACAATGTATTACTAGCAAAAACACACAAGAATTAAGAGTAGGGAATATGACATACACAAAGTAAGTAAGCATACTATATACAGGAAATATTAAGAAACTCAGTTCCAATACCATATTTACATGTAAGTATAAGATAGACAGAGTAGCAGCAGCTTGCATGTTAGTGGGTGCAGTGGTGGAAAAAGTACCCAATTGTCATACTTGAGTAAAAGTAAATATACCTTCATAGAAAATGACTCAAGTGAAAGTTACCCAGTAAAATACTACTTGAGTAGAAGTATCAAAAGTAAATGTAATTGCTAAAATATACTTAAGTATCAAAAGTACAAGTATAAAACATTTTAAATTCCTTACGTTAATCAAAGCAGACAGCCACGTATTCTAGTTTTTTATTTATTTACACATAGCCAGGGGCACACTCCAACACTCAGACATCATTTTGAAAAATGAAGAATGTGTTTATTGAGTCCGCCAGATCAGAGGCAGTAGGGATGACCAGGGATGTTCTCTTGATAAGTGTGTGAATTAGACCATTTTCCTGTCCTGCTAAGCATTCAAAATGTAACGAGTACGTGTGGGTGTCAGGGAAAATGTATGGATTAAAAAGTACATAATTTTCTTTAGGAATGTAGTAAAGTAAAAGTTGTTAAAAATATAAATAGAAGTACAGATACCCCCAAAAACTACTTTGGTAGTACTTTAAAGTATTTTTACTTAAGTACGTCCATCCTGATTCTACACGTTCCTTTGTGGTAGAGGTGGACGCGTCAGACACTGGAGCAGGGGTGGTCCTATCACAGCAAAACGAAGGGAACAAGAAACTGCACCCATGTGCCATTCTTTCCAAGTGGTTCTCACCAGCGGAACGCAACTACGATGTAGGCAACTGGGAGCTCTTGGCAGTTAAGTGGGCCCTTGATGGGTGGAGACACTGGTTGGAGGGGGCACCTCATCCATTTCTGATCTGGATGGACCATAAGAACTTGGTCTCCCTTTAAGAAGCCAAGAGGTTGAACGCTCGCCACGATAGGTGGGCTCTGTTTAACAGTAGCCTATCATCTGAGATCCAAAAATCAGAAAGCTGACACCCTATCCCGCCAAGACAATGTCTCTAACAAGGAGAGGGACTCCGAGCCCATCATCCCCAGCTCCCGCATTGTGGCCCCCATGTTATGGAGTTTTGAGTCCACCGTCCAACAAGCGCAAACCCGAGAACCTGACTCCAGCGGGGGTCCCACTAACATGTTTAAGTTCCGCGATCAGCCCGTTCCCAAGTACTACAATGGGACACTCCTCTAAATTAACTGGGCATCCAGGGGTTAATCAGATTCTGGAGTTACTGAGGCGGAAATTCTGGTGGCCCAACATGATTGAGGATGTGAGATCCTTCTTTACGGTCTGCTCCACTTGTGCCCAAGGCAAGTCCTCACGACAGCGACTGGCTGGGTTGCTCCAACCTCTGCCCATACCCAGCCAGTCCTGGTCCCACCTGTCCATAGACTTTATTACAGGGTTACCCCATCCCAAGGGCTTACCACTATCCTGGTGGTTGTCGATCGGTTTTCCAAGGCA
Source organism: Oncorhynchus masou masou (assembly GCF_036934945.1). Classification (NCBI taxonomy): domain Eukaryota; kingdom Metazoa; phylum Chordata; class Actinopteri; order Salmoniformes; family Salmonidae; genus Oncorhynchus; species Oncorhynchus masou. The sequence continues at coordinate 53,593,035 of NC_088243.1, forward strand.
GCCCATTTCATCGTCAATTTGCCCTCACAGAGGTAGACCGCTGATCTCATGGTTACCCATGTCTTTCGACGACAGACTTCCTCAGGACATTGTCTCGGATCCCGTTGGTCCCAGTTCGTTGCGCACTATTGGAAAGCCTTCTACTCCCTGTCGGTGATGTCGGGGAATCTCTCCTCGGGGTTCCACCCACAGTCGAATGGGCCAACCAGATGCTTGAGAAGTTCCTCCGCTGTTTCGTCTACACCCAGGCAGATGATGCTCACAACACACTGCTGAACTGAGTTGGAGGCGTGCATGGCCACGCAGTCATGGGTGAACAGGGAGTACAGGAGAGGGCTGAGAATGCACCCTTGTGTGGCCCCAGTGTTGAGGATCAGCGGGGTGGAGATGTTGTTTCCTACTGTCACCACCTGGGGGCGTTCCGTCAGGAAGTCCAGGACCCAGTTGCACAGGGCGGGGTCGAGACCCAGGGTCTTGAGCTTGATGACGAGTTTGTAGGGTACTATGGTGTTAAATGTTGAGCTGTAGTCGATGAACAGTATTCTGGACCTACGTGCTGGTCGCCCTGGCTTGTAAGTAAACATTTCACTGTAAGGTCTACACCTGCCAGTATGCCAATTTTTACATTATGAAATTGCAAACTAATGTACGTTTGACACTTAGCCCCAGCTGAAAATAGAGCCCATTGCCTAGAGCCTTTTTGCTTTTCTCGGCTTGGACAATTTAGTCAGTTAGACGTGACTTGACCCTGTGTTGTTCTTCTGCTGAGTCTGAGCCTGAGCTCAACCATCCAGAACGTTACAGCTGATAGCCCTCGCTGGGACTATTACAGAGGGATGCCCATTTGGTAACTGTCATACACCTTCCCCTTACAACAGTCTTTCAGCCAGTTTGTGCTGTCTTTTCCTGTGGACCTCACAGCAGTGTTGTTATAGAGCACATAGGGAAACAGTCCATTGTTGGATTCTTTGTACTGCAGATTCAGTATCCTATCCACTCCTGTCTTTACCCAGCAATGAGTTGAGTTGTTGTGGTTTACTGAAGAATGGCACCAAACAAGCAGCCGAGCCCGTAGTTGATTAAGGCTATGTGTATACTGTGTACATTCTCGTATTTGCTTTTACATGCGGAGCCCATAATGTACATCATTTGTGGTTTACGTATGTGCTGCTAACCACACACATGACTTCTAGTTCAGATATAAAGACAGAGCAAGTCTGACTCACCTGGTTTAAGGGTATTTTGTTGTCTGTCTTATTACTTACGAGAGCCTTTTGCCATCCTCTATGTTGTTAGACACTGTAGATAGTTTTTTATAGACTTTTTCAACTACTTCTTCCATTTACTTTAATGTTGGTGTGCTGCATTTTCTGTTTGTCCTTAATCCTTACGTCTATTGACGCACCGTGAAGTAACATAATAACAAAAAATGTCTGAATCCGCCAGTTTAAGCTAGAGAATTTGTTTTGCTTGGGCTAGGTTTCAATCCACCGCATCCACTCGATGGCCTTCTGCGTCTGCAGTGGAAAGTGTCAGAGCTACAGCGTTGTTTGTCAGACCAGGAGGCATCCCAAAAATCGGTCTTCTTACGAAAATGTCTGTAGCGTCCAAACAGGTTGGCCTACTAACTAAAGATGAGACTCTCACGAACACGATGGTGTTCTCCATTTGCTCTACGACCCCCACAAGCCCCACGAGACTCGTCTGATGCCGGTACTGCCGATGTGCCAACTTCTGTCTGTAGCCCAAACCGTTCGGACTCTACAAACAACAATGACCTCACTATGGAAAGGGGAGATTCTCACGAACGCAATGTTTTTCTCAGTTTTGCTCTACGACCCCCACACGTGTCACAGGACTCGTCTGAATGTAATCTGGTACCGGTTGCCATTTAAGGATTTGCTCTTCATTGTGTTTCTATGGGCTATAGTAGTTAAAGCCAAATTCAATATTTTATCCAATTATTTATTTTAGAAAACTGTGGATACCAACAGGGGTCTTAAAATTCAAAATTAAATAGCTAAATGATCCATGGTATGACCATCTTAAAACAATTCCATATGTTAGCTTAGTGACCTGCTTGCGGACCTGTCTCCTAAGGTATCTGGCTGTATGTACACTACCTGTGTGTTAGTAACTGCTGAATGAGTCACTTGGGTGTGGATTAACCAGATTTCCCCCCACTCTTTCTCTCTCTCTCCCACTCCCCTTGTCTTCTCCTCTGCCTTTCTCCCCCGCATCCTTGTTTTTTACTCCCTCCCTCCCTCCCTCCCTCCCTCCCTCCCTCCCTCCCTCCCTCCCTCCCTCTCCCTCCCTCCCTCCCTCCCTCCCTCCCTCCCTCCCTCTGCTTTCTCCCTCCCTCCCTCCCTCCCTCCGCTTTCTCTTCTTGCCTCTCACCCTCTGTCTGGACTTCTTCTGCCCCCTGCTCTTGCTACCATGTGCCGCCTCCTCTTCCTCCAGTGGCTGCTCCTCTGCCTCCAAACTCCTGCTCTGGTTCTGCAACACTAGGCCTGTTCCTGTCTAGTGCTGCTTGACAACCTCCAAGTGAGTCTATTTCACACCCCCATACTCCCTCAACCTGCTCTGTGTTCTCTGTCAATCTCTCTGACATGCTAGTTCAGGTTACATGCATGATGTTTGATGTGAAGAGTGTGTGATGTGCATCTATTTCATTTTCTATTGCATTGTTTTATGTTCAATTGCACAAACTAAGAAATTATCATTTTCTGTATTCTGTATTTTCTCTGTGTGCACATGCATGCATGTGGTCCTCTCCGTGTCTTGAGAGAACTTGAAAGATCTCCCATTACTGGCCAGTCAGACAGATTGTTTGTTGAGCCTGTTGAGTAGCTGAATAGGCCTGACTTGTTGCTAATCTGTTTTTGCCTGTTAATCTAATTCTGGCCTCTGATATAATCCAGTGGGCGCTATCTGCTTGTAATATAAACTCTACAAGCAGTGTTGGGATTAGATAATTAATATATTACTTATTATGTTCAACAAAAGTAACATATTACATTGTAATGATATATTACTTTGCGTTACATTCATGGGAAAAAACTCACATTTTGGGCTGTCAGAAGGAGGTAGCAAGGTGAGCCGCATGCGCTGTACCAAATATAGGCTACTTAATCAGGTTTTGTCCTTTCATCTGTGGCGCTGCTTTCCTGTGCTAGTCTGCAAGTGCTGCGGTATCATATGGGCTGTTTAATTATTATTATATATTCTGTTAGCCAAACATCCGTACAATTGAAAATCTAAATCTTTCTCCCGTGCCACCAGTTCTGGTTAGACCACACATACATGGACCAATAAAGATGCATAGAGCCCACAATTGCCAATAGACGATGAAGCCCTCTATGCGGGCTTTGCTATCACAGAAGTGATCAATGGCAAAGATCAGAGGTGCGCCCTCTATCAATTATTATTATTTTATTTATTTATGTACAGTATTTTTCTTTTTTTGTACTTTTTACACTTTTTTTCTCCCCAATTTCGTTATATCCAATTGGTAGTTACAGTCTTGTCTCATCGCTACCACTCCCGTACGGACTGGGGAGAGGTAAAGGTCGAGAGCCATGCGTCCTCCGAAACACGACCACGCCAAGCCGCACTGCTTCTTGACTTATAACTCAATTCATCTGGAAGCCAGCTGCACCAATGTGTCGGAGGAAACACCGTGCAGCTGGCGACCGAAGTCAGTATGCATGCGCAACGGCCCGCCTCAAGGAGGCTTCCTCGGGTGGTTTCCCTCTATACATTCTTATGGACAGCAGCTGTTGTGACATTTCTCCAAACACATTTTCTCCATTCTCTCGAGAACTAAATGAGGAAACAAGTTGAGATCGGATCATGGAAACGCGCTCGGCAGTGATATGGGCTCACCTTGCAATCTCTACAGGCATTGTTGTTGGAAGAACAGAGCCCTGATGTACTGTTTTGTTATGTCGAAACTTAGTTACTTCTGCTTCTGGAATAAAATATTGTAGACGATCTGAAACATTGGTATAAATAGCCAAGAGTTATAGCACTGGCTCATTAAATGGCAGTCTTTACAGTATCAGAATATGAGATGATTGACGATGAAAGCCTATGCACAATACAGTTTTCTCATTATCAGTCAAGAATGGATCCCCAGAAAGACAGAACACCATGCTTGAATAGCACACTCGAAAATAGACGTACATCAACATATATAGTGCATATTAGTTATTCCATTGTTATTCCGTTATACTGTATTGACAAGTGTTCTTGCATTGAATCCCTATAGATAACAAGCTGTGGGAGATGGAATACTAGCACATTCTAAACCACCCGCTGGGAGCATTACATTTTGTAGAGCCACTCAAATTCAAATCTGGTCTTCGAAGCCAATGCTTTTTTCATTCTTCCCCTCTAAGAAGAATGAATTAGACCTAATTATCAGTTAGAACAGAGAACCAGCAGGGGTGATTATCATGAACCATGTCTGTAGATAATACAGTTACAAAACCATGATGCATCTGCAAAAATATACTATCATTCTGAAGAGTAAGATGCATAGTTAATTGCACTGTGTATTATTGTAAATACGTTTAGCATTTTCTTTTGAAGTTTGGACATTTTCACCCTTAATTCTCATTACCGACATTTGTCCGGGTTAAATTCTCAGGTCATTTCATACAATTTTACTTTGCAAAAATCTAATTTATTTCAATAAAACACAAAGAATGTTGCTGTATTATGTCCAACATTAATAACAATGTTACACTAGTTGAAATGTACATTAAACTATAATATTTATTACGGAAAATCATGTCTGTGGCCATGTTTCTCATTACGTAGCACTTTTTCAAGTTCCTGTAAGAACTCCGATCAGTATTTAAATAGTTGTATTCACCCATGATGCATCATCTGGAGGAGTAGCCCTTCGATGAGCACAAGTTAAGTTCATTTATTTGCTTATATGCTACCAGAATGAGGTTCTTAAACACCCCCTTTTACCTTCTCATTACCGAAATGGCTAAAAAGATGAAATTGGAAAGTGTCAGAAACATTACATTAACAACATGGAGGCATGAATGGGATTTAGTGATGTGGTCAATTGTTCAAATCAAATTGGTTAAATACACATATTTTGTAGATTTTATTGTGGGTGTCGCGATTCCTAGCTCCAACAGTGCAGTAGTATCGAACAATTCACAACTATACACCAATCTAAAAGTAAAAGAATGGAATTAAGAAATTTAGAAATATTAGGACGAGCAATGTCGGAGTGGCATTGACTAAAATACAGTAGAATACAGTATATACATATGAAATGGGTAAAGCAGTATGTAAACATTATTAAAGTAACTAGTGTTCCATTGTTAAAGTGACCAGTGATTCCATGTCTATGTACACAGGGCAGCATAGGTACTGTTTGCTGACTCATGTCTGTCTCCTATTTGCTGATTGAGCTGGACACAAATGTATCATTACCACTTCATTTGCTGTTTTTTGGGGGGTAATGAGAACCTTTATTTTGGTAATGATAATAAGCTAAATGTAATGTATGGCTGTGCTGGTGACTTTAATTTATTACTAGGACCACTCCTTACACCTATTAAATATATTTTTGGAAAACATCAGATATTTATTAGTAGGGTTTGTTAAATATTTTGTGCATAAACCCCATTTAATTTAAAGCCACAATCTGGAGTTTGTGTTTCAGCAAGGAGCATCCCCGCCACTTAAATTAGAATATCCTATCACGGCTCAGGCTAAGACCCAGATGCAGACACAGGAGGCGGATAGTACGAGTCTCAGAGTTCATTACAGTACAAGGGGCAGGCAATCGGTAGGTCAAGGCAGGCAAAGAGTCGTAATCCAAATCAGAGTCATGCAGGTACAGAACGGCAGGCAGGGTCAGGACAGGCAGAAAGGTCAGAACTGGGAAGACTAGGAAAAACAAAAACTAGAGCACAGGAAACACGGGATCATGCTGGTAGGACTTGACAAGACGAACTGGCAACAGATAAACAGAAAACGCAGGTATAAATACATGAGGTAATGGGAGACACCTGGTGGGGGGTTGGAGTCAATCACAACAAGCACAAGACAGGTGAAACAGATCAGGGTGTGACAATTTTGGTAATGAGTGTTGCATACTTTCAGTAAATCAACACATCGTCAAACTGTCATTTGTTAATGTTAATTCACTTGACAAAAATCTGCTTATTTCAGTATAAGTCCTGTAATTACATGCATGAATTTTCAAAAGTCAAGGGTGAATTTGAGTGTAACAAAGAGACTTTAAAAAAAGTATAATATCCATGTTGATATTAGTGTATTAGGATGTGGATATGTGTGGTTGTGAGGTATTTTAGATGTATTTCTGGATTGAATGGCATCTATGGGAAAATGGCATGATATGCCTATAAAGTATCTACATGTGTGAGATATGGACCAAAAACTGTATTGGGATATGAAACAACAGTATGGGTAAAGGTGAAAATCAGAGATATGTCACACCCTGATCTGTTTCACCTGTCTTGTGCTTGTCTCCACCCCCTCCATGTGTCACCCATTTTCTAGCTAATGAGGTAACATGACGAAACAAGGTATAAACAAATGCCCAGCCCGTGTGTGATTTTGGAACTACATGGTTTATGAACCAAAAAAATCTCACTTTTTGGTCCACCAGCCACTGTTGCAGGTAGATGGAAACCAATCACTCAGAATTCTTACCAGCCAATAAATGTATTCACCATAATAATACCAAAATCCCAAAGTCTCAAAATCACACTTTTTATAGAAAAATAACATAATTGTATATTCTAAGGCCAAAACAATGCTTAAACCACATCAGGAGACAACTTTTGAGGTCGAGGGAAGAAAATAATAAAAATAAACATTTGGGACGGTATAGTTGCCCTTTAATTTCATTTGCGCAGCTCAAGAGACTGATGTTTGACTGGCTGTGTTTCAGAAACAAAAATACCCCCTATTGATGAAAATCATCATGATATATCGTTCTGCCAGTTAAGCCTACTTTGCAGTTAACGTTTAATTTGGGAAGTTTTATGGGAAAGCCTTTAGAAGTGACATTGCTAACTGGCAGGCAACCCCATGTCATTACGTCTTCAGAAAGTTGTGTGTACAAATGTGACATATGTAAATGACAACGATAGAACTGTGCATGGTGATTTTCTACACTCCGAGTCGATATTCACATAAGAAGGAATTCCCCTTGACAGCGGCCACAAATTGAGGGAAACAAACATTATTACCCTTTGACCCACATTTTTATTTTTTATTTTTTACCTTTATTAAACTAGGCAAGTCAGTTAAGAACACATTCTTATTTTCAATGACGGCCAAGGAACAGTGGGTTTAACTGCCTGTTCAGGGGCAGAACGACAGATTTGTACCTTGCCAGCTCGGGGGTTTGAACTTGCAACCTTCCAGTTACTAGTCCAACACTAACCACTAGGCTACCCTGCCGCCCATTGTAAGAGATACAACTTAGTTGTAATTTTTTTTGTTATACAGAAATAACAAAACATGCCGAAAAGCTGCTGTTTTGTTCAATGTACATGTAACCAGGTCACAAATCCTAATGCAACTTCCTGACATTGTGTACAGTTTTCAGACCAAGGGTAAATAACAGACTGCTGCAACTTGATTGGCTGAACAAGATGCACAACATCCAGAACTTGCATTTAGCCACTCTAGCATGGTGGTGGAAAATGGTGTCTCCATAAAGATATTTTACTAATTTTCTTATGCCTTCTCACTATTAAATCGAGTTAAGGAGGAAATCAACTCCTTTGCAGCCTGAATGGAGAATGTTTTATGTATGAACCGGGCCACATGGGATACGAATATATAGCCTTCTGTGTATATTCCCTCTTGACGGTTAGATCTAATGACAATCTGCCAGCCTTTAGGCTACGGTTCGTAATGCTCCCTCATAGAGAGCCCTGTGGCTTCAGGTTATTTGGAATGGGAAATGTTGGGGACACATTGTCCAAGTAGGCTATGCGTAGCTACTGTATGTGTGTGGAAAACATGTTGGAACTTGTTTAGTATAGTCCGTTTTTAACTTCTCTCATTACTCGTAGCTGTGTAGTCCGTTTGTTTGTGTTGTTGGTATTGGCTAGCTTAATGTTCTGGTCAGTAGCTAGCTAGCACTCGCATAGCTGCTAGCACTGTCATGAAACGGTATTAGGGAAGCCCGACAATATTACGTTTTGAGAGAAGTAGTGAAAATGCTCGGGACCAGGCAATTTTGAAATGTAATCTTTAGACATCTTTCACTTTCTTATATGTAGTTTTGTAATTGACCAAAAAAAAGTGCTTTTTGCTGTGAGCCAACCAAGGTGATCACAGGTTGTTTTCCCCAAAGACGGTGGGGCCACGACGTTCTAAAGCCGATTGGGACTATAACTCTCCAACCACAAATGAGCTTCACGGTAGAAAATTAGTTAAGTGACTTCCACAACTTTCTTAACAATTCAGCCAAGAGTCATCACACCAAAAGGTGAAAGTGAATACAAAATATTTAATTCAATGATTTTGTTCAAGTGGGGACAATTTACTCTGACACAGGGGTTTATCTGCATACTGGTTTATTTGCATATTTCTACATACTGACCGCAGCCATGTGATACTTGACTGATCATGATAATGTGATTGCTTAACCTTTTTTTTTGCGTTTGACTGATTCCCCCCCCCCCCTGCCAAATGACACCAAGACTGCATGGTGCAGATTGCAGCGCCATTTACAGAGCTATAAGCATGATGGTTGTCATAGCTCTTTGAATGGTACTGCCATATGTACTGAAATACCAGCTCCATGATCCACACACGCACAGCAGGCAAGCAGACGTCTACACGTTGTCCTTTGGTATGTTTTTCAGTTCGTAGTGAATAGGGTAAGTGGTCAAATATGAATAGCCTGTGCCCTTTAAGACAAAGTGATAAATGAATGCCTTTCACATGAGAAATAGCTTAAAAGCTATGGTTGGATCACATGTTACAGGTAGTCTGACATTTAAAGTCTCATAGATACAAGGTTAATTTGCTGTACTGCATGTTTAAAACACAAGGTTGGTAATGTTAAAATCTGATATACAAAACACATCTTACAAGTGGATTTATTGAGACGTGCATGCCTAATTCTTTTATTTTTATCGGGTTTATGGAAAGCAAAATCCATGTCTATTATTAGCTGTATTAGGGTTATGTAAGATGACTAATGTACTAAGTGCTGCTGGTTTTCAGCTTTTCACCAAGTACCTTCAGCATTTATTTTTCTGTCTGCCACTATATGGGTTCTGAAAGCATGCGACCCCTCTTTGTGCTGGAATCTAAGTAGCACTTCTCAACTGTTATTTGAGCGTTGAATGAAATGGCTGCCTTTACTTTCACCTTTTCACTGCGTGTGACACTTATGTCAACAGCAGTGTAAGTGCTTTAGCCTACTTGGCATATTTGCTAGACTGTACATTTCCACGTACACATTCTTCTGAATTATGACAGAAAATGTATTTGACAGAATGTGGAAAACATCACCCATCCTCCCACCTGTGGCAACCCACACAAACTATAAGGAAGACCAGATAGGCATCTTATAGTGCATTCGGAAAGTATTCAGACTCCTTTCTCCACATTTTATTAAGTTTTAGCCTTATTCTAAAATTGATTAAATAGTTCTACACATAATACCCCATAATGACAAAGCAACAACAGGTTTTTAGAAATATTTTCAAAAGTATTCAAAATAAACTGAAATATCACATTTGTATAAGTATTCAGACCCTTTATTCAGTACTTTGTTGAAGCACCTTTGGCAGCAATTACAGCCTCGAGTCTTCTTGGGTATGACGCTACAAGCTTGGCACACCTGTATTTGGAGAGTTTCTCCCATTCCTCTCTGCAGATCCTCTCAAGTTCTGTCAGGTTGGATGGGTAGCTTCGCCACACAGCTATTTTCAGATCTCTCCAGAGATGTTCGGTAGGGTTCAAGTCTGGGCTCAGGCTGGGCCACTCAAGGACATTAAGAGACTTGTCCCGAAGCCACTCATGTGTTGTCTTGGCTGTGTGCTTAGGGTCGTTGTGCTGTTGGAGGGTGAACCTTTTCCCCAGTCTGAGGTCCTGGAGCAGGTTTTCATCAAGGATCTCTCTGTAGTTTGCGCTGTTCCTCTTTCCCTCGATCCTGACTAGTATCCCAGTCTCTGACGCTGAAAAACATCCCCACAACATGATGCTGCCACCACCATGCTTCACAGTAGGGATGGTCACTGGTTTCCTCCAAACGTCACGCTTGGCATTCAGGTCAATGAGTTCAATGTTGGTTTTATCAGACCAGAGATTATTGTTTCTCATGAGAGTCCTTTAGGTTTCTTTTGGCAAACTCCAAGCTGGCTGTCATATGCCCTTTACTGAGGGACTTCCGTCTGGCCACTCATCCATAAATGCCTGATTGGTGGAGTGCTGTAGAGATGCTTGTCCTTCTAGAAGGTTCTCCCATCTCCACAGAGGAACTCTGGAGCTCTGTCAGAGTGATCGGGTTCTTGGTCACCTCCTTGACCAAGGCCCTTCTCCAAATATTTTGGTACCCTACCCCAGACACAATACTGTCTCGGAGCTCTACGGACAATTCCTTCAAACTCATGATTTTTGCTCTGACATGCATTGTCAACTGTGGGACCTTACATAGACAGATGTGTGCATTTCCAAATCATGTCCAATCAATTGAATTTACCAAAGGTGGACTCCAATTAAGTTGTAGAAACAGCTCAAGGATGATCAATGGAAACAGGACGGACCTGAATTCAATTTAGAGTCTCATAGCAAAGGATCTGAATGCTTACAATTGAAGTGGGAAGTTTACATACACTTGGGTTGGAATCATCAAAACTTGTTTTTCAACCACTCCACACATTTCTTGTCAACCAACTATAGTTTTAGCAAGTTGGTTAGGACATCTACTTTGTGCATGATACAAGTAATTTTTCCAACAATTGTTTGCTAACAGATTATTTCACCAATTCCAGGGGGTCAGAAGTTTACATACACTATATTGACTGTGCCTTTAAACAGCTTGAAAAATTCCAGAAAATGATTTCATGGCTTTAGACGCTTCTGATAGGCTAATTGGCATCCTTTCTTATTTATTTTGTATTTATTTATTTAACCTTTATTTGACCAGGTGGGCTAGTTGAGAACAAGTTCTCATTTACAAATGCGACCTGGCCAAGATAAAGCAAAGCAGTTCGACACATACAACAACAGTTACACATGGAATAAACAAACATACAATCAATAATACAGTAGAAAAAAATATATATAGCATGTGCAAATGGGGTTAGATAAGAGAGGTAAGGCAATAAATAGGCCATGGTGGCAAAGTAATTACAATATAGCAATTAAACACTGGAATGGTAGAATGTGCAGAAGATGCATGTGCAAGTAGTGATACTGGGGTGCAAAGGAGCAAGATATATACATACATACAGTATGGGGATGAGGTAGATTGGGTGGGCTATTTACAGAATAGCTATGTACAGGTGCAGTGATCTGTGAGCTGCTCTGACAGCTGGTGCTTAAAGCTAGTGAGGGAGGTAAGTCTCCAGCTTTAGTGATTTTTGCAATTTGTTCCAGTCATTGGCAACAGAGAACTGGAAGGAGAGGCGGCCAAAGTAAGAATTGGCTTTGGGGGTGACCAGTGAGATATACCTGCTGGAGCATGTGCTACGGGTGGGTGCTGCTATGGTGACCAGTGAGCTGAGTTAAGGCGGGGCTTTACCTAGCAGAGACTTGTAGATGACCTTGAGCCAGTGGGTTTGGCGATGAGTATGAAGCGAGGGCCAGCATACAGGTCACAGTGGTGGGTAGAATATGGGGCTTTGGTGACAAAACGGATGGCACTGTGATAGACTGCATCCAATTTGTTGAGTAGTGTTTGAGGCTATTTTGTAAATGACATCGTCGAGGATTGGTAGGATGGTCAGTTTTACAAGGGTATGTTTGGCCGCATGAGTGAAGGATGCTTTGTTGCGAAATAGGAAGTGGAGATGTCTATTGTGAGTCTGGAAGAAGAGTTTACAGTCTAACCAGACACCTAGGTATTTGTAGTTGTCCACATATTCTAAGTCAGAACTGTCCAGAGTAGTGATGCTGGACGGGTGGGCAGGTGCGGGGGGCGATCGATTGAAAAGCTTGCATGTAAGAGCAGTTGGAGGCCACGGAAGGAGAGTTGTATGGCATTGAAGCTCATCTGGAAGTTAGTTAAGTGTCCAAAGAAGGGCCAGATGTATACAAAATGGTGTCATCTGCATAAAGGTGGATCAAAGAATCACCAGCAGCAAGAGCGAAACCAGATTGCATAGCGGAGAATGTACGGTGGGATTCGAAAATGGTCGGTAATCTGTTTGTTAACTTGGCTTTCAAAGACCTTAGTAAGGCAGGGTAGAATAGATATAGGTCTGTAGCAGTTTGTATCTAGAGTGTCTCCCCTTTGAAGAGGGGGATGACCGCAGCAGCTTTCCAATCTATGGGAATCTCAGACGATTACGAAAGGGGTTGAACAGGCTAGAATAGGGGTTGCAGCAATTTCGGCAGATCACTTTAGAGAGGGTCCAGATTGTCTAGCCCGGCTGATTTGTAGGGGTCCAGATTTTGCAGCTCTTTCAGAACATCAGCTGTCTGGATTTGGGTGAAGGAGAAGGTTGGGCGAGTTGCTGTCAGGAGCGCAGGGCTGTTGACCGGGGTAGGGGTAGCCAGGTGGAAAGCATGGCCAACCGTAGAAAAATGCTTATTGAAATTCTCAATTATAGTGGATTTATCGGTGGTAACATTGTTTCCTTGCCTCAGTGCAGTGGGCAGCTGGGAGGAGGTTCTCTTTTTCTCCATGGACTTTATTGTTCCAGAACTTTTTTGAGTTTGTGCTACAGGATGTAAATTCCTGCTTGAAAAAGCTAGCCTTAGCTTTCCTAACTGCCTGTGTATATTTGTTCCTTTCTTCCCTGAAAAGTTTCATATCATGGTGGCTGTTCGATGCTAATGCAGAACGCCACAGGATGTTTTTGTGCTGGTCAAGGGCAGTCAGGTCTGGAGAGAACCAAGGGCTGTTCCTGGTTCTAAATGTTTTGAATGGGGCATGCTTATTTAAGATGGTGAGGAAGGCACTTTTAAAGAATAACAAGGCATCCTCTACTGACGGGATGAGGTCAATATCCTTCCAGGATACCCGGGCCAGGTCGATTTGAAAGGCCTGCTCGCTGTGTTTTAGGGAGCGTTTGACAGTGATTAGGGGTGGTCGTTTGACTGCAGACACATTACGGATGCAGGCAATGAGGCAGTGATTGCTGAGATCTTGGTTGAAAAAAGCAGAGGTGTATTTGGAGGGCAAGTTAGTTAGGATGATATCTATGAGGGTGCCTGTGTTTAAGGATTTGGGGTTGTACCTGGTGGGTTCATTGATAATTTGTGTGAGATTGAGGGCATCAAGCTTAGATTGTAGGATGGCCGGGGTGATAAGCATGTCACAGTTTAGGTCACCAAGCAGCACGAGCTCTGAAGATAGATGGGGGGCAATCAATTCACATATGGTGTCCAGGGCACAGCTGGGGGCAGAGGGTGGTCTACAGTATGTGGCAACAGTGAGAGACTTGTTTCTGGAGAGATGAATTTTTAAAACTAGAAGTTAGAATTGTTTGGGTACAGACCTAGAGAGTAAGACAACTCTATTTGAGTCAATTGGAGGTGTACCTGTGGATGTATTTCAAGGCCTACCTTCAAACTCAGTGCCTCTTTACTTGACATCATGGGAAAATCAATAGAAATCATCCTAGACCTCAGAAAATAAATTGTAGACCTCCACAAGTCTGGTTCATCCTTGGGAGCAATTTCCGAATGCATGAAGGTACCACGTTCATCTGTATCAACAATAGTACGCAAGTATAAACACCATGGGACCACGCAGCCTTCATAATGCTCAGGAAGGAGACACGTTCTGTCTGCTAGAGATGAACGTACTTTGGTGCGAAAAGTGCAAATCAATCCCAGAACAAACAGCAAAGGACCTTGTGAAAGATGCTGGAGGAAACAGGTACAAAAGTATCTATATCCACAGTAAAACGAGTCCTACATCGACATAACCTGAAAGGCCGCTCAGCAAGGAAGAAGCCACTGCTCCAAAACCACCATAAAAAGCCAGACTACGGTTTGCAACTGCACATGGGGAAAAGATCGTACTCTTTGGAGATATGTCCTCTGGTCTGATGAAACAAAAATAAAACTGTTTGGCCATAATGACCATCGATACAGTATGTTTGGAGGAAAAAGGGGGACGCTTGCAAGCCGAAGAACACCATCCCAACCTTGAAGTACAGGGGTGGCAGCATCATATTGTGGGGCTCTTTGCTGCAGGAGGGACTGGTGCACTTCACAAAATAGATGGCATCATGAGGTTGGAAAATTATGTGGATATATTGAAGCAACATCTCAAGACATCAGTCAGGCAGTTAAAGCTTGGTCGCAAATGGCTCTTCCAAATGGACAATGACCCCAAGCATACTTCCAAAGTTGTGGCAAAATGGCTTAAGGATAACAAAGTCAAGGTAAGTCAAGTGGCCATCACAAAGCCCTGACCTCAATCCTATAGAACATGTTTTGGCAGACCTGAAAAAGCGTGTGCGAGCAAGGAGGTCTACAAATCTGACTTCGTTACACCAGCTCTGTCAGGAGGAATGGGCCATAATTCAAGCAACTTATTGTGGAATGTTTGACCCAAGTTAAACAATTTATAGGCAATGCTACCAAATACTAATTGAGTGTATGTAAACTTCTGACCCACTGGGAATGTGATGAAAGAAATAAAAGCTGAAATTAATCATTCTCTCCACTATTATTCTGACATTAGACATTCTTAAAATTAAGTGAACCTAACTGACCCAAGAGGGAATTTTTACTTGGATTAAATGTCAGGAATTGTGAAAAACTGCGTTTAAGTGTATTTGGCTAAGGTGTATGTAAACTTCCGACTTCAACTGTATATAAATAAGGTATTTCTTTTTTATACATTTAAAAAACTGTTTTCCCTTTGTCATTATAGAGTATTGTGTGTAGATTGATGAGGAAAAAAATACATGTAATCAATTTTAGAATAAGGCTGTAACATAACTAAATATGGAAATAGCCAAGGGGACTGAATGCTTTCCAAATGCACTGTATAGGCAACATGAATGCACCTGTGACATTTCATTAAAAAGTTGGCATATGAATTTAAAGAACACAAGTGCAAGGTTGACATTCAATGCATGCTCCCCTAGTTACAGAAAGGAGCATCAACCAATCAGTGAATAGCCTATCTGATGGTCACATTGTAGCGCTGTTGAGGAAAATCTACCACTGAAGTCAGAAGAAAGGGTCTCTCTCTCTCAAGGGGCTTTATTGGCATGGGAAACATATGTTTATATTGCCAAATAAAGTGAAATAGATCATAAACAAAAGTGAAATGAACAGTAAACATTACACTCACAATTGTTCCAAAAGAATAAAGACATGTCAAATGTAATATGTCTGTTTACAGTGTTGTAATGAGTAGTTAAAGTACAAAAGGGAAAATAAATCAACATAAATATAGGTTATATTTACAATGGTGTTTGTTCTTTACTGGTTGCCCTTTTCACGTCGCAACAGGTCCCAAATCTTGCTGCTGTGATTGCACACTGTGGTATTTCACCCAATATAAATGGGAGTTTATCAAAATGTATTTGTTTTTTAGTTCTTTGTGGGTGAAATCTGAGGGAAATATGTGTCTCTAATGTGGTCATTCATTTGACAGAAGGTTAGGAAGTGCAGCTCAGTTTCCACCTAATTTTGTGGGCAGTGTGCACATAGCCTGTCTTCCCTTGAGAGCCAGGTCTGCCTTCAGCAGCCTTTTTCAATAGCAAGGCCATGTTCACTGATTCTGTCCATAGTCAAAAATGTCCTTCATTTTCGGGTCAGTCAAAGTGGTCTGCCACTGTGTACTCTCTGTTTAGGGCCAAGTAGTATTCTCGTTAGCTCTTTTTTTGTATATTCTTTTCAATGTGTCAAGTAATTATCTTTTTGTTTTCACATTATTTGGTTGGGTCTAATTGTGTTGCTGTCCTGGGGCTCTGTGGGGTCTGTTTGTGAACAGAGCCCCAGGACCAGCTTGCTTAGAGGGCTCTTCTCCAGGTTTATTTTTCTGTAGATGATGGTTTTGTTATGGAAGGTTTGGGAATCGCTTTCTTTTAGGTGGTTGTATAATTTAATTATACTCTGCATGCATTATTGATGTTTTACATTGTACACGGGATATTTTTGCAGAATTCTGCATGCGGAGTCTCAATTTGGGGTTTGCCCCATTTTGTGAATTCTTGGTTGGTGAGCGGACATCAGTCCTCACAACCATAAAGGGCAATGGCTTCTATAAATTATTCAAGTATTTTTTGCCAGATCCTAATTGGCATGTTGAATTTTATGTTCCTTTTGATGGCATAGAAGGCCCTTCTTGCCTTGTTTCTCAGATCGTTCACAGCTTTGAGGAAGTTACCTGTGGCACCGATGTTTAGGCCGAGGTATGTATAGTTTTTTGTGTGCCCTAGGGGAAAGGTGTCTAGATGGAATTTGTATTTGTGGTCCTGGCAACTAGACCTTTTTTGGAACACCATTATTTTTTGTCTTACTGAGATTCACTGTCAGAGCCCAGGTCTGACAGTCTCGCTCTCTCTCACTCTCTCCCCGTCAGTGTTTCCACCTTAAACAATAGTTACATTTTTTGGGATTAACTCTGAACATATGATTTAAAGATGTTTGTTTTACACTGTCAGGGCATCACCTACATCTAAATATGAGGGTTTTCCTCTTCAAGTGGACTGTAGGAAATTCAGCAATCTGGGCTATGTTGCACACAGTCCAGCTGCAGGTTTCTTGGAGAGTCTGTTTATTTTAGAGTACTCCTTCCGTTTGTGTGGCTTCTGCTCTTTGTCATAGTGGTGTATTATAGTGTATAAATTATCATAAAAGCAACCATTGTGTCTTCAATATCAAATCAAAATTTATTTGTCACATACACATGGTTAGCAGATGTTAATGCGAGTGTAGCGAAATGCTTGTGCTTCTAGTTCCAAAAATGCAGTACTATCCAACGAGTAATCTAACCTAACAATTTCACAACAACTACCTTATACACACAAGTGTAAAGGAATGAATAAGAATATGTACATAAAAAATATAGGAATGAGTGATGGTATAGAACGACAGGCAAGATGCAGTGGATGGTATAGAGTACAGTATATACATATGTAGGGTATGTAAACATATGAAGTGGCATTGTTTAAAGTGGCTAGTGATACATTTATTACATACATTTTTCCATTATTAAAGTGGCTGGAGTTGAGTCAGTATGTTGACAGCAGCCACTCAATGGTAGTGATGGCTGTTTAACAGTCTGATGGCCTTGAGATAGAAGCTGTTTTTCAGTCTCTCTGTCCCTGCTTTGATGCACCTGTACTGACCTCGCCTTCTGGATGATAGCGGTGTGAACAGACAGTGGCTTGGGTGGTTGTTGTCCTTGATGATCTTTATGGCCTTTCTGTGACATCGGGTGGTGTAGGTGTCCTGGAGGGCAGGTAGTTTGCCCCCGGTAATGCGTTGTGCAGACCTCACTATCCTCTGGCGAGCATTACCGTTATGGGCGGAGCAGTTGCCGTTTCGGGCGGTGATACAGCCCGACAGGATCCTCTTGATTGTGCATCTGTGTTTTTGGTGACAAGGCAAATTTCTTCACTCTCCTTAGGTTGAAGACGTGCTGCTGCGCCTTCTTCACCACGCTGTCTGTGTGGGTGGACCATTTCAGTTTGTCCATGATGTATACGCCGAGGAACTTAACTTTCCACCCTCTCCACTACTGTCCCGTCGATGTGGATAGGGGGCTGCTCCCTCTGCTGTTTCCTGAAGTCCACGATCATCTCCTTTGTTTTGTTGACATTGAGTGTGAGGTTATTTTCCTGACACCACACTCCGAGGGCCCTCAACTCCTCCCTATAGGCCGTCTCGTCGTTGTTGGTAATCAAGCCTGCCACTGTAGTGTCATCTGCAAACTTGATGATTGAGTTGGAGATGTGTATGGCCACGCAGTCGTGGGTGAACAGAGTACAGGAGAGGGCTCCAGTGTTGAGGATCAGCAGGGTGGAGATGTTGTTACCTCCCCTCACCAGGGCGGCCCATCAGGAAGTCTAGGACCCAGTTGCACAGGGCGGGGTCGAGACCCAGGGTCTCGAGCTTGATGACGAGTTTGGAGGGTACTATGGTGTTAAATGCTGAGCTGTAGTCAATGAACAGAATTCTCACATAGGTATTCCTCTTGTCCAGATGGGTTAGGGAAGTGTGATTGCGTCGTCTGTGGACCTATTGGGCAGTTAACAAATTTGAGTGGGTCTAGGGTGTCAGGTAGGGTGGAGGTGATATGGTCCTTGACTAGTCTCTCAAAGCACTTCATGGTGACAGAAGTGAATGCTACAGGGCGGTAGTCATTTAGCTCAGTTACGTTAGCTTTCTTGGGAACAGGAACAATGGTGGCCCTCTTGAAGCATGTGGGGACAGCAGACTGGGATAAGTATTGATTGAATATGCTCTGAGGACACGCCTGGGGATGCCGTCTGGGCCTGCAGCGTTGCGAGGATTAACACGTTTAAATGTTTTGCTCACGTTGGCTGCAGTGAAGGAGAGCCCGCAGGGTTTGGTTGTGGTCAGTGGCACTATATTGTCCTCAAAGCGAGCAAAGAAGTGAAATGTGAAGAGTTTTTAAAGTCACTTTTGTATGAATTAGTCAATGAAACACCACATCTCTAACCATTACGTGTGTGGTGCAGCACAGTCCTGAATTATAAAAGCTTATGCTCTCCTGTTGGAAATGAGCAGGTAAACACTAGCTGATATTTTTTTTTAGTTTTCCGCCCATTGAAATATGTAATGTCATCTTGGGATATTGTCTGCCAGCAGCTAGCTACAATTATACATGAACAGCAGTCTGGTCTCACCTGAGTCAACGCTCTTCACCCTACTGTATTCCCCTGGCTGCTCTGGCTGTAAGGCACACAGACTGTGATTTTTTAAAATAATTTAAATGTAATCTTTTATTTAACTAGGCAAGTCAGTTAAGAACTAATTCTTATTTTCAATGACGGCCTACCCCGGCCAAACCCGTACGACACTGTGCCAATTGTGCGATGCCTTATGGGGCTCCCAATCATGGCCAGATGTGATCCAGCCTGGATTTGAACCAGGGACTGTAGAGACACCTCTTGCACTCAGATGCAGTGCCTTAGACTGCTGCACCACTCGGGAGCCTAAATTATGGGAATGTTCTCAAAGAAAATGCAATATTATTTTTCTCCCATCGGAAAGCGGGGTTAGGACCCCCTTTAGTGCAGTCCTCACCTAATCTATGGCCATAGAACTTCAGGTGTTGGGGCCGGCCTCTGAAAGTATTGCAAGATTTTTTAAATCTGGTTTATGTGAAGACAAAAAGGCATCAGACTTATACATTTACAGCACACTCCTCTCCACAACACATGTTTAAAAACATATTCACACACAAAGGTTTACTCTGTCTTATTCTCATTACTCAACACTCTCTCTCTGTCGAACACACACAGACACACACACCTTGCGCACACACACACACATAACCACACAAACATCTGAATTGCAAGGTAAACAGACTTTTCCTCTCCCAGGGGACTCATAGGTATGTTTCTTATTTTTGCTCTCTCCATATTGGCTCCTCATTCCAGTCAAAGAAACAATCAGGTCAGGAATGCTCTACCACTGCAACAGCAACCGTCACTCAACTAGAGGTAATCAAACTATCTTTGTTCCATGTAGAGTTTCAGCATGTTGATGTTATTATCTTAAAACAGACACAACATTCCTCCAACTACCACAGCTTGCTCCCCTGTGTGTTAGCTAGCCTGGACACCCACAGCTGCCTGCTGGAATTTGGTGCCTGTCTGGCCCCTGCCCTGATTGTGTGTGTGTGTTTCTAACCATCCAGGGAGCTGTACATATTCTGGACCCCTCACTGAAAGATCAATCACACTGCTTGGCTTCTCTCTGTGGTCCTGCCAGTCTTGCACTGGGCCCTGTTTGGAGTTCCATGTCCATATCCAGATTAGCTAATGGGCATTCTGTATGATGGAACTCCATGTATATATCCAGACTAGCATATGGGCATTCTGTAAAATGGAGCTCCATGTCTATATCCAGATTAGCTAATGGGCATTCTGTATGATGGAACTCCATGTATATATCCAGACTAGCATATGGGCATTCTGTAAAATATCCAGATTAGATTATATGGGTATTCTGTATGGAGCTCCATGGAACTAATCATTCTGTATGATGGTCATGTATATATCCAGACTAGCATATGGGCATTCTGTATGATGGAACTCCATGTATATATCCAGACTAGCATATGGGCATTCTGTATGATGGAACTCCATGTATATATCCAGACTAGCATATGGGCATTCTGTATGATGGAACTCCATGTATATATCCAGACTAGCATATGGGCATTCTGTATGATGGAACTCCATGTATATATCCAGACTAGCATATGGGCATTCTGTATGATGGAACTCCATGTATATATCCAGACTAGCATATGGGCATTCTGTAAAATGGAGCTCCATGTCTATATCCAGATTAGCATATGGGTATTCTGTAAAATGGAGCTCCATGTCTATATCCAGATTAGCATATGGGTATTCTGTAAAATGGAG
The DNA here is from genome assembly GCF_036934945.1 of Oncorhynchus masou masou. NCBI lineage: Eukaryota > Metazoa > Chordata > Actinopteri > Salmoniformes > Salmonidae > Oncorhynchus > Oncorhynchus masou. The sequence continues at coordinate 53,613,821 of NC_088243.1, forward strand.
CTCCATGTCTGTATCCAGATTAGCATATGGGCATTCTCTATGGTGCCATGTCTCATTTAAGGCTCCCTTCAAAAATACATTTCTATATTAATGAATTTCTTATGTAAATGAGGTTCCTATGTTAATGCGACTTTGCATAAATAAATACTGGTATCGTTCAATAAAGACTTCTGGGGCGCCCCCCTGCTGGCGTGCCTGTCCCTCTTCTGGAGAAAGACAGGTGGAACGTGAGCCCCAGCGTAATGAAGGGAGGCCCCTCCTGCTGTGTCCCGATGCCCTCCCTGTGCCCTGTGTCATGTAAAAATCTTCCCAGCGTGAAATAGTTCCCAATCGTTCTGATTGTGTTGTGATTGTGACATCATGTTGTAAAGATTTTCACAGCGTGAAAATGTTCCCAGTCAATAATTTGCACGTGCGTCTGTGTGGATGGCTGAGCTCGTGCAGATGTTTCTCTCACACCCCCTCACCCTTGATTTGGCTAGCTAACTAGCATAATTAGCTATAAACTGGTAAAGATGGCATCTTCTCAGAGGTGTGCAGTTTTAACTTGTTAACTAACTAATTAACTAAAAAACATATATGCACTGGCAATCGAAAACGTAGCACCCAAGTCTTTGCAATTGCAAAAAATCTCTCCTCACATCAACCCTCAGCACTTTGACACATAAGTCCGGGAATTTATATGCTGACCTTACGCCTCAACGAGCTTCTGATTAGTCAGAATCAATACTCCTGGCCATAATTTGATTTGCAGATGTGTGAAGCAAATGTGCATGCAGACAGAACAGTTTTTTGAGGTTGAGGGAGGGTGAGAGGGAAACATCTGCATGAGCTCGGACTGCATGATCATCTGCATGATCCACAAAAAATGATGCAATTATTGAACTGAGAACATTTACATTTTAGAACACAATCAGAACGATCAGAACTATTTCACGCTGGGAAGCTTTTTACGTGGGAAGCTTTTTATGTGAACCAGAACATGTTGGAGTAGATTAGTTTGTAATAGATTCCATCTCCTCCTCCAAAAGAAGGTTGGAATTGCAGAATTGCCTATTACCAAGAGGAGCTGGGTTTTGCTTCCCTATTTAATTCCAAACAGCTCAGTAAGGAAGCTTTTAGCCCTGCTCCTCTGCCATAGATTGTGCTCCTTAGCAGGCTGAAATGGAAAAACATTTATTCTTCGCTCTGACGTCGCCCAGATAAACAAACTGGAAAACATGTTATTATCTAATTAGTTAGATTCTCAGCCCCGCTCTCTGATTCATTTAATTTCACTATTTATATTTTCAAACTGATGCCCAACTGTTTAGTCATTCTCTGAACAAAGTTGTTCAGACAAAATTTGTTAGAATGAGCACATGTATTTATTCTCCAAGACCAAAGTTGAAAAGTTTAAGCCTCACAATAAATGATGGTGTTCACTTTGAATTACCATCCTCTACCAGAGTAGCTGCACATGTATACAGTAATTCTTGTTGTAGTTACATTATGGAGTTTGTTGAACTCTCAGAGGCAGCACTGTGTCTAACCCACAGTGAAGCATATGGCACAGATCAAACACTTGACTGCTGTAGCCACAGCTGAGTGGCTGTTATGCTGTGGTCAGTGGTAATGAGCCATTAATACCAATGAGATGAGACCTGGGCTCATATCCACAAAGCGTCTCAGAGTAAGAGTGCTGATCTAGGATCAGTTTTGCCTTTTAGATACTAATGAATAAGATTATATTGACAGATCCTAGATCAGCACTCCTACTGTTCTCTCGAATACTTCCTTGATCATCCACCACCAGTTTACTGTATATACAGGACAGGTGACAAAAGGCAGATATTTGTTCCTATTTCTAAACTTGCCCAAGTAACAGTTTTGGATTCAGGAAGCCTACATTGTTTGTGACTTCTAATTCTTAAGAGGCTAAGCCGTTGGTACTTCAGGAAATAAACACTTAGGAAATATACAAAAGTTTTAGAACACCTACTAATTCAAGGGTTTTTCTTTATTTTTACTATTTTCTACATTGTAGAATAATAGTGAAGACATCAAAACTATGAAATAACACGTATGGAATCATGTAATAACCAAAAAAGTGTTAAACAAATCAGTGGTATTTTATATTTGAGATTCTTCAAATAGCCACCCTTTGCCTTTGACAGCTTTGCACACACTTGACATTCTCTCAAGCAGCTTCATGAGGTAATGCAATGCATTTCAATTAACATGTGTTAATTGAAATGGGGGGGGGGGGGTAAAGACGAAGTCCATATTATGTTAAGAACAGCTCAAATAAGCAAGGAGAACTTTACTTTAAGACATGGTCAGTCAATAAGGAAACTGGCTCTCATGAGGACTGCCGCTGGAATGGAAGACCCAGAGTTACCTGTGCTGCAGAAGATAAGTTCATTAGAGTTACCAGCCTCAGAAATTGGAGACCAAATAAATGCTTCACCGGTGTTCAAGTAACAGACACATCTCAACATCAACTGTTCAGAGGAGACTGTGTGAATCAGGCCTTCATGGTTGAATTTCTGCAATGAAACCACTACTAAAGGACACTAATAAGAAGAGACTTGCTTGGGACAAGAAACACGAGCAATGGACACTATACCGGTGGAAATTTGTCATTTGGTCTGAAGTCCAAATTGGAGATTTTTGGTTCCAACCGCCTTGTCTTTGTGAGATGCGTGTGAGTGAACAGATGATCTCAGCATGTGTATTTCCCACCGTAAAGCATGGAGGAGGAGGAGATGTTATGGTGTGGGGGTGCTTTGCTAGTGACACTGTGATTTATTAAGAATTCAAGGCACACTTAACCAGCATGGCTACCACAGCATTTTGCACTGATACACCATTCCATCTGGTTTAGGCTTAGACTATAATTTGGTTTTTCAACAGGACAATGACCCAACACACCTCCAGGCTGTGTAAGTTTTATTTAACCATGAAGGAGTGTGATGGAGTGCTGCATGAGATGACCTGGCCTCCACAATCACCCGACCTCAACCAAATTGAGATGGTTTCGGATGAGTCGGACCGCAGAGTGAAGGAAAAGCAGCCAACAAGTGCTCAGCATATGTGGGAAGTCCTTCAAGACTGTTGGAAAAGCATTCCAGGTGTAGCTGGTTGAGAGAATGCCAAGAGTGTGCAAAGCTGTCATCAAAGCAAAGGGTGGCTATTTGAAGAATCTCAAATATAATATATATTTTGATTTGTTTAACACCTTTTTGGCTACTACATGATTCCATATGTGTTATTTCGTAGTTTTGATGTCTTCACTATTATTTTACAAAGTAGAACATAATAAAAATAAAGAAAAACCCTTGAATGAGTAGGTGTTCTAAAACTTTTGACCGGTAGTGTAAATATATATTTTTTGACACATATTTAACCCTTTTTTTGGGATAGGCACAAAACTACCTTCATACTTCCATAGATCTTTTAAACTAGTACTGGTTACGTTCAGACGAGTCCCGTGGCACTTGTGGGGGCCGTAGAGCAAAACGGAGAACACCGTCGTGCTTGTGAAAATCTTCCATTTTCCATTAGTTTGTAGCCTAAACGGTTTGCATGCGACAAACAGAAGTCGGCACATCAACGGTACCAACTTCAGACGAGTCCCGTTGGGGTTGTAGAGAAAATCTGACAACACCTGTTCTGTTCCTGAGAGTCTCATATTGCCACAGTGGTCATGTTAGTTTTTTTTAGGCCAAACCTTTCTAACTGGACGGTTTGGCCTACCATTCAGACGCTACAGAGTTTTTCGTGAGAAGACCGATTTTCGGAATGTAGTTCGGCCACCTTCAACCGCAGACGCAGAAGGCTGCCATGGGCGGATGTGGTGGATTGAGACGCAGCATATGTAAAAAATGTTTTTACAAAAATTGATCTTTCTCCTACAATTTCCATCAAAATCCGTCTGTTTAAGCTGTAGCTTTCTGTGTTTTTGTTGTTGCATGGGGTGTGTCTCAATCCACTGCATCCGCCGATGGCAGAACTAAAGCGGTGTTTGTCAGACCATGAGACATCCTGAAAATCGGTCTTCTCACAAACCCCTCTGTGGAAAGACGAGACTCTCATGAACACAATGGTGTTCTCCGTTTTTGCTCTCCCACCCGACAAGCCTCATGGGACTAATGAGCACTTTGTGGAAAGGTGAATCTGTTACGAACATGTACAGTACATGTCGGTTGTTTTGCTCTAACAAGACTCGTCTCAAGGTCACCAGTAAAAAAAGAAAATGTATGGAAGTATATATGGAGAAAGAAAAAAATAGTTTCCGGATCTTTCTTATATCTCTCAGCTATAGAACAGACACTTCAGAACAAACTTTCTTTTGATTTTTTTTTTTTGGGGGGGGGGGGGGGAAATCTGTTTCATTTAGTGAATTTGTTATTCAGTGAGTTATGGGCTAATAGCAGTAATGCCAAATTCAATGTTTCATCAAATATTTTTTAAATATATTTTTTGATACCTTAAGTGGTCTTAAAATGTTTCATCGAACAATTAAATGATCCTTGGTATGACCATCTGAAATCAATTCCATATGTTATCTTAGTAGAACCCCTACCCCGGCTTTGACAGGGCTTAGACTCTAGAGGGTTTTAAACTGACAGATTCTGATGGGATTTTTTATTTATTAAGTTAATTAGATTAACGCACCGTCACTAGACTCTAGGGGGTTTAAAGCAAAACTGTTTATATGAACCGTAAGACAAGCTCTCTAAAAGGTTTGGATGGATTACATTAAAATGTCAGCGGTTAAGCGTTAATAAAGTCTGGATGAGATTCAGAGAGAGGGCAGCAGAGAATGGGTGGTGGCCATGCCAGTCAAGAGGGTGCTCTGGCCTACTGTATATGTTGCTGCTATCCCTTAGTACAGAGCTCAGGAGCTGCTATAGGGATACAGAGAAAGAGAGGAGATGGACTCATCTGCCCCTCCATCACTGCAATTACTGCATCATAATGTACTATACCTAAGTCATGTGTTTCCAGGGCATTTTATCCATTAGGAGCAGTGTCACCATCTTCCTTTCAGTCTGTGGTTCTCTCTGTGGGTAATTGGTATCACTATATCAGTTGTACCACCACAAGCAAGACATTTAGGGTTAAACACTGCAATGTGGTAGCAATTTTGGGTTCTGCTCCATTGGAAAGCTCGAGCACATTTCCTTAAATCCCGGAACATTAGACAGTTTTGAGGTTGTTTTTTTTAAGTACATTTCACAGCCAATTTCTAAGCAGGAATTGCCTTTGGTTTGGTTGTTTATGAAAACAGACCCTAATGGTTTTAGGATGGCTTCCACCTCTCAAACAGAGACAATGAGTCAATATGACAGTGAATTGTTTGATACACTTCAACGTAAGCGATTTACTCCAGAGAAATCACTCATGATATGGTTTCCAAATGGTGTTTCTTTCTCACCTGTTTGATGATTGGCTTTCTTGCACATGGGAAATGTAATTTAGTTAGCGTGATTATTTTATGCAATGAGTTTTGCCATATTCATATGTCTCAATTTCCCTTGAAAGTGTGTTTTAGATTTGGAGTGAATGAATAATCACGTTACAGTCAATGTGACCGTTTTGTACTTTATAGGGCGCTCATTCCAACTTCTGATTATATGTCCTTTGATTATATGATCAGTGCAAAGTGTCACAGAGGTTGAAGAAATACGAAACTGTTGATCATATCGCTGACTCATTTGAGAGTTGGCGAAGTAATGTTTTACTGTGTCAGGAGAAATAAGTATTAAGAAAACATCTGTGGCCCTAAACTCAAAGTTCAAATCATGACTTGCGTCTAAAATGTGCAGCCGGATGGTTTTCACTCGCCGTTCTGTGTCGTCAACATGACACAATTTCAGCCATCCATTAAAGGAAAAAGGTCTGCCTTTTTGGTGTATCTTCAAGTTCTCATGATGCCAGATGGTGAAAGGGATAGTCATCTCAAGTAGGAGTAATGTAGACTTGGCACTGGCTTGGCTCAGCCTCCTATCCCACTTTTCTATGTTGGATAGTATGATTTGTGGGGCATAATTTGTATAGTGGATCTGAATATTGTCATTTAAAGCATGCTGACAACATTGTAGGTTTATCACTAATCCTGATTTATCATGACCCTTAGAGTGAACCAGTTAAGGTTTCACTGAAGTTCCACTCCTTTATTGCCAACAACAACCCCAGAAAAGAGAAAGTCAGGCTCACCTCCGCAGAGCCAACCCCAATTTACTGTAATCCCAGAGCTTCACATTAACCAGACTGCTTGAATCAGGCAGGAGTGCTGCTCGCTTCATGTGGTTTTAAGTTACTTAACAATACCTCTCTCATTTTAAGGGTAGGCTACAAGTTCAACAAAACGGTGAGTCCTGTGTAAAATCTATTGTTCTGTTCATTCTGTGAAATGTTTGTTTTAGGAGTTCATCATCAAAAAGTATTGATGCATCTCGGGATATTAAAGTTAATTGAATGATTACTCAATGTCAGTTTGAAATTAAATGTTACATTCTGTGTTTGTATAATTTCAGGTATGCTGCCCTGCACAACGGAAACCATCTTGAAAAGGAAAAGCAGTCGTTGCAAAAAGAGGACACGGAGTCGCCGGAGTCCTGCTTCTGACAACCACAGACAGTCAGACAGGCACTACCCTGTGCAATCTGAGACAGGGACTGGGCCAGAACCAGCCCTAGAGGGAGTCATTCTAAGGCAGCCTCTCCCACTGAGACCGCCAAACCAACAACATGTTTGGACTGAATTCTTAGTAGCGGGATCGATTATGGACTGTGGAATACTTTAAGGTGAATAATGTTGCCAAAGCTATTTGATATTAACTTTGTTTTAAGATATGTCGTTTCATATTTCTTTTGCTTAGAAAAGGAAGAAAAACACTCAATCTTTCTGATCCACTATAGCTAGCTCTGTTAGTTAACGGATGTTCCAGTAATGCTTAGTGTTATCTGTCACCAATATAAACATTTCAATAAGCTTTATTGATCTAAGGAGGTGCGATTTCACACAGGCACAGAGGGCTCATAACCCCTTCATTTCGAATTAAGTATTAACTTGAAAATGTTCTCATTTTATTCAACTTCAGGTCTCTTATCTCTCTCTGTCATTGGTGCCCTATACTCAATCACTATCAGCCTAGATCCCATAACTTTCCTTTCATGCTTTGCATAATCTTCAAAAGCTGAAAGTGATCAAGTATTTTAGCACACCCACGGTATAGTATGGTATGTGATGAAATAATTCAGCCCCCGAAGTGCATTATTAGCTACTACACTTTATAAATGATCCCTTCTCTCTCATGACTCCTCTCTCAGATGTCGACAAAGATGGACCATGCAATAAGATGGACGTGTTTTTAAAGATTATGGTTGCTGAAGCAATTTAATCTTGGTCACAGTATTTTGCCTCCTACTGATTGTGTGTTGTCTACTACAGTACGTGCATACTACGTACAGTATGTGGGTGCATGCTTGAGATCATGTCCTATACTTCATGAAGGGCCCCTCTCAACACCACGTGTTCAGTCTAGTCCACAGCAACATCCCATTTCTTATGCATTACGAACAGTAGTCCGAAAACATTTGCTCGAGTTTACTACAATTTTCCGGCATTTTGTATTCATGAACAATCCAAGGTATCCCTTGAAATGTATATTTACCTGCACCTGAAATGTGAACATTGACTTTCTTTTCCTGTGCCATTCCAAAGCAAACCATTCCACTTGCTGAATCCTTCAGTAGGCTACCAATGATGACTAGCTCGTTTTAAAGGCAATCGCCACCAAAGCCAGCATTTCATTTTCAATGAGGCACCAAATAGAGGCTCAATGGTTCAGTTAATAACATTCTGTCCAAAACACTGGGAATATTTCCTTTCAGAAAACAATGCAAAGAGATCATACATAGTCATATACAGCAGGATGTAAAGAATACCAACTGCATTTCCCCCATAAATTCATCTGTTAAACACACATTCAAGCGAAGTCTCCCAGCAACTTAAAAAAAATGACCCTGTTGGTTGAACTTCCTGATGAAATGTCCAATCTTAAAGGGGCAGTGCAGTCAAAAACATTATTTACCATTTTTTGTATATTTCCAGACTATCAGGTCAAAATTACACCCTAAAATTGTGAAAATTATGAAAATGCCCTTTAAGTGTAAGCTTTTTGAAGTAAAACCAGCAGACACTATGCCCTCCATGGAATGAGTTTGACACCCCTACCATAGAGTCTAGACCAGAGTTTCCCAACCCTCTCCTCAGATGTTTCACATTTGAGTTTTAACCCTAAACTACCACATCTGATTCAATGAGGCAAAGGTGTGAGGATTAGTTGACTAATTGAATCAGGTGTGCCAGTTTAGAGTGAAAACAAAAATGTGAGAGGGTTGGGAAACCCTGGTCTAGATGATCCAATCAGATGTGTCAGTACATCCACATGATCAGTCTGAGCATTTCAATTGCAAAAGAAGGCTCAGGGAAATAAATGATAGACAAATATATTTTGATTTACTACCATGAAATAAACACTCAGTGATTTATTAGACACTGGGTGATGATTTAAAAAAAATCAAATGAACAAGACTGCATGAGGCTTTAATAGAAAGCCCAGCAGATGATCCTGTTTTTATAATGTACATGTTGATACATAAATATCAGAATGACCATTTAAGTTGTCTCTGAGTGGGGTGTTTGGGGCAAGGTTGAGTGTGTTACGCAGTGTCCAGTAGCATTAAGCCATAAGTCATTACATCCATCCTGTCTTCCTCCTTACAAAACCAAAATGTCAGTCATTCCCTCCTTCCCTCCTGTCCTTGGACTCAATTTTTCCCATGAAGATTTTTGAAGTGGATTTAACAAGTGACATCAATAAGGGATCATCACCTTCACCTGGATTCACCTGGTCAGTCTGTCATGGAAAGAGCAGGTGTCAATAATGTTTTGTACACCCAGTGTAGACAGAGCCTTTACAGTGCTATGCCCTTCTGGAACAGATTTTAAACCAATGTTTGTTTTTTTCATGCTCCTTAAAAAAAGCTATTTATCTCAGACTGTGACCTCTTCATAATTGAAGTACTAGCACTTTAGTAATATATAGATAATGATGTAAAAAAGTATTTTCATCAGTTGATCGTCCACGACCAATTTTATAAACAAAGGTATTTTGATCACTTAAATTATTTACTTTCCTTTTCATTCATCCTGAAGATTTTATTTTGTATTGTATTTTTGATGATACATTCAGAAAGGTCTGTAGTGCATTGTTTTGGATACAAAGGTAAATGCCACGTGTACAATCCATGAAGACCCATTCTAATTATATAATAATCAAAATAGTCTCAATTTGTTCCCTTTGTGAGTGGGACTTTACTTGCTTACAGTGCAAACAATGCAACATAATGTTTGTCCATGAACAATCGTAAAATTGAATTTGTATATCTTTCTTTGTTTGTGTTTCCTTTTTCAGGAATTTAATTCAGCCAATTAAGAAGAGGATATATGCATTATACTTCCAGCATAATTAAGGCTTATATTTCTGGGATTTTAAAGTGTACATAGATGCAAAAAGTGGGATATGAGTCTGTCTCTTCAGTGAGCTTGAACAAAGCAATTATAATGGCTTTATATTCTTCATTCCAGTAGCTCTGCTGGCCTATCCTTCCAGCAAAGTATAATGATAAAGCCTGAACTTGTAAGCCACCATATACTACAGTACATGTGTGTATGCATAGTCACATACAGCTGTTTGTTTATGTTCATAAACCTTGTACATCACAACATTTTATTGCTAGTTTTCAATTGACGTGGCCAGCATAAGAATTTCACCCAGACTCCAAAGGAGGGGGTTACCCTTCATGTTTTGTTTGTGATAATAGATGTGCTGCGTATATAATCCCCCGGGCCTGGCAGTTTCCATGACACCTAGAATATACATCTCTGTGATCAACATGTATGGCACATTATGTGTTGGTGGTTGAAAGTCCAGAATTAGAACACAACCTGTGGAGATTTAAGAGGAAAACCACCTGCGGTAATTACATCACTTTCATCATGTACTTTAGTTACACCCCTGAGGTAGATTTGAAAGGAGAACCGTCAACTACCTAATTTTATACTGTATAGTCAGATACCAGTTACACAATATGCAGCCTAATTATTTATCAGACGTTTTAAAAACAGACGTGATACTAGGAATGGTACAGTAATACATTGTACTTTCCCTGTGAATAGTCCTGTAGGACCTCCTTTAGTCCTTGTTGAATTACATTCACGTAGATTTGGGACAATCAACCAAAAATGATCGACACCGACCCAATTGATCACATTTTGCAGGCATTTCGTCCATTAGGATAAGTAGCCTATACTAGAGAAATGTGAAGTTTGAAATGAGTTTGCTAATATGGGTGATTGTTACTGGAACCTTTGATGGCTACAACCATCAAACTAGTAGTAATAGTTTAAAGCTGGGATCCCCAACCTTTTCTAGCATGAGAGCTACATAAAAAAAAAAAATGTATTATGTCACCAGTTACACAATAAATTATTGGTTTCAAATAGACACATTATCATTTTCTCATCTCACCTGCAGCTCTTCCTTGGGTCCTTAGTGTACAAGAGAAAGTAGTTCCTTATGTTTTTTGTCAATATACCTGGTAAAATAATGGTTAATAAACTACTCTAAGCGGGGCCTTTAATCTTATTTTTTTTCACAAAAATTCTGTTTTAGATTTTCCTAAATTACATTGCTTTATTTTTCACTTTTAAAATTCCTATTGTTTATAGAGAAACAACATTGGATGTTCTGAGTCCATGTCAATGCTTAAATCACATAAGACTTTCTTTTTTTTTTAGGTGTGGAAGAAATTTAGATTTTTTATTGTAATTCCTCTTTAATTGAGCACCTGGTGACTGAGGAATGTGCCGATCTAATGTGCAGGTCTAAAAATGGTTCTGTACTGCTGCTTCTCAATTCATGACAAAGTATATCATACAAATTACAGTTTATACTTACTTATGATATACTTCTGCCAGGTAAGCCAGCTTTGCGGTTAACATTTAATTGAGAATGTTTTGGAGGAAGTTGTATATAGCATACTTCAGAATTGTTTGAAAAACTACTCATAGTTGGGCTTCGCGTGATCGACCTGTTGGAGACCCCTGGTTTAAAAAAAGATGTGGTAAAGTTTAAGGTAATGTCATGAACGTATCATTCTATTTAACATTATCCCACAAATTCTGGCAATTTATCATGATCTGGATTTATTCTCCATATCGCCCAGCTCTACATGCATGTACGTAAAGGTTAAGGCGATGATTAATTAAATGCTTCACCTGTTCATTAGTGATCAGAACCACAGGCATCTGTCCCCGTGGTGTGTTCCCCAGCCTCTGCATGTTGAGAACATCTCAGAGAGGCTGAACTCTGAGTTGGGCCGTATCCACAAAGCGTCTCAGAGAAGGAGTGCTGAGCTAGGATCTGTCTATACAATCTTATTCGCTATGAACTAAAATGCTAAAATGATCTTAGATCAGCACTCCTACCCGGAGATGGATACGGACCCAGTTGTCTAGAGACAGAGGCAAGGGACTGCATCTGGCGTAGAGCCACAATGTAATATACAGATCAAGTCAATTGTAACCTACATAACTCATCTGGGGAGATATTGGGCAATGAGGAAGAATAAAATGAAATATGCCGTTTCAACAAACCAAAGTTTGTTGCAGCAAATGTCATACCTCCAAACATACACAAATGTTGCTACTTTTACAACTCAACACAGTATTGCATTTTTCAGTTTGTTCAGATATAACCAATGTCTGAGAAAGAGTTGTATCTCAAAGCCATACATTCCCTTTAGTTTTGGATGCTTTGGCGCAATCGTTTTTCAGTTTCAGTTGGTCCCCAACATGTCGTCACCATGCCTTCACCCTAGGAACCTCCTCCAACCTTCCCCTCTCACTCTTTGGGTGCCACCTCTGAAGGCTGCCCTGAAGGCAGTGAAAGCTCACAGCATGAATGTGTTGTACAGTAAATCTCCCAACAGTGTTGTTGAAGAATAAACTTTTGTATTAAAACTCCTCAATGTTTATTTTGATGGAACACAGATGAGTCACTATTTTCATGAACTTCCTCTCTGTCAGTGGGCCAGAACGTGTATGACTTTGTCTGTTGGTAGGTGAGAGCTCTAATAAATAAATGATGATTTAAGACGGAGAGATGTCATTAATCCCTGGCGTCAAGTTTCTTTTAGGCATCACCTGGTTTCAATAGGGAGCATGCTAGTAATTTAGATGACAGATAATAGTATCATTCAACCACTCCATAGAGCATTAGTTGTTTATTCCAAATGGAATGCATTCGCAGTATTTTTCTCTTCAAACAGAATGAGTGAGGGAGTGGAGTGTTCATTGGCTGCCTAGCTTGTTATATAATCGTGAATAAAGAGGGTCACTCCGGTAGGTAACCTTTACCCTTTTTACCATAGGCAATGGCCTTCTGTTCCAGTCCCGTAGCACAGTTAGAATACAGCCTAATGATTCAGACAGCAGGAGATCATTTCTCCTTTAGCCAATAAGCTGTGTGCGTCACTCCCAACCTCTCCTCTGGTTTATCTACAGTGCACAGGGACTGCATCAGACAGAGAGTCTTTAGAATAAACATACTACATGTACCAGGTAAAATCAAGCTTATCTGTGTGTAAATCTTACGTTTTTTAATGGTCCCATGGGTTTATAATTATGCTAACCATGTCAGCATAATGTCACAATGTCTCCTAAGGTGTACAGTAAGCCTAACGTTGAACATATCACAGAGGTCCACGAACATGCTGGGTTGTTGCTGCTGTCATTTTGGCCCCAAAACTGTGGACCATATGGCTCAGCTTGGTTACTGACAGACTTTTGACAGACATAACACACATCCTGATTCCCAGACAGACCTAAGTATGACAGACAGACATGAGCCTCATTACACAATGGCATGTTTCAATCGGATGGAAACCCTTTACAGAATCACAATATCCTGCAGCTGTCAAAGCAAGTTTTCCATAACAGGCTTAACAGATGGACTTGCCACATTGGGGTTTCATCTCTCCGTTTAGGATTACGGTAGGCTATGTGCCTGACACACAAAGTAGTCCCCTTCTTTCGTCCTCTGCTTCTTGACTTTAAAATACATTTACTGTGTATCCTCACACTCAATGCGCACGCGCATGCACGGACACACACACACGTGCACACACACACATTGTGCCATGACAAGTTGGACTATTGTACAATCATCTATTTTCTTGTTTACTTTCAGAATCAATAGGTTGGCACTAAGCGTAGATATAATTGGTTTCAGGATTTACAAACCTCAATAGTCAATCATATTTGCCTAATTCAATTGATTTCAGAAGCTGATTGGCCATAGTATGAAGGGGCACACAAACTTTCCTTATTTTCTTCTTATTTACTTACTCTTTATTTCTCATACCTGACCTTCAGTTATGTATTTCTCAGTCTGTTAAGTGTGGATATAATTTTGGAAGACTTTTGGTCATTCCTCAAAGACTATTGTTTTGAAATAAACTTTAGTTTAAATGGAAATAGTTTCCTGTTGTTTTCCATGACCATGTTTGAATTCACAGTTTGGCCTGATTACAAAAAGGATGTATTGGTCCCTAACAGTTATCAAGCACCATGCTGAAGCTAACCTTATAAATATTGGGTGGAAACTGAACAATGTCTTTCCCTGATTGTCATGTGGAGGAGTAACCTGCTAAGTTGCAGATCCCATTAATTTCCTATGGCTCTGATAACCGTCTCAACTTGACCTTTATAATATAGTCTAGATTTTAATGGCTTTGTAAGCTTTCTAATAATGCATCTAACATTTAGAAGCTCAGGGGAGAAGGATCTCAATCTCTCAGCTCAACCTGAATGGAGTTTAGCCCCTATACTATAGGGCTCTTCACTGTAATCCAGAGATGAGAGCACTGTGTGAACTTCTGCCACTCATGCTATCAAACGCCCCTATTGCCTTAATTACTTCATAAAGTGTGTATTTTTGCTTCTCAGTTTTGTCTGCTTTGCTTAGTTCACCAAATCCCCTCCAATGTTTCTCAAAAGAAAATATACAGTACCAGTCAAAAGTTTACACACCTACTCATTTAAGGGTTTTTCTTTATTTTACTATTTTCTACATTGTAGAATAATAGTTAATACATCAAAACTATGAAATAACACATTTGGAATCATGTAGTAACCAAAAAATGCCTTAGAATTCTTCGAAGTAGCCACCCTTTGCCTTGATGACAGCCTTGCACACTCTTGGCATTGTCTCAACCAGCTTCATGAGGAATGCTTTTCCAACAGACTTGAAGGAGTTCGCACGTATGCTGAGCACTTGTTGGCTGCTTTTCCTTCACTCTGCGGTCCAACTCATCCCTAACCAAGTCTCTTCTTTTTCTTGGTGTCCTTTTGTAGTGGTTTCATTGCAGAAATTTGACCATGAAGGCCTGATTCACGCAGCCTCCTCTGAACAGTTGATGTTGAGATGTGTCTGTTACTTGAACTCTGTGAAGCATTTATTTGGGCTGCAATTTCTGAGGCTGGTATCTCTCTAATGAACTTGTCCTCTACAGCACAGGTAACTCTGGGTCTTCTTTCCTGTGGTGGTCCTCATGAGAGCCAGTTTCATCACAGTGCTTGATGCTGTTTGCGACTGCACTTGAAGAAACTTTCAAAGTTCTTGAAATGTTCCGTATTGACTGACCTTCATGTCTTAAAGTAATGATGGACTGTCATTTCTCTTTGCTTATTTGAGCTGTTCTTAACATAATATGGACTTGGTCTTTTACCAAATAGGGCTATCATCTGTATAGCACCCCTACCTTGTCACAACACAACTGATTGGCTCAAACACATTAAGAAGGAAAGAAATTCTACACATTTTTAAGAAGGTACACCGGTTAGTTGAAATGCATTCCAGGTGACTACCGCATGAGGCTGGTTGAGAGAATGCCAAGAGTGTGCAAAGCTGTCATCAAGGCAAAGCTTGGCCACTTTGAAGAATCTCAAATTTGTTACTACATGATTCCCTATGTGTTATTTCATAGTTTTGATGTCTTCACATAGTGTTGATGTCTTCTACAATGTAGAACATTTTCAAAATAAAGAAAAACCTTGGAATGAGTAGTGTCTAAACGTTTGACTGGTACTATATATATTTTAAAAGGCCAGCCTGTCAAAGTAAGGTAATTATTCAGCATATCCTTTACAGTTTAAGATGTTTTGTTTAGGATACCTGTTGCCATTTAACTAAAATAAGCACTGTCTCTCTGCAGGGAAATGGGTTTACTAGTAGTGTCGGCTAATTGCTCTTTCGGGAGGGTTTTATGACCAACACTCCCTCCTTTCCCAGCAGCTCCCTCCTTTTCTCTTTTAAGCTGTGAGCCACAGGTTAGCGTTTAAAAAAAATCATGAGTCTTGTTCTGGATGCAGCTCTGCAGAGTGGTCACTTGCTGGGACAGCCGCCAAGTCATAAAATCGGATTTTTAACCTAACCTTAACTCTAAACTTAATCCCATTGCTAACCCTAATCTTAAATGTAGACCAAAAAGCACATTTTTGTTTTCATGTATTTTTACAAAATTGTCACTTTGCACCTGGCCAATCTAGCAGAAGTTACTCAGTTCTGCCTCAAAGACAATATTCATCCCAATACATTTAAGTCAATTAGAATAGACACTCTTATCCAGAGCAACGAAGGTAAAGTGCCTTGCTCAAGGGCACGTCAACAGAATTTTCATCTAGTCAGCTCAGGGATTCAAACCAGTGAACTTTCAGTTACTGGCCCAACACTCTTAACTGCTAGAGCCGGGGGAAGAGGTGGAGAGAGAGCGATACCAGAGTTCCACTGGGCTGATGCTGATGGTGACTCCTCCAGGCATGGGCCTGTACAAAGAGTCTCAGACAGAGTTTGACTGCTGATATAGGATAAATTTAGCCTTTTAGAGCATGATGAATTGCATTATACGGACAGGGACGGACCTAGATTTTAGAGTCTGAGACGCTTTTTGAGCTATGGAGGGAGATGGAGTTCACTGCACTGAGCCATGGCTAGAAATACAGGCATGTTTGATCTCCTACCATGCTGATGTGGCTCCTCTGGTCCCTCTGAAACATCACAGAGCAGAACTGACCATTGAGGCAGAACTTGGTTGTTAAACCTGTTTGTCCATTACTGCAACTCTAGTGATGGACAGATTATCAATGGTCCAATGGTGTGTTACATAAGAGGCAAACGAAGCGGTCTTCTGGTCAGGCTCCGGAGACGGGCACATCGCCCCACACTCCCTAGCATACTACTCGCCAATGTCCAGTCTCTTGACAACAAGGTTGATGAAATCCGAGCAAGGGTAGCATTCCAGAGGGACATCAGGGACAGTAACGGTCTTTGCTTCACAGAAACATGGCTCACTCGAGAGACGCTATCGGAGTCGGTGCAGCCAGCTGGTTTCTCCACGCATCGCGCCGACAGAAACAAACATCTTTCTGGTAAGAAGAGGGGCGGGGGCGTATGCTTTATGGTTAACGAGACGTGGTGTGGTCACAACAACATACAGGAACTCAAGTCCTTCCGTTCACCTGATTTAGAATTCCTCACAATCAAATGTCGACCGCATTATCTACCAAGGGAATTCTCTTCGATTATAATCACAGCCGTATATATTCCCCCCCAAGCAGACACATCGATGGCTCTGAACGAACTTTATTTGACTCTTTGCAAACGGGAATCCATATATCCTGAGGCTGCATTCATTGTAGCTGGGGATTTTAACAAGGCTAATCTGAAAACAAGACTCCCTAAATTGTATCAGCATATCGATTGCGCAACCAGGGCCGGTAAAACCTTGGATCATTGCTATTCTAACTTCCCCGATGCATATAAGGCCCTCCCCCGTCCTCCTTTCGGGAAAAGCTGACCACGACTCCATTTTGTTGCTCCCTGCCTACAGACAGAAGCTAAAACAAGAAGCTCCCACACTGAGGTCTGTTCAACGCTGGTCCGACCAATCTGATTCCACGCTCCAAGACTGCTTCCATCACGTGGACTGGGATATGTTTCTTATTGCGTCAGACAACAACATTAACGAATACGCTGATTCCGTGAGCGAGTTCATTAGAACGTGCGTTGAAGATGTCGTTCCCAAAGCAACGATTAAAACATTCCCAAGCCAGAAACCGTGGATTGATGGCAACATTCGCATGAAACTGAAAGCGCGAACCACTGCTTTTAATCAGGGCAAGGTGACCGGAAACATGACCGAATACAAACAGTGTAGCTATTCCCTCCGCAAGGCAATCAAACAAGCTATGCGTCAGTATAGAGACAAAGTAGAATCACAATTCAACGGCTCAGACACAAGAGGTATGTGGCAGGGTCTACAGTCAATCACGGATTACAAAAAGAAAACCAGCCCAGTCACGGACCAGGATGCCTTGCTCCCAGGCAGACTAAATAACTTTTTTGTCCGCTTTGAGGACAATACAGTGCCACTGACACGGCCCGCAACCAAAACATGCGGACTCTCCTTCACTGCAGCCGAGGTGAGTAAAACATTTAAACGTGTTAACCCTCGCAAGGCTGCAGGCCCAGACGGCATCCCCAGCCGCGCCCCCAGAGCATGCGCAGACCAGCTGGCTGGTGTGTTTACGGACATATTCAATCGATCCCTATCCCAGTCTGCTGTTCCCACATGATTCAAGAGGGCCACCATTGTTCCTGTTCCCAAGAAAGCTAAGGCAACTGAGCTAAACGACTACCGCCCCGTAGCACTCACCTCCGTCATCATGAAGTGCTTTGAGGGACTAGTCAAGGACCATATCACCTCCACCCTACCTGACACCCACCCCAATTTGCTTACCGCCCAAATAGGTCCACAGACGATGCAATCTCAACCACACTGCACACTGCCCTAACCCATCTGGACAAGAGGAATACCTATGTGAGAATGCTGTTCATTGACTACAGCTCAGCATTTAACACCTTAGTACCCTCCAAACTCGTCATCAAGCTCGAGACCCTGGGTCTCGACCCCGCCCTGTGCAACTGGGTACTGGACATCCTGGCGGGCCGCCCCCAGGTGGTGAGGGTAGGTAACAACATCTCCACCCCGCTGATCCTCAACACTGGGGCCCCACAAGGGTGCGTTCTGAGCCCTCTCCTGTACTCCCTGTTCACCCACGACTGCGTGGCCACGCACGCCTCCAACTCAATCATCAAGTTTGCGGACGACACAACAGTGGTAGGCTTGATTACCAACAACGACGAGACGGCCTATAGGGAGGAGGTGAGGGCCCTCGGAGTGTGGTATCAGGAAAATAACCTCACACTCAACGTCAACAAAACTAAGGAGATGATTGTGGACTTCAGGAAACAGCAGAGGGAACACCCCCCTATCCACATCGATGGAACAGTAGTGGAGAGGGTAGTAAGTTTTAAGTTCCTCGGCGTACACATCACAGACAAACTGAATTGGTCCACCCACACAGACAGCATTGTGAAGAAGGCGTAGCAGCGCCTCTTCAACATCAGGAGGCTGAAGAAATTCGGCTTGTCACCAAAAGCACTCACAAACTTCTACAGATGCGCAATCGAGAGCATCCTGTTGGGCTGTATCACTGCCTGGTACGGCAACTGCTCCACCCACAACCGTAAGGCTCTCCAGAGGGTAGTGAGGTCTGCACAACGCATCACCGGGGGCAAACTACCTGCCCTCAAGGACACCTGCACCACCCGATGTCACAGGAAGGCCATAGAGATCATCAAGGACAACAACCACCCGAGCCACTGCCTGTTCACCCCGCTATCATCCAGAAGGCGAGTTCAGTACAGGTGCATCACAGCTGCGACCGAGAGACTGAAAAACAGCTTCTTTCTCAAGGCCATCAGACTGTTAAACAGCCACCACTAACATTGAGTGTCTGCTGCCAACATACTGACTCAACTCCAGCCACTTTAATAATGGGAATTGATGTAAAATATATCACTAGCCACTTTAAACAATGCTACTTAAAATAATGTTTACATACCCTACATTATTTATCTCATATGTATGCGTATATACTGTACTCTATATCATCTACTGCATCTTTATGTAATACATGTATCACTAGCCACTTTTAACTATGCCACTTTGTTTACATACTCATCTCATATGTATATACTGTACTCGATACCATCTACTGCATCTTGCCCATGCCGCTCTGTACCATCACTCATTCATATATCTTTATGTACATATTCTTTATCCCTTTACACTTGTGTGTATAAGCTAGTAGTTTTGGAATTGTTAGCTAGATTACTCATTGGTTATTACTGCATTGTCGGAACTAGAAGCACAAGCATTTTGCTACACTCGCATTAACATCTGCTAACCATGTGTATGTGACAAATAACATTTGATTTGATTTGATTTGATTCCTAGTGGATCAATGTGAGATCGATCCAGATCCACCATACCTTCAAACTCACAGCAAATTATATATTTTCATAACCTTCAGTCATTTTGGTTCTATTCTTTCAGATACTAATTCATGATTATGCTTCGTAATTCCTCCAGTCTAGACATAAGTGAGTTGATTTCTTCTGAATGTGTATTTGTTCAGTTTGGGACCACACTTTGCAAAAAAAGTGAGTGAAGGACTATTCTGACTGCGAGGGATATTGAAAACATCTTTCACTCACCACACAGTCTTATTTTTCATGTCAAACACCCCACAATGAAACCACTGCCAAGCACAAATCATAAATCACAAAGCCATATTTTGTGTGGCTCAGTCGGTAGAGCATGGCACTTCCAATGCCAGAGTTGTGGGTTTGATTCCCACTGGGGACCAGTATGAAAGTGTATGCAGTAGCTGTGGATAAGAACGTCTGCTAAATGTAAAAATAAAAGAAATTATATTTGACTGGAGAAATGCATAACTTGTCAAAAAGACTTTCATGATCTAAGGCCAGGTGTTTCCCCTGGAATAAAGCTCTGTTCTATACCTCTGTCATGGTTTATAGACAGTTATATCATTGGATACTCTGATGCTTTTATCTCAGCACAATCAATCTGAGCTATGTCTGTTTTTCGATGTATTCTACTACATTGTTTTAGCAGGAGTAGAAGACACTGATCGATAGAGGACTGTGGTTCCAATAGTTTCTATTTACTGGACTCAGCGCAGTTTGTCAGTAGCCAGGAGGATCCACTGTTGCCGTGGCAATTGTCATTGTGTGTTCCCTTCCTTCCCACCTTGCAAAAACACTTATGGTTAAATTGGATCACAAATCAAGCTAGCTCCAACGATGAAAAATGGGCCTGTTTTCCACATAATCTGATATAGTCAAATTCTAATTACCAGTAGGATAAAACGTGTTGACTGGATATACTTCTGAGTGGAACATCAAGTGGCTAGTGTTGAGCACTTGATGGTAATGGTTTTGTCTGATTTGACAATGGGATTTACAGCCTTAAAACCTAACAGAGCATGCGTAAAAATACGCCTGATTGGAGTTCTCACTTCCGTTTATCAGGGGAAACAGAATTTAAGTTGAATTTTTTTGTGTATTGATATTCTAGTTTTGCCCCTTTAGGGCACCTGTAACCCCCCCTTGCTTACCTACATTGAAATGCTTGGAATGTTCTTCCTGTGAAATGCATTAAACAATGCCCACGTTCATTTCTACTCCTGTCTCATGTCCTGTCCTTACAATAGTTGTATAAGTAATACAGTGTGCTATACAACAAAACTGGCGACGAGGATGAAACGTTCTCACGTTTGTGCTCATTATCTTCGGCAGAAAGTTTGAGTTAAATTCGTTACTTTCTTTGCTGTAGAAGGACACAAACAAAACGTGGAGCAAGCCAGTCGAGTGATGCTAGCTAGCATTTGATATCACAGCAACGAGAGCCTCGATTGATAGGATGAGTTTCGCTGCAGGAGAAAGTGAAGTCATCATGAGTTAAAAGAAGAAAAAAAAGGTCTGAAAGTAAGGGACCGTCTGAAAAATGTGAGAAAGAAAAATAAACCGAAAATGTCTGCATTGGTTGGAAATATAGGGACATTTGATGAATCTGTGGAACAATGGAGTTCTTACACAGAACGTTTTGAGTACTTTGTGTTGGCAAATGGAATTAAAGTAGAAGTCGTTGTGCCAACATTTTTGACTGAATGTTTCCCCCCATAACAATCTACTGCGCAGCCTAGCAACGCCTGAAAAACCTGGTGATAAATCATATGATGAAATTGTGGCTACCTTAAAAGGACATTCTCCCAAACCACTGATAATCGCAGAGAGATTCAGGTTTCATAAGAGAAATCAAGAGGAGAGGGAATCAATCTCACAGTTTGTGTCTGTATTGAAACAGTTATCTGAACACTGTGAATTTGGGAGACCAATGAGTGACACTATACATGATAAGTTAGCGTGTGGCATGCGCATCAAGGCAATTCAGAAGTGCCTTTTTACTGAGAGTAACTTAACCTCTTACATCTATGGGGGCGCTATTTCATTTTTGGATGAAAAACGTTCCCGTTTTAAACAAGATATTTTGTCACAAAAAGATGCTCGACTATGCATATAATTGCTACCGTTCGAAAGAAAACAGTCTGACGTGTCCAGAAATACAAAGATATTCTCTGTGCGTCCCCTAGAACGTGAGCTTCAGGCAAAACCAAGATGAGATGGCATCCAGGAAATGACAAGGATTTTTGAGGCTCTGTTTTCCATGGTCTCCTTATATGGCTGTGAATGCAAGAGGAGTGAGTCAACCCTTTCTGTCGTTTCCCCAAGGTGTCTGCAGCATTGTGACGTATTTTACCACGTGTCCGCCCGGTGTCCTGCGCCGAAATTGGTGCGCAAAAGTCACCTGCCAGTATTTTTCCATGCGATACAGAGAGGAAAGCAAGCTTCCACGAACTGCATGTCAATGAAGAGATATGTGAAAAAACACCTTGAGGACTGATTCCAAACAACGTTTGCCATGTTTCGGTCGATATTATGTAGTTAATCCGGAAAAAGTTTTACGTTGTAGGTGACTGAATTTTCGGTTCGTTTCGGTAGCCAGACGCAATGTAGAAAACGGAACGATTTCTCCTACACACAGACGCTTTCAGGAAACACTGCGCATTTGGTATGTAACTGAGAGTCTCCTCATTGAAAACATCAGAAGCTCTTCAAAGGTAAATGATTTTATTTATTTGGTTATCTGGTTTTTGTGAAAATGTTGCGTGCTACATGCTACTCAAAATGCTATGCTAGCTTTGCATACTCTTACACAAATTAGTCAATTTCTATGGTTCAAAAGCATATTTTGAAAATCTGAGATGACAGTGTTGTTAAGAAAAGGCTAAGCTTGAGAGCAGACGCATTATTTTCATTTTATTTGCGATTTTCAGAAATCGTTAACGTTGCGTTATGCTAATGAGCCTGAGGCTTTAGTCACAAACCCGGATCCGGGATGGGGAGTTTCAAGAAGTTAACATCGCAGAGAGCAATAGAAGTGAGTACTTCAATGGAAATGGCAAATAAAGACGCACAACTAAGTGCATCGACCCAAGTGCATAAGATGTCTGCGGAGTTTAAAAAAAAACAAGACAGGAGGTGGGAAACCAGGTCACCAAGCAGAGGAGTGTTGGTGCAAAGACTTAGACTGCAAAGGTGGTTGAAAAAAGGGTCACATTGAACGTACATGTAAAAACAAAAAGAGACAATCAAACAAAAGTACTGAACAAAGGAAAAGCGACTTCAGGAAGTACAAAAAGAAAGTGCATAAAATGGAGCACACAGAGGATGAACAAAGTGATACCCTGTCTGAAGGGGAAGAATCTTTGTATGTTTTGTCCATTTCAGACAATGGACACGGATACTGGGTGACACCGCTACTGGATGGAAACGCAGTACGGATGCAAGTGGACACTGGAGCAGCCATATCTTTGCTGTCTGAGGCTGTATACAAGGAGAAACTACATCACCTTGCACTACAGCCCACAAAGATAACGCTGAAAACATACACAGGTGAGATAGTTACAGTGGAGCTCTTCAAACAGAAGGTAAAGCTACCACTATACATTGTGAAAGGAAACCATCCAGCATTGCTAGGATGCAAATGGCAGGAGAATATCAAACTAAACTGTCAGGAAATTCACATGGTTGCAAAAGAGGACACAAACCTACAAGGGATATTGAGTTTAACATGCGGATGTGTTCAAAGGAGAACTTGGCAGTATGAAAGACGAAACAGTAAAGTTGACCTTGAAACCAGACAGCAAGCCAAAATTCTTCAAAGCTCGACCTGTCCCATACGCCATAAACCATAACCAAAAGTTGAAATTGATCTAAACAGACTAGTCGAGAGTGGCGTATTGGATCCAGTGAATGTTAGTGAAAGGGCCACACCCGTGGTTCCAGTCATAAAATAAAATGGATTACTCAGGCTCTGTGGTGATTTCAAAGTCATCATTAACCCAGTGCTGTTGAAATATATCCACTACCCCTCATTGACAACCTCTTTTCTGGTTTAGCTCGAGGACAAAAATTCAGTAAGATAGACCTGACATAAGTCTATCTACAGATGCATGTGGACCAAGAGTCACAAGAACAGTTGACCGTAGGACTGTACATGTACCCGAGGCTTCCTTTTGGTATCACCTCAGCTCATTCCTTGTTTCAGAGAGCTGTGGACCAGATACTGAGCGGGCTCACTGCAGTCCAATGTTATCTCGCTGATCATCACCGGCAAAGACGAGTAGGAGCACCTGAGAAACCTGAACGCTACACTACAGAGATTGGAGGAGTACTGTCTGAGGGTCCAGAAGGACAAATGCAAGTTTTTCCAGCCCTCTGTTGAGTGCCTGGGCCACGTCATCGACAGTTCCGGGCTCCACAAGGCCCAATCGAAGGTGAAGGCCATTGCGGAAGCTCCACAGAACATCAGTCAACTGAGATCATTCTTAGGACTACTGACATACTACCCAAAGTTTGTGCCAAACCTAACTAGCATGTTAAAGCCACTGCATGAACTTTTGAACAAAACCATACAGTGGAAGTGGACAGACAGACGTGAGGAGGCCTTCAAGAAAGTGAAAACAGCCTTTGCTCAGTCAGAGGCCCTAACCCACTTCAACCCCAACTTGCCATTACAGTTGGCATGTGGTGCATCGCCTTATGGCATTGGTGTGGTTGTCTCACACATCATGTCATCAGGTGAAGAAAGGCCAATTGCTTTCGCATCATGGACCGCCAGGCTGCCTAGCGCTACTCACTCCTGCCACCATCATTACGCACACCTGCTTCCCTCGTCACACGCATTAGCGATTCATTGCACTCACCTGGACTCAATCACCTGTGTTTATTTCCTCCCCTATATCTGTCTGTTCCCCAGCTCTGTTTCCCGCTTCAGCATTTATTGTCGTATGTCTCTGTATTACCCGGTTCTGATACTGTTCCTATCCTATTCCATGTCTGTGCAAAATTAAATGTTCACTCTCCATACCTGCTTGTCATCTCCAGCGTTGTTTCTTACAAAGATGAATATTGGCCTACATTATTATTGGTTTACAAGGGGCAATGTTACAGCCATTTCTAGTTCATTCATACACACATTGAATGCTCTATATTCTGTAACACTTTTAAAACCAAATACTAGACATCTATAAACATTTATACTCTCAAAACTGTTTATAAATGCACCCTCTCTCTGCATTTGGGATTAAATAAAAGCTATGATCCATTTCACTTTTAAATCAAATCTAAATGTATTGAGCCTGCCTGCTGTTCTATACCTTTCCCCACCTCACCCCACCTCACTGGATCATTGACCCCTGCCTTCCCTGACCCTGAGACTGCCTGCCGTTCTGGATCTTTTGCACCCTCTCTGGATTACTGACCTCTGCCTGCCTTTGTCCTGTCGTTTACCTGCCCCTGTACTAGAAATACACTTTTGTTTCTTCAAACACTGCCTGCATCTGGGTCATACCCGAAACCTGATAGGTTAGTATGTAATACTATAAAAGGACTAACATGGAGAATATATTAAGAAATAGGATATACAGGCATCTCTGGAAAAATTCCTTAATTGTATTTCATATTTTACAGATGCTAAACTGTTCAATCGTCTATATTGTGATGACAAATGACCATGGCAGACACAAGCATAAGAGAAATTGCATATGTCTATTCTGTTCTAACTCTCAACAGTAAATTGAGACCCCGACTGAGTTCCAAAAAACATATAGATTTTTTTAGCAGTTTTAAAGGAGGTTTTCTGCAGTTCTACACATTTTGCTATGGAGCAGAGAGAACATTTTGTAATTTAAAAAAATCATTAATGCAATTCTACTCATTTTTACATGATGTATGCCATGTTAATGTTATCTGAGAAGGACTAACAAAATCGATGGGGGACCTCTGGAAGTCAGGGCCCCTGGGCACGTGTCACAATGCTGCAGACCCTCCAGAAAGCGCGTGACCTTCTGACATCACATAAGGAGACAATAGAAAACAGAGCCTCAAAAATCATTTCCTGGATTACTTTGCCAAGTTTAGATAGCTATCAATTAAAGTCGAGCATCTTTTTGTGACAAAATATCTTGTTTAACGTTTTTACCATCTTAATTGTATTTTTACAGATGCTAAACTTTTATTGTGATGACAAATGACCATGGCAGACACAAGCATAAGAGAAAAAAACTCTCAACAGTTTGTGTCATATAGATTTTTTCATTACACATTTTGCTCAGCAGAGTCATTAGGCACATGATGTATGCCATGTGTTGAATGTCACTACAAGTTTAGATAGCTGGTTAAACTAATTTACCATCTTTTTTTCTTTTTTAAAAATGTGTCTCATTTCAGGTCTAGGCATGTGTTGAATGTCACTACTTCACAGGAAAGTCATTTGAACATTTGAGCCATTTGAGCTTTTTTTTAAAAATCTAAATGCGTTTTGGTTAGAAATGCCTTCTGCACAACATGTGAATTTGTATCCCATCTGGAAATACGAATACAACTGTTAAATTAAGAGACTAGTTGGTTATGCCACAGAAAAGGACAGGAACCATCCCACTATAGCCATTATTGGCTGAGAT
Source organism: Oncorhynchus masou masou (assembly GCF_036934945.1). NCBI lineage: Eukaryota > Metazoa > Chordata > Actinopteri > Salmoniformes > Salmonidae > Oncorhynchus > Oncorhynchus masou. The sequence continues at coordinate 53,639,951 of NC_088243.1, forward strand.
AATGGATGAGCTGGACATGCAAAGAGATGAGTTCGGATTGTTCTGCCATCTAGCACGCTTCTGTCTATAACATGAGCTGGTCAGTATGTATAGGTAATCCTTTCTAATGTGGCTTTTGTGAAAGATACCACACACTTTCTGGAGGACAGAGTTTTCAAATCAGTGGAATGTACGTTGACATTAGAATATGATAGCTAAGGAGATGGATACAATTCTGCTGTTTGATTGTAAATGTGCAGACCTAGTCGAAAAGAGAACACACAGAAGGCTGTTGTATAAAACACTTGTCTCCGGATTACATCTTCAAACTAAGGCAACCATGGCATCTGTGAAAATAAAAGAGAGCCGCACACTCTTGGAGCTCAGATGCAAAAATTTAATACGAACGTACCCTGAGCCAGCACCTCGTCTTAATAGGTGTGCGTTTCTTTTTCTTCTAAACCATGGCATCTGTGACAGAGGGAGAAGCATCCATCCATGTAAATGGGTAAGAGATTCTAGCTAGCTTCATTTTCAGATATTACACATTTTTAATTTGGTCAGAAAGTCACTTTCATTTCAAGTTAAAGCGTACTGTTAGCTAGCTAGCTTACGTTAGCTGACTGGCTCGCTAGCTAATGTTATGTGCTAGTTATAGCCTTATAGCACTGCTAGTTATAGCCTAATGTTAGCTATCTAGCTAACATTGAAGCTGGTTGGTTATTTACCTGCAGATTCATGCAAGGTAGTAACGTATGAGTTGGGATTATGGTTCATTGTTTAGCTAGATAACGAGCTAATCAATGAAGGGCCTTGGTCAGGGAGGTGACCAAGAACCCGAAGGTCACTCTGACAGAGCTCCAGAGTTCCTCTATGGAGATGGGAGAAACTTCCAGAAGGACAACCTTCTCCGCTTCACTCCACCGATCAGGTCTTTATGTTAGAGTGGACTGCTCTGGACCTCAGACCGGGGCGAAGGTTCACCTTCCAACAGGAAAACGACCCTAAGCACACAGCCAAGACAACGCAGGAGTGGCTAGGGACAAGTCTCTGAATGTCCTTGAATGGCCCAGCCAGAGCCCAAACTTGATGTTTTTATGGGCTCCTAACCAATTGTGCTATTTTGTGTGTTTTTTCACATGGTTTGTAACTTTTTTTGTACATAATGTTGCTGCTACTATCTCATATGTGTGAAAAGAGCTTCTGGATATCAAAACAGTGATTACTCACCTGAAGGACAAAGATCTTGTTTAAAGCCTGTTGGGGCTAGGAGGCAGCATTTTCACTTTTGGATGAAAGGTGTGCTGCCTCCTACTCTTTCCCAGATGGGAATATATGCATATTATTATTACTGGTGGATAGAAAACACTCTGACGTTTCTAAAACTGTTTGAATTATGTATGTGAGTATAACAGAACTCATATGGCAGACAAAAACCTGAGAAGAAATCCAAACAGGAAGTGAAAACAGTGCCATTTGATGTCCATCTTAGATATGGATGAGCATGTACTTCCTATGGCTTCCACAATATATCACCGTCTTTAGATTCTGGTTTTATGATTCTACTATAAAGGAGGGGCTCATAATAGCTCTTTGAGTGTGTGGTCTGTCAGAAAGCCTCGGTCTCATTGCGCGCGGTCACGAGAGAGTGTTCTTGCATTCCAATGCGTCTCTTCAGACAATGAAATTCTCCGGTTGTAACCTTATTTCTTATTAATGTTTAAAACATCCTAAATATGGATTGCATACATCATTTGACTTGTTTCTACGACCTGTAACATAACTTTTTGAGTTTTTGTCTGGAGGAATTGCTCGTGCTTTTTGAGGATTGAATGCTGGGCTGAACAAGCTAACAACAAGTGGCTAAATGATGGGCTTTTTGGAACTTTATGGAACAAAAGTTTATTCATTTATTGTCGAACTGGGATTCCTGGAACTGCCTTCTGATGAAAATATTCAAAGGTAAGTGAATGTTTATAGTGTTTTTTGTAGCTTCTGACACCAAAATGGCGGCTATTTCTCTGGGTTCTGAGCGCCGTTCTCAGATTATTCTTTTTCCGTAAAGTTTATTTTTATTTTTATCTGACACAGCGGTTGCATAGAGGATATGTTTATCTTTCATTCTGTGAATAACACTTGCATCTTTTATCAATGTTTATTGTGAGTATTTCTGCAAAATCACCGGATGTTTTGGAATCAAAACATTACTGCACGTAACGCGTCAATGTAAACTGAGATTTTTTATATATATATATATATATATATATATATATATATATATATATATATATATATATATATACATATATATATTTGCATATTATTGAACAAAACACACAACACATGTATAACATGATGTCCTATGAGTGTCATCTGATGGAGATAATCAAAGGTTAGTGATTCATTTATCTATATTTATGCTTTTGTGACTGAAAAATCGCTGTGTGTGTTTTTGAATTTGGTGGTCATCTAACATAAATATATGTTGCGTTTTCGACTGTAAAAAATTTCAAAAAATCGGACACAATGGGTAGATTAAGATGTTTATCTTTCATTTGCTGTATTGGACTTGTTAATGTGTGAAAGTTAAATATTTCTAAATAATATTTTTTCATCTGAATGGGAGGGGGTGTTCCCTTTATGGAACTCCTTGTGCCCCCTAGCCCCAACAGGTTTTAAGTCCGACGCAAAGGATATACTGCTTCTCCGAGAGCAAGCCCAAATCCCAGTCATTAGCATGAACAATATATGGAAAGACAGGGGGTGGAAATCTGGATGCCTTGTGAGAATTTGTCAGGGAGTGGGTATCCCACCTCTACCATTCGTTCTATTGGCCAACGTGCAATGATCTCCATTTGAGACTATCCTACCAACGGGACATTAGAAACTGTAATATCTTTTGTTTCACCAAAATGTAGCTGAACGACAACACAGCTACATCTGGTAAGAAGAGGGGTGGTGGTGTGTGTCTATTTGTCAATAACAGCTGGTGCGTGATGTCTAATATTAACCTCTTGCGACGAGCAAATCCGTATCCGGGAGCGTAATCATAGCCTAAAACGCATTAGCATAACGCAGCGGACATAAATACGCCAAAAATCGCAAATGAAATGAAATAAATATATTCAAACACAAGCTTAGCCTTTTGTTAACCACACTGTCAACTCAGATGTTCAAAATATGCGTTACAGCCAACGCTAGACAAGCATTTGTGTAAGTTTATCATGGCATAATGCTATGCTAGTCTCTGCTGGCAGCAGGCAACATTTTCACGAAAATAAGAAAAGCAACCAAATTAAATCATTTACCTTTGAAGAACTTCAGATGCTGTCACTCAGGAGACTCCCAGTTAGATAGCAAATGTTAAATTTTTCCAAAAAGATTATTTTTGTAGGCAAAATAGCTCCCGTTTCTTCATCATCCTTGGCTGAGAAATCGACCAGAAAATGCTGCAACTATAACGGCAAACTTTTTTCAAAATGTGCTCCATAATATCGACAGAAACACGGCAAACGTTGTTTAGGATCCATCCTCAATGTGTTTTTAACATATATATTCGATAATATATCCGTCGAGGCAATTGGTTTCTCATAAGAAGCGATTGGAAAACATTTCTGCGGGAGACACCATGTGACCACATGCTATATATGGTCCCTTACAGCCATTCTTCAATGGAAATGCCTGAAAAGACGTCACAATGCCGTAGACACCTTGTGGAAAACGTGGAAAACCTAAGCTCATTCCTAGCTCATTCACAGCCATATAAGGAGTCATTGGCATGAGGCGGTTTCAAAAAATGCGGCACTTCCTGGTTGGATTTTTATCTGGGTTTTGCCTGTAACATCAGTTCTGTGGCACTCATAGACAATATCTTTGCAGTTTTGGAAACGTCAGTGTTTTCTTTCCAAAGCTGTCAATTATATGCATAGTCGAGCATCTTTTCGTGACAAAATATCTTGTTTAAAATGGGAACATTTTTCATCCAAAGATTTTAATATTCCCGCCTAATGCATAACTGGTTTTAAGGAGGTTGTGAGGTATTGCTCACGTGAGGTAGAGTACCTCATGATAATCCAAGTCAGTTAGGAACAAATTCTTATTTACAACAACGTCCTAACTCAGCAAAACCCACCGCCCTATGGGACTCCCAATCACAGGGGCTGTAGTGACGCCTCTTGCACTGAGATGCAGTGCCTTAGACGACTGCGTCACTCAGGAGTTTTCATCTATGTTTTTCGTAGCCGTCTATCTATACAACAAACCGATGCTGGCACTAAGACAGCACTCAACCAGCTGTATAAGAACATAAGCAAACAAGAAAACGTTCAACCAGAAGCGGTGCTCCTAGTGGCCGGGGACTTTAATGCAGGCATACTTAAATCCGTTTTACCTAATTTCTACCAGCATGTCACGTGCTACCATAGGAAGAAAAACTAGACCACCTTTACTCCACACACAGAGATGCATACAAAGCTGTCCCTCCACCTCCATTTGGCAAATCTGAACATTAATCTATCTTCCAGATTCCTGCTTGCAGGCAAAAACTAAAGTGACTTGCTCAATACGGAAGTGGTCAGATAACACGTATGCAACGCTACAGGACTGTTTTGCTAGCACAGCCTAGAATATGTTCCGGGATTCATCCAATGGCATAGAGGAGTACACTACCTCAGTCACCGTCTTCATCAATAAGTGAATCGACGACCGAATATACATATCTGAACCAAAAGCCATGGATTACAGGCAACATCCACACCGAACTAAAGGCTAGAGCTGCCGCTTTCAAGGAGAGGGACACTAATCTGTCCTCTTATAAGAAATCCCGTTATGGCCTCAGACAAACCATCAAACAGGCAAAGCGTCAATACTGGACTAAGATTGAATCCTACTACACCGGCTCTGATGCTCGTCTGATGTGGCAGGGCATGAAAACTATTACGGACTACAAAGGGAAACCCATACGCGAGCTGCCCAGTGATGCAAGCCTACCAGATAAACTAAATGCCTTTTATGCTCACTTCAAGGCAAGCAACACTGAAGCATACGCAAGAGCACCAGTTTTTCTGGATGACTGTGTGATAACGCTCTCGGTAGCCGATGTGAACAAAACCTTTAACTTCTTGCGTCGAGCAATCCCGGATCCAGGATCCTATTTATAGCCTCAAGCTCATTAGCATAACGCAACGTTAACTATTCATGAAAATCGCAAATGAAATGAAATTAATGTGCTAGCTCTCAAGCTTAGCCTTTTCTTAACAACACTGTCATCTCAGATTGTCAAAATATGCTTTTGAACCATAGCAAAACAAGCATTTGTGTAAGAGTATTGATAGCTAGCGTAGCATTTAGCATAGCATTTAGCAGGCAACATTTGCACACAAACCAGAAAAGGATTCAAATAAAATCATTTACCTTTGAAGAGCTTCGGATGTTTTCAATGAGGAGACTCTCAGTTACATAGCAAATGTTCAGTTTTTCCTGAAAGATTCTTTGTGTAGGAGAAATTGCTCCGTTTTGTACATCACGTTTGGGTACCAAAAACGAAAATTCAGTCATCAAAACGGCTAACTGTTTTCAAAATTAACTCCATGATATCGACTGAAACACGGCAAACGCTGTTTAGAATCAATCCTCAAGGTGTTTTTCACATATCTCTTCATTGATATATCGTTCGTGGATGTCTACTTTCTCCTGTGAATCGCTTGGAAAAAGACGTGCAGCTGAAGATGACGCACCAATTTCGACGGAGGACACCGGGCGGACACCTGGCAAATGTAGTCTCTTATGGTCAATCTTCCAATGATATGCCTACAAATACGTCACAATGCTGCAGACACCTTGGGGAAACGATAGATCGGGCAGGCTCATTCCTTGCGCATTCACAGCCATATAAGGAGACAATGAAAAACAGAGCCTCAAAAATCCTGCTCATTTCCTGTTTGAAGTTTCATCTTGGTTTCGTCTGTAGCATCAATTCTGGGGCACTCACAGACAATATCTTTGCAGTTTTGGAAACGTCAGAGTGTTCTCTTTCCAAAGCTGTCAATTATATGCATAGTCGAGCATCTTTTTGTGACAGAATATTGCACTTAAAACGGGCACGTTTTTTTATCCAATAATGAAATAGCGCCCCCATAGATGTAAGAGGTTACAAGTCAACATTCACAAGGCCGCCGGGCAGATTACCAGGACGTGTACAAATGTCTTCACTGTTATTTTCAACCTCTGCCTGACCCTGTCTGTAATACCTACATGTTTCAAGCAGACCACCATAGTCCCTGTGCCCAAGAAAGCAAAAAAGAACCTGCCTAAATGGCTACCACCCCATAGCATTCACATCGGTAGCCATGAAGTGCTTTGAAAGAGTGTTCATGGCTCACATCAACACCATAATTCCAATTCCAAAAACCCTAGACCCCCTCCAAATTGCATACAGATCCACAGATGACGCAATCTCAATTGCACTCCACACTGCCCTTTCCCACCTGGACAAAATGAACACCTATGTGAGAATGCTGTTCATTGACTACAGCTCAGCATTCAACACCATAGTGCCCACAAAGCTTATCACTATTTTATTTGATTTATTTCACCTTTATTTAACCAGGTTGGCCAGTTGAGAACAAGTTCATTTACAACCGTGACCTGGACAAGATAAAGCAAAGCAGTGAAACAAAAAAAACACCACAGAGTTACACATGTGATATACAAACGTACAATCAATAACACAATAGAAAGATATGTATACAGTGTGTGCAAATAAGGTAAAGAGGTAAGGCAATAAATAGGCCATAGCGGCAAAGTAATTACAATTGAGCAATTAACACAGGAGTGATAGTTGTGCAGATGAGGATGTGCAAGTAGAAATACTGGTGTACAAAAGAGCAGAAAAACAAAAACAAATATGGGGATGAGGTAGGTAGTTGGATGAGCTATTTACGGATGGGCTGTGTACAGCTGCAGCGATCAGTAAGCTGCTCTGACAGTCTCCAACTTCAGGGATTTTTGCAATTCTTCCAGTCATTGGCAGTGGAGAACTGGAAGGAAAGGCGGCCAAAGGTGATGTTTGCTTTGGGGATGACCAGTGAAATATACCTGCTGAAGTGAGTGCTACGGGTGGGTGTTGCTATGGTGACCAGTGAGCTGAGATAAGGCAGAGCTTTACCTAGCAAAGACTTATATATGACCTGGAGCCAGTGGGTTTGGTGACGAATATGTAGCGAGGACCAGCTAATGAGAGCATACAGGTCGCAGTGGTGGGTAGTATATCTTCTTGAGTGTAGGGGGCAGTATTTTCATTTTTGGCTAAAACAACGTACCTATTTGAAACGGCCTATTTCCTAGGCCCAGAAACCAGAATATGCATATAGAAAACACTCTAAAGATTCCAAAACTGTCAAAATATTGTTTGTGAATATAACAGAACTGATATTGCAGGCGAAACCCTGAGGAAAATCCAACAAGGAAGTGCTGTTGTTCCTGAAAGCTCTCTGTTCCATTGGATGCCTTGCCTCCATTTAAAGGGATATCAACCAGATTCCTTTTCCTATGGCTTCCTCAAGATGTGAACAGTCTTTAGAAATAGTTTCAGGCTTTTATTTTGAAAAATGAGCGAGGAAGAACCCGTCGCGTCAGTGGATGGCTGGGTGCCAGCAGAGTTTTTCATGCGCAACAGCCGTTTTCTCTCTCTCTCCTATGGAAGAAGCTACATTCCGGTTGACATATTATCGATTTTATATCGTAAAAACTTCCTGAGGGTTGATTATAAAAAACATTTGTCATCTTTCTACGCACTTTACGGATACTTTTTGAAATATTCGTCTGCAATGTTGTAACAGCTTGAGCCTGTGGATTTCTGAACATAACGCGCCAAACAAATGGAGGTATTTTGGATAAAAAAATAACCTTTATGGAACAAAAAGAACATTTATTGTGTAACTGGGAGTCTCGTAAGTGCAAACATCCGAAGATCATCAAAGGTAAGCAATTTAATGTATTGCTTTTCTGACTTTCGTGACCAATCTACTTGGCTGCTAGCTGTTTGTAATATTTTGTCTACTGAGAGAGATGTTCTTACATAAACGCTTGTTATGCTTTTGCCGAAAAGCTTTATTGAAATCTGACACACCTGGTGGATTAGCAACAAGCTAAGCTGGGTTTTGCTATATTGCACTTGTGATTTCATGAAAATGTAGTATTTTTAGTAAAAAATCCAATTTGCTGAGTAGAGTGTTGGAGTCTATTTTGTAAATGACATCGCCAAAGTCAAGGATCGGTAGGATAGTCAGTTTTACGAGGGTATGTTTGGCAGCATGAATGAAGGAGGCTTTGTTGTGAATCAGGAAGCCAATTCTAAATTAAATTTTGGATTGGAGATGCTAATTATGAGTTTGGAAAGAGAGTTTACAGTCTAGCCAGACACCTAGGTATTTATAGTTGTCCACATATTCTAAGTCAGAACCGTCCAGAGTAGTGATGCTAGTCCGGCGGGCGGGTGCGGGCAGCGATCAGTTAAAGAGCATGCATTTAGTTTTACTAGCGTTTAACTGCTTTGGGACTGGGGGGCAGTATTGAGTAGCTTGGATAAAATGTGCCCAGGGCAAACTGCCTGCTACTCAGTTCTAAAAGCTAGAATTTGCATATAATTAGTAGATTTGGATAGAAAACACGCTGAAGTTTCTAAAACGGTTTGAATGATGTCTGTGAGTATAACAGAACTCATATGGCAGGCAAAAACGTGAGAAAAAATCCCTGGAAGTGGGAAATCTGAGGTTTGTTGTTTTTCAAGCCATTGCCTATAGAATATACAGTGTCTTTGGGGTCATATTGCACTCCCTAAGGCTTCCACTAGATGTTAACCTTTTATAACTAGGAGGCAGTATTTTCATTTTTGGATTAAAAATGTTCCTCGGTTTAAACGGGATATTTTGTCACGACAAGATGCTCGACTATGCATATAATTGAAAGCTTTGGATAGAAAACACTCTGACGTTTCCAAAACTGCAAAGATATTGTCTGTGAGTGCAACAGAACTGATGTTACATGCGAAACCCAGATCAAAATCCAACCAGGAAGTGGCCCATTTTTTGAAAGCCCTGCATGCCAATGAGTCCTTATATGACTGTGAATGAGCTACGAATGAGCTTACGCTTTCTACGTATTCCCCAAGGTGTCTACAGCACTGTGACGTCTTTTTACGCATTTATGTTGAAGAATAGCCATAAGGGACCACATTGAGCAAGTGGTCAGATCAAATCAAATCAAATTTTATTTGTCACATACACATGGTTAGCAGATGTTAACTTCTTCGATATAGGGAACGCTCTTTTAATTTTGGGATAAAAAAACGTTCCCGTTTTAAACAAGATATTTTGTCACGAAAAGATGCTCGCCTATGCATATAATTGACAGCGTTGGAAAGAAAACACTCTGTCGTTTCCAAAACTGCAAAGATATTGTCTGTGAGTGCCCCAGAACTAATGCTACAGGCGAAACCAAGATGAAATTTCATACAGGAAATGCCCCAGATTTTGAATGCGCTGTGTTTCAATGTCTCCTTATATGGCTGTGAATGCGCCAGGAATGAGCCTACACTTTCTGTCATTTCCCCAAGGTGTCTGCAGCATTGTGACGGATTTGTAGGCATATCATTGGAAGATTGACCATAAGAGACTACATTTACCAGGTGTCCGCTTGGTGTCCTCCATCGAAATTATTGCGCAATCTCCAGCTGCGTCCACTTTTCCATTAGGTTCAGAGGAGAAAGGCAACTGCCACGAATGATTTATCATCAAATAGATATGTGAAAAACACCTTGAGGATAGATTCTAAACAACGTTTGCCATGTTTCTGTCGATATTATGGAGTTAATTTGGAAAAAAGTTAGGCGTTGTAAATACTGAATTTTCTGCTTTTTTTCTTAGCCAAACTTGATGAACAAAACGGAGCGATTTCTCCTACACAAATAATCTTTTTGGAAAAACTGAACATTTGCTATCTAACTGAGAGTCTCCTCATTGAAAACATCTGAAGTTCTTCAAAGGTAAATTATTTTATTTGAATGCTTTTCTTGTCTTTGTGAAAATGTTGGCTGCTGAATGCTAGGCTTAATGCGATGCTAGCTATCAATACACTTACACAAATGCTTGTGTAGCTATGGTTGAAAAGCATATTTTGAAAATCTGAGATGACAGTGTTGTTAACAAAAGGCTAAGCTTGTGAGCCAATATATTTATTTCATTTCATTTGCGATTTTCATGAATAGTTAACGTTGCGTTATGCTAATGAGCTTGAGGCTATGATTATGCTCCTGGATATGGGATTGCTCGACGCTAGAGGTTAATGCGTGTGTAGCGAAATGCTTGTGCTTCTAGTTCCGACAATGCAGTAATAATCAACGAGTAATCTAGCTAACAACTCCAAAACTACTACCTTATACACACAAGTCTAAAGGGATAAAGAATATGTACATAAATATATATGAATGAGTGATGGTACAGAGCGGCATAGGCAAGATGCAGTAGATGGTATCGAGTACAGTATATACATATGAGATGAGTATGTAAACAAAGTGGCATAGTTTAAAGTGGCTAGTGATACATGTATTACATAAAGATGCAGTAGATGATATAGAGTACAGTATATACGTATACATATGAGATAAATAATGTAGGGTATGTAGACATTCTTTTAAGTAGCATTGTTTAAAGTGGCTAGTGGTATATCTTACATCAATTCCCATTATTAAAGTGGCTGGAGTTGAGTCAGTGTGTTGGCAGCAGACACTCAATTTTAGTGGTGGCTGTTTAACAGTCTGATGGCCTTGAGATAGAAGCTGTTTTTCAGTCTCTCGGTCCCAGCTTTGATGCACCTGTACTGTCCTCGCCTTCTGGATGATAGCGGGGTGAACAGGCAGTGGCTCGGGTGGTTGTTGTCCTTGATGATCTTTATGGCCTTCCTGTGACATCGGGTGGTCTAGGTGTCCTGGAGGGCAGGTAGTTTGCCCCCGGTGATGCGTTGTGCAGACCTCACTACCCTCTGGAGAGCCTTACGGTTGTGGGCGGAGCAGTTGCCGTACCAGGCGGTGATACAGCCCGACAGGATGCTCTCGATTGTGCATCTGTAGAAGTTTGTGAGTGCTTTTGGTGACAAGCCAAATTTCTTCAGCCTCCTGAGGTTGAAGAGGCGCTGCTGCGCCTTCTTCACGATGCTGTCTGTGTGGGTGGACCAATTCAGTTTGATGTGTACGCCGAGGAACTTAAAACTTACTACCCTCTCCACTACTGTTCCATCGATGTGGATAGGGGGGGTGTTCCCTCTGCTGTTTCCTGAAGTCCACAATCATCTCCTTAGTTTTGGTGATGTTGAGTGTGAGGTTATTTTCCTGACACCACACTCCGAGGGCCCTCACCTCCTCCGTATAGGCCGTCACGCCGTTGTTGGTAATCAAGCCTACCACTGTTGTGTCGTCCGCAAACTTGATGATTGAGTTGGAGGCGTGCGTGGCCACGCAGTCGTGGGTGAACAGGGAGTACAGGAGAGGGCTCAAAATGCACCCTTGTGGGGCCCCAGTGTTGAGGATCAGCGGGGTGGAGATGTTGTTACCTACCCTCACCACCTGGGGGCGGCCCGTCAGGAAGTCCCGTACCCAATTGCACAGGGCGGGGTCGAGACCCAGGGTCTCGAGCTTGATGACGAGCTTGGAGGGTACTAAGGTGTTAAATGCTGAGCTGTAGTCAATGAACAGCATTCTCACATAGGTATTCCTCTTGTCCAGATGGGTTAGGGCAGTGTGCAGTGTGGTTGAGATTGCATCGTCTGTGGACCTATTTGGGCGGTAAGCAAATTGGAGTGGGTCTAGGGTGTCAGGTAGGGTGGAGGTGATATGGTCTTTGACAAGTCTCTCAATGCACTTCATGATGACGGAAGTGAGTGCTACGGGGTGGTAGTCGTTTAGCTCAGTTACCTTAGCTTTCTTGGGAACAGGAACAATGGTGGCCCTTTTGAAGCATGTCAGAACAGCAGACTGGGATAGGGATTGATTGAATATGTCCGTAAACACACCAGCCAGCTGGTCTGCGCATGCTCTGAGGGCGCGGCTGGGGATGCCGTCTGGGCCTGCAGCCTTACGAGGGTTAACACGTTTAAATGTTTTACTCACCTCGGCTGCAGTGAAGGGGAGTCCGCATGTTTTGTTTGCGGGCATTGTCCTCAAAGCGGGCAAAAAAGTTATTTAGTCTGCCTGGGAGCAAGGCATCCTGGCCCTTGACTTGGCTGGTTTTCGTTTTGTAATCGGTGATTGACTGTAGACCCTGCCACATACCTCTTGTGTCTGAGCCGTTGAATTGCGATTCTACTTTGTCTCTATACTGACGCTTAGCTTGTTTGATTGCCTTGCGGAGGGAATAGCTACACTGTTTGTATTCGGTCATGTTTCCGGTCACCTTGCCCTGATTAAAAGCAGTGGTTCGCGCTTTCAGTTTCACGCGAATGCTGCCATCAATCCACGGTTTCTGGTTTGGGAATGTTTTAATCATTGCTATGGGAACGACATCTTCAACGCACGTTCTACTGAACTCGCTCACCGAATCAGCGTATTTGTCAATGTTGTTGTCTGACCCAATACGAAACATATCCCAGTCCACGTGATGGAAGCAGTCTTGGAGCGTGGAATCAGATTGGTCGGACCAGCGTTGAACAGACCTCAGTGTGGGAGCTTCTTGTTTTAGCTTCTGTCTGTAGGCAGGGAGCAACGAAATGGAGTCGTGATCAGCTTTTCCGAAAGGAGGGCGGGGGCGGGCCTTATATGCATCGCGGAAGTTAGAATAGCAATGATCCAAGGTTTTACCAGCCCTGGTTGCGCAATCGATATGCTGATACAATTTAGGGAGTCTTGTTTTCAGATTAGCCTTGTTAAAATCCCCAGCTACAATGAATGCAGCCTCAGGATATATGGATTCCAGTTTGCAAAGAGTCAAATAAAGTTAGTTCAGAGCCATCGATGTGTCTGCTTGGGGGGGAATATATACGGCTGTGATTATAATAGAAGAGAATTCTCTTGGTAGATAATGCGGTCGACATTTGATTGTGAGGAATTCTAAATCAGGTGAACAGAAGGACTTGAGTACCTGTATGTTGTTGTGACCACACCACGTCTCGTTAACCATGAAGTATACGCCCCCGCCCCTCTTCTTACCAGAAAGATGCTTGTTTCTGTCGGTGCGATGCGTGGATCAACCAGCTGGCTGTACCGACTCCGATAGCGTCTCTATTGGAGTCGGAAAATCTTGCGTAAAGTACACAAGTAGCCATTTTTCCAATCGCTTCTTACCAATTGTCCCGGTGGTTATTTTATCGAAAAGATATGTGAGAAACACCTTGTGGATTGATTCTAATCAATGTTTGCCATGTTTCTGTCGATATTATGGAGCTAATTTGGAAAAAAGTTGTATTGACTGCATTTTCCGGTCGATTTCTCAGACAAACGTGAAGAACAAACGGAGCTATTTCGCCTACAAAAATAATATTTTTGGAAAAAAGGAACATTTGCTATCTAACTGGGAGTCTCCTGAGTGACAGCATCTGAAGTTCTTCAAAGGTAAATGATTTAATTTGGTTGCTTTTCTTATTTTCGTGAAAATGTTGCCTGCTGCCAGCAGAGACTAGCATAGCATTATGCCATGATAAACTTACACAAATGCTTGTCTAGCGTTGGCTGTAAAGCATATTTTGAAAACCTGAGATGACAGTGTGATTAACAAAAGGCTAAGCTTTGTCTCAATATATTTCATTTGTGATTTTCATGAATAGGAACATTTTCTAGGAAGATTTATGTCCACTGCGTTATGCTAATTAGTTTGAGGCTATGATTACGCTCCCGCATGCGGGATGGGTAGTATCAAGAAGTTTTAACAGTCTTTAGAACCTTGTTTGATGCTTCTACAAGGAAGGAGGGGGGAATGGGAGCTGAATGAGTCAGAGGTCTGCCAGAGTGGCATGAGCTGATCACGAACGCTCACATGAGAGTTAGGTTGTGTTCCATTTCATTTCTACAGACAAAGGAATTCTCCGGTTGAAACAATATTGATTTATGATTTATTATTAAGATTTACGTTAAAAACATTCTAAAGATTGATTCTATACTTCATTTGACATGTTTCTACGAACTGTAATATGACTTTTTGTCTGAACTTTCACCTGGACTTGCCCGCATGTTGTGAGTTTGGATTGTGTACTAAACGCGCAAACAAAAAGGAGGTATTTGGACATAAATGATTGACTTTATCGAACAAATAAAACATTTATTGTTAAACTGGGATTCCTGGGAGTGCATTCTGATGAAGATCATCAAAGGTAAGTGAATATTTATAATGCTATTTCTGACTTTGTTGACTCCACAACATGGCAGATATCTGTATGGCTTGTTTTGTTGTCTGAGCGCTGTACTCAGATTATTGCATGGTGTGCTTTTTCGGTAAAGTTTTTTTGAAATCTGACACAGCGTTTGCATTAAGGAGAAGTGGATGCATAACACTTGTATCTTTTAGCAATGTTTATTATGAGTATTTCTGTAAATTGATGTGGCTCTCTGCAAAATCACCGGATGTTTTGGAACTACTGAACGTAACGCGCCAATGTAAAGTGAGATTTTTGGATATAAATATGAACTTTATTGAACAAAACGTCCATGTATTGTGTCACATAAAGTCATCTGAGTGTCATCTGATGAAGATTATCAAAGGTTAGTGATTAATTTTACCTCTATTTCTACTTTTAGTGACTCCTCTCTTTGGCTGTAAAAATGCCTGTGTTTCTCTGTGACTAGGTACTGACATAACATAATCGTTTGGTGTGCTTACGTCGTAAAGCCTTTTTGAAATCGGACACTGTGGCTGGATTTACAACAAGTTTATCTTTAAAATGGTGTGAAATACTTGTATGTTTGAGGAACTTCAATTATGGGATTTCTGTTGAATTTTGCGCCCTGCACTTTCACTTGCAGTTGTTGAGGTGGGACACTTGCTTCCCGAATATCCCAGAGAGGTTAAAATAAGTTGGAGGCCTTGGAAGGAGTGTTGTATGGCATTGAAGCTCGTTTGGAGGTTTGTTAACACAGTGTCCAAAGAAGGGACAGATGTATACAGAATGATGTCATCTGCGTAGAGGTGGATCAAATAATCACCTGCAGCAAGAACAACATTATTGATATATACAAAGAAAAGAGTCGGCCTGAGAATTGAACCCTGTGGCACCCCCATAGAGACTGCCAGAGGTCCGGACAACAGGCCCTCCGATATGACACACTGAACTCTATCTGAGAAGTAGTTAGCGAACCAGGCGAGGCAGACAATAGAGAAACCAAGGCTGTCGAGTCTGCCGATAAGAATACCTGAGAAAGCCTGAGCCAGGTCGATGAAGACGGCTGCACAGTACTGTCTTTTATCGATGGCGGTTATGATATCGTTTAGGACCTTGAGCGTGGCTGAGGTGCACCCGTGACCAGCTCGAAAACTGGATTGCATAGCGGAGAAGGTATGGTTGGATTCGAAATGGTCTGTGATCTGTTTGTTAACTTGGCTTTCGAAGATTTTAGAAAGGCAGGGCAGGATTGATATAGGTCTGTAACAGTTTGGGTCTAGTGTCTCCCCCTTTGAAAAGGGGGATGACCACGGCCGCTTTCCAATCTTTGGGAATCGCAGACGATACAAAAGAGAGGTTGAACAGACTAGTAATAGGGGATGCAGCAATGGCAGAGAATAATTTTAGGAAAAGAGGGTCCAGATTGTCTAGCCACGCTGATTTGTAGGGATCCAGATTTTGCAGCTCTTTCAGAACATCAGCTGTCTGGATTTGGGTGAAGGAGAAGCAGGAGGGGGGGCTCGGGACTCTTGCTGCAGGGGTTGATTTATCAGTGGTGACAGTGTTTCCTAGCCTCAGTGCAGTGGGCAGCTGGGAGGAGGTGCTCTTATTCTCCATGGACTTTACAGTGTCCCAAAACTTTTTTGAATTAGTTCTGCAGGATGCAAATTTCTGTTTTAAAAAGCTAGTCTTTGCTTTCCTAACTGACTGTGTATATTGGTTCCTGACTTTCCTGAAAAGTTGCATATCGCGGGGACTATTCCATGCTAGTGCAGTATGCCACAGGATGTTTTTGTGCTGGTCAAGGGCAGTGAATCAAGGGCTATATCTATTCTTAATTCTACATTTTTTGAAAGGGACATGCTTATTTAAGATGGTGAGTAAAGCACTTTTAAAGAACATCCAGGCATCCTCTACTGACGGGATGAGGTCAATATCCTTCCAGGATACGCGGGCCAGGTCGATTAGAAGGGCCTGCTCGCTTCAGTATTTTAGGGAGCGTTTGATAGTGATGAGGGGTAGTCATTTGACCGCAGACCCATAACAGATGCAGGCAGTGATCGCTGAGATCCTGGTTGAAAACAGCAGAGGTGTATTTAGAGGGAAAGTTGGTCAGGATGATATCTATGAGGGTGCCCATGTTTACAGATTTGGGGTTGTACCTGGTAGGTTCCTTGATAATTTGTGTGAGATTGAAGGCATCTATCTTAGATTGTAGTACGGCCGGTGTGTTAAGCATGTCCCAGGTTAGGTCACCTAACAGTACGAACTCTGACGATAGATGGGGGGCAATCAATTCACATATGGTGTCCAGGGCACAGCTAGGAGCTGAGGGGCGGTCTATAACAAGCTGCAACAGTGAGAGACTTATTTCTGGAGAGATGGATTATTAAAAGTAGAAGCTCAAACTGTTTGGGCATAGACCTGGATTGTATGACAGAACTCTACAGGCTATCTCTGCAGTAGATTGCAACTCTGCCCCCTTTAGCAGTTCTATCTTGATGGAAAATGTTGTAGTTGGGGATCGAAATTTCAGGATTTTTGGTGTCCACATCACCAACAAACTATCATGGTCCAAACACACCAAGACAGTCGTGAAGAGGGAACAACAGCACCTTTCCCCCCTCAGGAGACTGAAGGGATTTAGCATGGATCCCCAGATTCTCAAAATGGTCTACAGCTGCACCATCGATAGCATCCTGATCTGTTGCATCACCGCCTGGTATGGCAACTGCTCAGGATCCGACCTTCAGGCGCTACAGAGGGTAGTGCGCATGGCCCAGAACATTACTGGGGCCACGCTTCCTGCCATCCAGGACCTGTATACTAGGCCGTGTCAGAGGAAGCCCAAAGAATTGTCAAAAACTCTATTTACATTAATCCCACCCCCATCGGTACCCTCTGTATATAGCCTCTCTATTGTTATTTTATTGTGTTACTTTTTATTTTATTTTTTACTTCAGTTTATTTAATAAATATTTTCTTAACTCTATTTATTGAACAGTATTGTTGGTTAAGGGCTTTTAAGTAAGCATTTCACGTTAAGGTCTTAACCTGTTGTATTCAGCACGTGACAAATAACATTTTATTTTATTTGAACCCGATCTAACATCTCTGGAGAGACCTGAAAATAGCTGTGCAGCGACGCTCTCCATCCAAGGTGACCGAGCTTGAGAGGATCTTCAGAGGAGAATGGGAGAAACTTCCGAAATACAGGTGCCAAGTTTGTAGCATTATACCCAACAGACTCATGGCTGTAATCTCTGCCAAAGGTGCTTCAACAAAGTACTGACTAAAGGGTCTGAATACTTATGTAAACGTGATATGTCAGTTGTTTCTTTTTTATAAATATGCAAAAATTGTAAAAACAATTTAATCCATTTTAGAATAAGGCTGTAACTTCAAACTAAATGTGACTTTTTCCTCTGAATTCTTTCCCAAATGTGCTGTATGTACTTGGAAGTAGCCATTTTTCAAATGATTTTGATCATAGAGCAATGTGATATACATGTAGTGTCACACCCTGACCATAGTTTGCTTTGTATGTTTCTATGTTTTGGTTGGTCAGGGTGTGATCTGAGTGGGCATTCTATGTTGGATGTCTTGTTTGTCTATTTCTATGTCTGGCCTGATATGGTTCTCAATCAGAGGCAGGTGTTAGTCATTGATTGGGAACCATATTTAGGTAGCCTGGGTTTCACTGTGTGTTTGTGGGTGATTGTTCCTGTCTCTGTGTTTACACCAGATAGGACTGTTTAGGTTTTCGTTCATTTATTGTTTTGTTAGTTATTTCATGTCTAGTTCCTTTATTAAAGAACATGAATAAACACAACGCTGCATTTTGGTCCGCTTCTCCTTCACCAGAGGAAATCCCTTACAGAATCACCCACCACAACAGGACCAAGCGGCGTGGTAACAGGCAGCAGCAGGAGCAGCGTAAAAAGGACTTCTGGACTTGGGAAGAAATCCTCGACGGGAGAGGACCCTGGGCTAAACCAGGGGAGTGTAGCCGCCCCAAGGTGCAGCAGGAGAAGAGGCAACAGGAGCAGCTCAAAGAGGAATGGACATGGGAGGACGAACTGGACGGTAAAGGACCCTGGGATCAGCCTGGAGAATATCACCACCCCAAGGAAGAACTGGAGGCGAAGAAAGCGGAGAGGCGCTGGTATGAGGAGGCAGCATGTCGACGCGGATGGAAGCCGGAGAGTCAGCCCCAAAAATTTCTTGAGGGGGGCTAACAGGAAGTATGGCGAAGCCAGGTAGGAGACCTGCATCAACTTCCTGTGGTTACCGGGGGGCTAGAGAGACCGGGCAGGCACCGTGTTATGCTGTGGTGCGCACGGTGTCCCCAGTGCGGATGCATAGCCCGGTGCGGTATATTCCAGCTCCGCGTATCGGCCGGGCTAGATTGAGCGTCGAGCCAAATGCCTTGAAGCCGGCTCTACGCATCTGGTCCCCAGTGCGTCTCCTTGGGCCGGCTTACATGGCACCAGCCTTGCGCACGGTGTCCCCGGTTCGCCTGCATAGCCCAGTGCGGGCTATTCCACCTTGCCGCACTGGCAGAGCGACCGGGAGTATTCAACCAGGTAAGGTTGGGCAGGCTCGGTGCTCAAGAGCTCCAGTGCGCCTGCACGGTCCGGTCTACCCAGTGCCACCTCCACGCACCAGCCCTCCGGTGGCAGCTCCCCGCACCAGGCTTCCTGTGCGTGTCCTCGGCCCAGTACCACCAGTGCCAGCACCACGCAACAGGCCTACAGTGCGCCTCGCCTCTCCAGCGCTGCCAGAGCCTTCCTTCTCTCCTGCGCTGCCGGAGTCTCCCGCCTGTTTAGCGCTGCCAGAGCTGCCAGTCTGCATGGTGCAGCCAGAACTGCCAGTCTGCATGGAGCAGCCAGAGCTGCCAGTCTGCATGGAGCAGCCAGAGCTGCCAGTCTGCATGGAACAGCCAGAGCTGCCAGTCTGCATGGAGCAGCCAGAGCTGCCAGTCTGCATGGAGCAGCCAGAGCTGCCAGTCTGCATGGGGCAGCCAGAGCTGCCAGTCTGCAAGGAGCTGCCAGTCTGCATGGAGCAGCCAGAGCTGCCAGTCTGCAAGAAGCTGCCAGAGCTGCCAGTCTGCAAGAAGCTGCCAGAGCTGCCAGACTGCATGGAGCAGCCAGAGCCGCCAGTCTGCATGGAGCAGCCAGAGCCGCCAGTCAGCATGGAGCAGCCAGATCCGCCAGTCAGCCAGGATCCGCCAGTCAGCCAGACTCTTCCAGATCCGCTAATCAGCCAGACTCTTCCAGAACCGCCAGTCAGCCAGACTCTTCCAGATCCGCCAGTCAGCCAGACTCTTCCAGATCCGCCAGTCAGCCAGACTCTTCCAGATCCGCCAGTCGGCCAGACTCTTCCAGATCCGCCAGTCAGCCAGAATCTTCAAGATCCGCCAGTCAGCCAGACCCTTCCAGATCCGCCAGTCAGCCAGACCCTTCCAGATCCGCCAGTCAGCCAGACTCTTCCAGAACCGCCAGTCAGCCAGACTCTTCCAGATCCGCCAGTCGGCCAGACTCTTCCAGATCCGACCAGTCGGCCAGACTCTTCCAGATCCGCCAGTTGGCCAGACTCTTCCAGATCCGCCAGTCGGCCAGACTCTTCCAGATCCGCCAGTCAGCCAGGATCTTCCAGATCCGCCAGTCAGGCCGGATCCGCCAGTCAGACAGACTCTTCCAGATCTGCTAGTCAGCCAGGATCTGCCAGAACCGCCAGTCAGCCAGACTCTTCCAGATCCGCCAGTCAGCCAGGATCTGCCAGAACCGTCAGCCAGCCAGCATCTGCCAGAGCCTTCCTCCTCTCCTGTATTGCCGGAGTCTCTCGCCTGTCCGGCACTGCCGGAGTCTGAAGAGCCCATCTGTCCCGAGCTGCCCCTCTGTCCCGATCTGCCCCTCAGTCTCGAGCTGCCCCTCTGTCCCGAGCTGCCCCTCTGTCCCGAGCTGCCCCTCAGTCCAGTGACATTAAGTAGGGTCGCCGTGGCTAGGAGGCCACGGAAGCGGGCAAGGTGGGGGACTAAGACTACGGTGAAGTGGGGGCCACGTCCAGCACCAGAGCTGCCACCGCGGACAGATGCCCACCCAGACCCTCCCCGATAGGTTCAGGTTTTGCGGCCGGCATCCGCACCTTGGGGGGGGTACTGTCACACCCTGACCATAGTTTGCTTTGTATGTTTCTATGTTTTGGTTGGTCAGGGTGTGATCTGAGTGGGCATTCTATGTTGGATGCCTTGTTTGTCTATTTCTATGTCTGGCCTTTTATGGTTCTCAATCAGAGGCAGGTGTTAGTCATTGTCTCTGATTGGGAACCATATTTAGGTAGCCTGGGTTTCACTGTGTGTTTGTGGGTGATTGTTCCTGTCTCTGTGTTTACACCAGATAGGACTGTTTAGGTTTTCGTTCATTTATTGTTTTGTTAGTTATTTCATGTCTAGTTCCTTTATTAAAGAACATGAATAAACACCACGCTGCAATTTGGTCCACTTCTCCTTCACCAGAGGAAAACCCTTACATGTTGGCTTACAGTTGAAGTCTGAAGTTTACATGCACTTAGCTTGGAGTCAATAAAACTCGTTTTTCAACCACGCCACAATTTATTGTTAAGAAACGATAGTTTTGACAAGTCATTTTTGCAACAATTGTTAACAGACAGAATATTTCACTTATAATTCATTGTATCACAATTCCAGTGGACCTTGTGAAGACGCTGGAGGAAACAGGTACAAAAGTATCTATACCCACAGTAAAACGAGTCCTATATCGACATAACCTGAAAGGCCGCTCAGCAAGGAAGAAGCCACTGCTCCAAAACCACCATAAAAAAGTCAGGCTACGGTTTGCAACTGCACATGGGGGCAAATATCATACTTTTTGGAGAAATGTCCTCTGATCTGAACTAAAATAGAAATGTTTGGCCATAATAACCATCGTTATGTTTAGAGGACAAATGGGGAGGCTTGCAAGCCTAAGAACACCATCCCAACCGTGAAGCATGGGCCTACAAACCTGAATCAGTTACACCAGCTCTGTCAAGAGAAATGGGTCATAATTCACGGAACTTATTGTGGGAAGCTTGTGGAAGGCTACCTGAAATGTTTGACCCAAGTTAAACAATTTACAGGCAATGCTACCAAATACTAATTGAGTGTATGTAAACTTCTGACCCACTGGGAATGTGATGAATCATTCGCTCTACTATTATTCTGACATTTCACATTCTTAAAATAAAGTGGTGATCCTAATGGACCTAAGATAGGGGATTTTTACTCGGATTAATTGTCAGGAATTGTGAAAAAATTAGTTTAAATGTATTTGGCTAGGGCCTCCCGGGTGGCGCAGTGGTTAAGGGCACTGTATTGCAGCGCCAGCTGTGCCACCAGAGACTCTGGGTTCGCGCCCCCAGGCTCTGTCGTAACTGGCCGTGACTGGGAGGTCCGTGGGGCGACGCACAATTGGCCTAGCGTCATCCAGGTTAGGGAGGGTTTGGCCGGTAGGGAAATCCTTGTCTCATTGTGCACCAGCGACTCCTGTGGCGGGTTGGGCGCAGTGCGCGCTAACCAAGGTTGCCAGGTGCACAGTGTTTCCTCTGACACATTGGTATGGCTGGCTTCCGGGTTGGATGGCGCTGTGTTAAGAAGCAGTGCGGCTTGGTTGGGTTGTGTAACAGAGGACACATGACTTTCAACCTTCGTCTCTCCCGTACGGGAGTTGTAGAGATGAGACAAGATAGTAGCTACTAAACAATTGGATACCATGAAATTTGGGAGAAAAAGGGAGAAAATTCAACAACTAAAAAAATTGTATGTGAACTTTCAACTCCAACTGTATATATGTTGAGGCACAGAACTACAGAAGATGAATCATCTTTTGCATTGTAAACTCCCTTTACTTCTTTCCTATTGGAGCATACTTTCTTGACAACATGATCATTTTCTAATGATGAACAAGGTATCTCAATTTGCCTCCAACACAGCCAAAGAGATCATGAACGTATGTTTGCCATACAAAGAGGGGAACTGTTGTCTGGAAAATTAAGACTTTTGACAAATTGCAGCAGCAATTCCTTTCTCCCATAAACCTACATTTTGAAAGAGACTTACAAGGAACTTAGCCATGAGACATGAGTCTTGATGTTTTTGTTTTATTGCATTGCCATTAGAGGTTTGGGTAGCTGAAGGTTGGTTCGGTAATTGTGTAAAAAAAAATGAATACATATAATAATAATAATTTGTTCGTAGCTTGATTTAATTGGTATGAATACTGTGAGGAAATAAAAATAGGCTATAATTGACTTATCCAACGTATCAATTGAATGCTGCCGATCGAAAAACACAATTCTGTGGCAAATAGAGCTGTTTTTTCCTCTTAATGTCTTTAAGTAATCTGGTAGCACTGTGTAGAGCAGGGCAAAGGCCGACCCAGGGGTGTATGCAGCCCGCAACCTGATTCAATAAGGCCCGCGGAATCATGCTCAGATCACATAAAGAATTTGCGATAGTAAAGTTCTGAAAAACGTACTGTATTTGTTATTCAAATTAAAAGCCCAATGAATACTCACCTTTGTATAATGATTTAACTCCCACCGCTTGTGGGGCATTTATTTTGAAGGCACGTTTAAATAACAACTGCACCAGGACAGACATTGACTGACAGGCTGACACACACACACGTCACAGTTATAGATAGTAGCTCGCTAGAAATTGCACAAAAAAAGAGAGTTTTTCAAAGATTTCAAAGAAAAGGAAAGGATACAATGAATGTAGGGTGTTCCAGTTAGAGTGGACCTATATTGAGGTATCAGGGAAAGTTGTGTGCTTTGTGTGCAAAGAGACCATCGCTGTCTTGAAAGACTTCAACTTGTCTCGACACATTGCAGATGAAGCAGAGAAATATGGGAATATGTCTTCTGAGCAGAGGGCAGGTGCATCGAAGGAGTTGCTTTCTCAGTTGCAAAAGCAGCAAGGACTTTTCACAAAACTGCATTAATAAGCAAATGACGGAACTGCGAGAGCTAGCTATGTACTGTCTCACAGAATTGCTAAACATAGCAAGGCATTCGCTGAGGGTGAATTCATTAAAGAATGCTTAATTGACTCTGCAGCAATACTTTGCCCCGACAAGAAAGAGTTGTTTGAAAATGTTTCCCTTTCAAGATGAACAGTGACACGGCGTGTTGAGGACCTCGCAGAGAATGTAGAACAACAGTTGAAAGACAAGGTAAAGGATTTCACATATTTCTCATTAATCCTGGATGAGAGCAGTGATGAACGTGACATGGCGCAGTTATTGATAATCCTACGAGGTATACTTTGGAATTACAGAGGAGCTTGCTTCCGTGCAGTCAATGAAGAGCACTGCAGGGAAAGATTTATTGGAGGAGGTTAAGCAAAGCTGGGACTGAGTTTTAAAAAGTTATCCAATGTGACCACTGATGGGTGCCAAAACTTGACAGGAAAAAAGTTGGCCTTTTGAAAAGGATACAAGATCATGTAGCTGAGCTGAACCCAGATCATTTTCCTGCATTGCATTATTCATCAGGAGGTGCTCTGTAAACGTGATCTGAAAATGAGCCATGTTGTGGATGCAGTCACTTAAGTGGTAAACTTCATAAGAGCAAAATCTTTAAACTACAGGCAGTTTGTCTCACTGTTGGAAGAGACAAAGTCGGATCATGCAGATCTCCCCTACTTAGAAGGGTGTGGGACCTGAAGTCAGAGATTCCTGACTTTTTGCAAATGAAATGAAAATATGTGGATTTCCCTCAACTGCAAGATTAAGAATGGTTGGCTGATTTTTCCTTCATCGTGGACATCATGGCCCTCATGAATGAACTGAATTAAAAACTACAAGGGAAGGGCCTTTTTGCACATCAGATGTACAGCCTTGTCAAAGCCTTCAAGGTAAATTACTCCTCCTGACCCGTCAAGTAGAAGCCAACAATCTCACCCACCTTCGGACACTCTAGTCTGTTCCCTATCAGATGACCAGCGGGAGAAGTATACATCGCTGCTGCGTGCTTCGAATGGCGAGTTCCCTCGTCGTTCTCAGGATTTCAAAGTGTTAGAAAATGACATGCTGTTGGATTCCTCTCCTTTCACCTTCAATGTGGAAAACGCTCCCACGGACCTGCAACTTGAGCTTATCGATCTTCAGTCTGATACAGTGATTGGAGAGCTATTCAAAACAATGTCCCTGACGAGGTTCTAATGCATCTCTCGATGAACAAAACTTTCCAAAGATTAGGAGACATGCTCAGAAGATGTTAGTATTGTTTGGGTCAACCTATGTATGTGAACAGACATTTTGAGTGATGAATTTTTGAGTGATGCATTTTGAGTGATGAAGTCAAGGCACAGATAATCTCTTACTGGCTCTCACCTCGCAGCAATCCTGAGCATAGCGACATAAGAAACTATACCTGACTTCACTGCCCTAGTCAATGCCCATCAGAGACTTCACTCCTCATGCTGATTGAGTAGTTTAAATGTAATGTTGAGCTCTCGCTCTCTGTCTTGTATTTTTGTGCATAACCGTTAACAAGAGTTCTGTCCGTGGTGCTGAATGCACAGTGTACTTTTCCCTCCGTGTAGTTCATTGCATGTTTAATAATGAAAATACCTACCAAAAGGAGACCATGGACATGGTTCATTTCAGTGCATGTTAAAAGAGTAAAATAAGTAGCATATCTGGATGTGATTTACAGGAGATATATTGGTCAACACAGTAATGTAATTTGATCCTGACCCGCGATGGCAAAAATATATTCTAATGTGGTCTTCCGTGGAAAATAATTGCCCAGGCCTGGTGTAGAGGATAACGTATTATTTATTTCATTTTGTAATCTCAGTTGTTTCAGTGGTAGAGGAACAGTGGCCAGATGTCTCCCCCTAGTGGTTGTGAGGAGACATTACCGACCTGTCTCTTGCCAGAGGTTCTTGCACAATCCCAAATCAAATCAAATTGTATTTGTCACATGCGCCAAATACAACAGGTGTACCGTAAAATGCTTACTTACAAGCCCTTGACCTCAATGCTGTTGTGCCTTCTTCACCACATGGTCCACCCACACAGTGTGGTGAAGAAGGCGCAACAGTGCCTCTTCAACCTCAAGAGGCTGGAAAAATGTGGCTTGTTACCCAAAACTTTTACAGATGCACAATCGAGTGCATCCTGTCAGGCTGTATCACAGCCTTGTACGGCAACTGCACCGCCCTCAACCGCAAGGCTCTCCAGAGGGTGTTGTGGTCTGCACAACGCATCACCAGGGGCAAACTATCTGCCCTCCATGACACCTACAGCACCCGATGTCACAGGATGGCCAAAAAGATCGTCAAGGACAGCAACCATCCGGGCCACTGCCTGTTCACCCCGCTACCATCCAGATGGCGAGGTCAGTTTAGGTGCATCAAAGCTGTGACCGAGAGACTGAAAAACAGCTTCTACCTCAAGGCCATCAGACTGCTAAAAAGCAAAAACTGCTGCCTACATTGAAACCCAATCACTGGACACTTTAATAAATGGATCACGAGTCACTTTAAACAATGCCACTTTGAATAAGGGCACTTTAATAATGTTTATCTTACATTTCTCATATCATATGTGTATCTATTGCACCTTGCCTATGCTGCTGGCCATCGTTCATCCATGTATTTATATGTACATATGCTCATTCATCTCTTTAGATTTGCGTGTATTAGGTAGTTGTTGGGGAAGTGTTAGATTACTTGTTAGATATTACTGCTCTGTCAGAACTAGAAGCACAAGCATTTCGCTACACTCGCACTAACATCTGCTAACCATGTGTTTGTGACCAATAAAATTTGATTTGATTTTGATTTAAAATAGAGTGAAGAAAAGATTTACTAATAAAGTAAAGTAAAATATATATATAACACAATAAGATTATATAACAATAACGAGGCCATATACAGGGGGTACTTGTACTCAGTCAGTGTGCGGGGTTACAGGTTAATCGAGGTAGTTTGTACATATATAGTGGCATGCAAAAGTATTCAGCCCCTTGGTATTCTTTCTATTTTGTTGCCCTACATCCTGGAATTAACATAGATTGTTTGGGGGTTTGTATCATTTGATTTACACAACAAGCCTACCGCTTTGAACATGCAAAATATATTTTGTTGTGAAACAAACAAGAAATTAGACAAAAAACAGAACTTAATCGTGCATAACTATTCACCACCCCCCAAGCCAATATTTTGTAGAGACATCTTTGGCAGCAATTACAGCTGCAAGTCTCTTGGGGTATGTCTCTATAAGCTTGGAACATCTAGCCACTGGGATTTGCTCCAGCTTCTTCAAATTGGATGGGTTCCGCTGGTGTACAGCGATCTTTATGTCATACCACAGATTCTCAATTGGATTGAGGTCTGGGCTTTGACTGAGCCATTCCAAGACATTTAAATGTTTCCCCTTAAACCACTCCAGTGTTGCTTTAGCAGTATGGTTAGGGTCATTGTCCTGCTGGAAGGTGAACCTCCGTCCCAGTCTCAAATCTCTGGAAGACTGAAACGCCATCCATCATTCCTTATATTCTGACCAGTTTCCCAGTCTCTGCCGATGAAAAGCATCCCCACAGCATGATGCTGCCACCACTATGCTTCAATGGGGGGATGGTGTTCTCGGGATGATGAGAGGTGTTTGTTGGGTTTGTGCCAGACATAGCATTTTAGTCTCATCTGATCAGAGTACTTTCTTCCATATGTTTGGAGAGTCTCCCACATGCCTTTTGTCAAAAAACAAATGTGTTTGCTTATTTCTTTCTTTAAGCAATGGCTTTTTTCTGGCTACTTTAAGGATAAATCCCAGCTCTGTGGAGTGTACGGCTTAAGGTGGTCCTATGGACAGATACTCTCCGCTGTGGAGCTTTGCAGCTCGTTCAGGGTTATCTTTGGTCCCTTTGTTGCTTCTATGATCAATGCCCTCCTTGCCTGGTCCGTGAGTTTTGGTGGACGGCCCTCTCTTGGCAGATTTGTTGTGGTGCCATATTCTTTATTTTTTTTAATAGAGGATTTAATGGTGCACCGTGGGATGTTCAAAGTTTCTGATATTCTTTTATAACCCAACCCTGATCTGTACTTCTCCAAAACTTTGTACCTGACCTGTTTGGAGAGCTCCTTTGTCTTCATGGTTCCGTCTTGCTTGGTGGTGCCTGTTGCTTAGTGGTGTTGCAGACTCTGGGGCCTTTCAGAACAGGTGTATACATACAGAGATCATGTGACAGATCATGTGACACTTAGATTGCACACAGGTGGACTTTATTTAACTAATAATGTGACTTCTGAAGGTAATTGGTTGCACCAGATCTTATTTAGGGTCTTCATATGAAATGGGGGGGAATACACACCACTTTTCAGGTTTTAATTTATTTATTCATTTTTTAAAACAAGTTGTTGTTTTTTCATTTCACTTCACCGGTTTGGACTATTTTGTGTATGTCCATTAACTGAAATCCAAATAAAAAATCTATTTAAATTACAGGTTGTAATGCAACAAAATAGGAAAAACGCCAAGGGGAATGAATACTTTTGCAAGGCACTGTATGGTGCTATGCACATGTCCTTAATCTGGTTTGTCCGACACAACTGAAATTGTCTTAGCAAGTGGGTCGCTGTTTGCTCTCCTTAACGACATTGCTGTGTTACTCCGTGAATCCTACCAAAGGATGGATGTGTGGGAGAAGAAGAGCCATGACACGCGCCACAGATGCCTGTCTCCAATCGGAGAAACACTCTGGTGGGCTAAGGATAGTGCTTTGAAGAAGGTCTTTGGATCCTTTGGAAAACCAGACCAGGGTCTCTATGTTGAAGTGCTCCTCACACTATCAGCCATACAAGGACAGGCCAACAGGAAGACAACTGTTCTGGTGAAGGAAAGAGGACTTACTGAGGCTCTTCTCCGGTATGAGACGATACTGACAGCTCAAATATTTCGTTGGATATGTGAGAACACGTCACCACTGTTCAAATACCTGCAGGCAAGTGGGATGGACATCCTGTCTGCTCATCAAATGGTTGTGGCTACACAGGAAACGCTGAAAGGCATGTCAAGAGACACCATTAAGGCAGTTACAGACACATTTGTTCAGTTTGCAAATAAAAAGATCAAAGAACAGGATGAGGACACAGAACTGGAGGAGGTGGAAGCCACTCTGCAACGGAAAAAGGCAAGAAAGAAGAAAATCATGTCTGGATAGATGGCTCAAGATGAAGCTTTGACAGAGGCAGAGAGTAGAGTGCCTATACAGTTCAAGTCCACAATCAAATTATGGATACAGTCACAGGTAGTATCCACAGGCGAATTCTGTCTCATGGCATTCTATATGCAGACCTAGCCCTTCTGGATTCTATTAAACTTCTCCCAAATAACATCCAATGGTCTTCCAGAGACAGCCCTTTAAGAGCTTCAGCAAATGTTTGCTTCGATTTGAAAGCCAAGCAACAGTTGACAATTTGCAGTATGAGCTGAGAAGCCTCACTGTACAGTGGAAAAGACTGAAGATCCTGAAGATTGGAGGAATACATGACCAGGACAGTGGAGGATGGCCAAAATGGAAATGAAAAATAAATGCTGCTCATCCTGCAAAGATTGTCCACTGTGTTACCAGATGCTGAGACGGTACAACCTGCTGACTGATGCGTACCATATCCTTGACCTTGGATACAAGTTCCTTCTCACCCTCTCAGTTACCCAAGTAGAGCGAGCGAAGTTTCTCTACCTTAAAGTATATCAAGAGCAGACTCAGGAGCACTCTCTCACAAGAATACCGAGAGGCCTTCGTGCTGATGGCCACCGAGAAGGACATCCTAATGGCCCTGGATACTTTAGTTTAGTTTATTAGTTCGACCATTTAAAAAAACAAGCAAACATAAAACTTGAAAAAGCCATACGTGCACATGAATAAAATCATTGAGGATAACACACTGTCACGACTTCCGCCGAAGTCGGTCCCTCTCCTTGTTCGGGCGGTGTTCTGCGGTCTACGTCACCAACCTTCTATCCATCGCTGATTCATTTTTCATTTTCCATTGGTTTTGTCTTGTCTTTCTTCACACCTGGTTCCAATCCCATCAATGACATGTTGTGTATTTTAACCCTCTGTTTCCCCTCATGTCCTTGTCGTGATTGTTTGATTGTATGTTATGTGCAAGTTATGTTCTGGTGTGCGACGGGTTTTGTACCCCCTTTTATTATTTTGGCTTTTGGAGTTTTGTGACAACTTATTAAACAACTTTGTTTATACCAAGTTCATTCTCCTGTGCCTGACTTCCCTGCCACCAGCACGCACCCAATACACACACAATAAAGTCTGGGCCTTATTTCCATTGTGGTCCTCTTGAGACGAGATGGCTAGACAAGATCGAATACGGTATGGCAGTGAAATAATAAAACAAAAACAGAGTAGAAAAACCTATCTCATCATTCCAGTCACATCATAGGGGTTATTCATATGGGCACAGAAGACAGCAAACATATTTTTACATTATTTTTAAAGCTGCCCAGAGAGGATGTTGTTTGTTTTGGCTTGGTGATCGATGGAGTTGCAGAGAAAAGCGTGCCGTTGATAAAAATTGCTCCTCCAATAAGGTACTTGCGGCATATTTCCTATAACTTGCTTACTTACCATTATTTTACTCCTACATTTCTGTCTCTTGTCCAGTACTTTGACAGAGTGAAGACAGCCAGCTGAACCTGAGCAGCAGTTAGACAGTTCTATATTTCAGTGAATATTGTGAATATTATAGCATCTCTTTTTCACTCTAGGCTTCAGTTGCTGTGATGTAGTTCAATCAATACTCATGATGGCTTGTGCTGCTCTCTTACAGGTTACATTCTATTTTTGGAGAGGTGTTCAACCACTGTTTTTTAGAACGTGTACTACCACGACTTAAAGCCAGCCCTCTGACCCTGAGCAGCAGTTAAACCGTTCTATGTCTCAGTGAGTATTGTGGATATTGTTGAATCTCATTTTCACTCTAGGCTTCATGTGATGTGAGGTCGTTCTTATCGTGACAAATTCAGTGTGTGTTCTGTAGAAGTTTTCTAACAATGTGCAGCGTTTGTGTGTGTGTTCTGCAGCCTTTTTAAAGTAGCACTGCAGTAGTGATCAATGGTTGTGATGCAGCTAGGTGGTTGTCTTAGGGGCTGGTCGTGTGTGTACGTGCGTGCATTAGCAGTGCGGCCGTGGTGGAGGATACGGGGGCCGGTTGTGGTGGGCCGATCTGGATCAAAGTCCATACGGGGGCCGGTTCTGGTGGGCCGATCTGGATCAAAGTCCATACGGGGGGCGGTTCTGGTGGGCCGATCTGGATCAAAGTCCAGGGCCCTTTTTTACTCCCAGTCCGTCCCTGGATGGGAGGAGTTTAACCACTCTCAAATTCATAGACAGAGACATGGATCCAAGGACTAACCATCCATGATATCAAAACTATAGTTTTAACCATGTTTTGAGGCTATATAGTGTTTGTTTACATTGTTTACAAACGTTGGAGTAAATAAAACAAGCTTATATTTTGTGGTCTGATAGGGTAGAACAGCTGATCTATGCTCTTGAGGCCCTCATAAGGTATAAGCTTGTCCTATGGGTCTGTGCAGGGGCAAACGGTGTAGCCTAGTGGTTAGAGCATTGGACTAGCAACCGCAAGGTTGCAAGTTCAAATCCCCAAGCTGACAAGGTACAAAATCTGTCCTTCTACCTCTGAACAGGCAGTTAACCCACTGTTCCTAGGCCATCATTGAAAATAAGAATTTGTTCTTAACTGACTTGCCTAGAAAAAATAATTTAAAAAAAAATGCACTACCAGTCAAAAGTTTTAAAACAAGAGATTTTCTTTATTTTTACTATTTTCTACATTGTTGAATAATAGTGAAGACATCAAAACTATTAAATAACACATATGGCATCATGTAGTAACCAAACAAGTGTTAAACAAATCTAAATATATTTTACATTTATTTTATATTTTACTTTATATTTTACTACAATCTACAATGTAGAAAATAGTAAAAATAAAGAAAAACCCTTGAATGAGAAGGTGTTCTAAAACCTTTGACCGGTAGTGTATAATGAATTTATAAGTCCAAAAATGTATGTAGCATCTAAGGATTCTAACTTTAACCATTACGCCAAAGGATCCAAACCTTTTGACGGGGTCTCTAGATGTTGAGTTAAGGTTGTTACATTACCCCCTTCATTAGAGGGAGTGTATCCCTCTATACCAAGTTCCTGGTGTGTACATGCCTCTCCGATGGGCTTACGGGCACCATCCCACTTCTGACACCAATG
The DNA here is from genome assembly GCF_036934945.1 of Oncorhynchus masou masou. Lineage (NCBI taxonomy): Eukaryota > Metazoa > Chordata > Actinopteri > Salmoniformes > Salmonidae > Oncorhynchus > Oncorhynchus masou. The sequence goes on from NC_088243.1 coordinate 53,671,610, forward strand.
TAGCAAACGGCGAGGAAGGGAAGCAAACCCTGGTCACTAGTGTGAAAGGCAAACACCTATTTGGTGGGAATAGTAACATCACTCATATAGCCAGGATCGCAAAAATACTATAAAACTTTATATTTTCACATACCCAAAAAGCCTACTATTTAAAAGGGGATATGGGTATTCGGACACTTCACTATATATATATATATATGTATCTCTCTTTCATTCAATCTCCTACTAACTTAGTCACTCTCTTTCTTTCTCTCTGTCTCGGCCACTTGCTCTTACCATGATAAGCTTCTCCCCACTGATTTCAGCAGTAAAACGGTACTGGGTGAACTGGGTGGTCTAAGAAGGACAAAAAGAGTTCAGATCTTTGAAATGACAACTTCTAGAATACTTTAGCTGATATTCAATGATTTTAATAAGCATATTCAATCCTTCACTCGTTCATAAATTTCCTCACCGTGAATTTGGAGGTCTCTAACTCACACTACCGATGGTGAATTTGTTAGTCCAGGTCCAGTTTGGGATCACCTGAGACCAGGTGAAATCATCCCCCTACTGAAGCACCTCTGTTATCACCTTGATGTCTGTCTTGGATTTGGCAAAACCCAGGGGAAGAGTACAGAATGGTAGGGTTAGAATGTATCAATAATATCTATCTATCTATCTGTCTATCTGTCTATCTATCTATCTGTCTATCTGTCTATCTGTCTATCTGTCTATCTATCTGTCTGTCTGTCTGTCTGTCTATCTGTCTATCTGTCTATCTATCTGTCTGTCTGTCTGTCTGTCTGTCTGTCTGTCTGTCTGTCTGTCTGTCTGTCTGTCTGTCTGTCTGTCTGTCTGTCTGTCTGTCTGTCTAGGGTTAGGTTGAGCTAAGGTAGGGTAGGGTTAGGGTTAGTTGGGAAGTATTGATGAGATTTTGAGGTTAACAACACTGTTCTCTGCAATACCCTAATTCAAAAGATTGTTGAGTGCTTTGACTTACCAATTGCCTCTCGAAACTCATAAGAGTTTTCCTGACTTTCGAGCTTGTACTTCCCAGAGAATGCCATGGTGGTGAAGCAATGTGGAACAGTGAAGAACTGACAAGAGCCAGGTGAGACCTGACAGGAACTCTAGAAAGGTGTAGAAAGGTGTGGCTTTCTCCTTCTTTTGAAAGAACAAAATGTTTCTCATCCAACATTCAGTGGCTCACTGCCAAAAGAGCCTCATTCTCGTCCTCCACACATTGGCCTACCTGATTGCAGCACAGAAAGGCCCCATAGAGGATGTATGGAGACGACACGTCAGTCATGCCAACTTGTCATTATATTGCCAATGCAATGACGGAATGTTGTTGTACTGCACATTGATGACGGAATAGGATGCACTGCACATTGTAATAGTATTGCTTATACTACCCCTATGGCGGTTTCTCCCAGAGCCATATATTTAATATAGGGATCTGGTCCATCTTATTCAGTGATAGGGTCCCAAGTCAGTATTGATGAAAAAGATAACCTTGGTTTCGAAACGCGATACAGAAACGTAGTTGAGATAAAAGCAACTAAAGTTCAAGGCTTGATGACAATGGCTGTACTGATGACTAGTTCCGAGTCGTGCTTTTCAGTGAATGTCCACCTGGTGGCGAACATCACCACTGGTCATCCTCAGCATACAGAACAGGTAGCAGCAGGCTCTCGATGTTAGGATGAAACAGTCAGAGATCACCAAGCGCAACATAGCTTCTGCGTGTAAATCAGCGAGAAAGATGTGTCGGCATCGAGTAATTGTCTCTGGCCCCCTACCAGTTAGGGGGAGTGATGAGCTCTACAGCAGAGTCTCACAACTCAATCGCTGGTTGAAAACTGTTTTCTGCCCCTCCCAAAAGATAGAATTTGTAGATAATTGGCCCTCTTTCTGGGACTCACCCACAAACAGGACCAAGGCTGACCTGCTGAGGAGTGACGGACTCCATCCAAGCTGGAGGGGTGCTCTCATCTTATCTACCAACATAGACAGGGCTCTAACTCCTCTAGCTCCACAATGAAATAGGGTGCAGGCCAGGCAGCAGGCTGTTAGCCAGCCTGCCAGCATAGTGGAGTCTGCCACTAGCACAGTCAGTGTAGTCAGCTCAGCTATCACCATTGAGACCGTGTCTGTGCCTCAACCCAGGTTAGGCAAAACTAAACATGGCGGTGTTCGCCTTAGCTATCTCACTAGGATAAAGACCACCTCCATTCCTGTCATTATTGAAAGAGATCATGATACCTCACATCTCAAAATAGGGCTACTTAATGTTAGATCCCTTACTTCAAAGGTAATTATAGTCAATGAACTAATCACTGATCATAATCTTGATGTGATTGGCCTGAATGAAACATGGCTTAAGCCTGATGAATTTACTGTGTTAAAAATGAGGCCTCACCTCCTGGCTACACTAGTGACCATATCCCCCGTGCATCCCACAAAGGCGGAGGTGTTGCTAACATTTACGATAGCAAATTTCAATTTACAAAAAAAGAAAAATGACGTTTTCGTCTTTTGAGCTTCTAGTCATGATATCTATGCAGCCTACTCAATCACTTTTTATAGCTACTGTTCACAGGCCTCCTGGGCCATATACAGCGTTCCTCACTGAGTTCCCTGAATTCCTATCGGACATTGTAGTCATAGCAGATAATATTCTAATTTTTGCCGACTTTAATATTCACATGGAAAAGTCCACAGACCCACTCCAAAAGGCTTTCTGAGCCATCATCGACTCAGTGGGTTTTGTCCAACATGTCTCTGGACACACTCACTGTCACAGTCATACGCTGGACCTAGTTTTGTCCCATGGAATAAATGTTGTGGATCTTAATGTTTTTCCTCATAATCCTGGACTATCGGACCACCATTTTATTATGTTTGCAATTGCAACAAATAATCTGCTCAGACCCCAACCAAGGAACATCAAAAGTCATGCTATAAATTCACAGACAACACAAAGATTCCTTGATGTCCTTCCAGATTCCCTCTGTCTACCCAAGGACGCCAGAGGACAAAAATCAGTTAACCACCTAACTGAGGAACTCAATTTAACCTTGTGCAATACCCTAGATGCAGTTGCACCCCTAAAAACTAAAAACATTTCTCATAAGAAACTAGCTCCCCGGTACACAGAAAATACCCGAGCTCTGAAGCAAGCTTCCAGAAAATTGGAACGGAAATGGCGCCACACCAAACTCAAAGTCTTCCAACTAGCTTGGAAGACAGTACCGTGCAGTACCGAAGAGCCCTTACTGCTGCTCGATCATCCTATTTTTCTAACTTAATTGAGGAAAATAAGAACAATCTGAAATTCCTTTTTGATACTGTCGCAAAGCTAACTAAAAAGCAGCAGTCCCCAAGAGAGGATGACTTTCACTTTAACAGTGATAAATTCATGAACTTCTTTGAGGAAAAAATTATGATTATTAGAAAGCAAATTACGGACTCCTCTTTAAATCTGCGTATTCCTTCAAAGCTCAGTTGTCCTGAGTCTGCACAACTCTGCCAGGACCTAGGATCAAGAGAGACGCGCAAGTGTTTTAGTACTATATCTCTTGACACAATGATGAAAATAATCATGGCCTCTAAACCTTCAAGCTGCATACTGGACCCTATTCCAACTAAACTACTGAAAGAGCTGCTTCCTGAGCTTGGCCCTCCTATGTTGAACATAATAAACGGCTCTCTATCCACCGGATGTGTACCAAACTCACTAAAAGTGGCAATAATAAAGCCTCTCTTGAAAAAGCCAAACCTTGACCCAGAAAATCTAAAAAACTATCGGCCTATATCGAATCTTCCATTCCTCTCAATTTTTTGGGAAAAGGCTGTTGCGCAGCAACTCACTGTCTTCCTGAAGACAAACAATGTATACGAAATGCTTCAGTCTGGTTTTAGACCCCATCATAGCACTGAGACGGCACTTGTGAAGGTGGTAAATGACATTTTAATGGCATCGGACCGAGGCTCTGCATCTGTCCTGTGCTCCTAGACCTTAGTGCTGCTTTTGATACCATCGATCACCACATTCTTTTGGAGAGATTGGAAACCCAAATTGGTCTACACGGACAAGTTCTGGCCTTTTACTCAAGTAAAAGTGAAAGTCACCCAGTAAAATACTACTTGAGTAAAAGTCTAAAAGTATTTGGTTTTAAATGTACTTCAGTAGCAAAGTAAATGTATCTCACGCCTGCTCCCGCTCCTCCTCCCTGGCACTTGAGGGCGCCAGGCTACCTGTCATCATGCGTTCCTGTTACCATCATTACGCGCAGCTGTGCTCAGCGGACTCACCTGGACTCCCTCACTGTGTTGATTTCCCCTGTGTATATGTCTGCTCCTCTGTGTTGTTCCCTGTTGTAGCATTGTTTGTCGGGTCGTGTTTATGTTCAGACTCTGTTCTTTTTCCGTTGCATGTCCGTCTATATTAAATGGTTCACTCCCTGTGCCTGCGTCTCATCTCCTGCGTTGGGCGTTACAATGTAGTTCCTAAAATATACTTAAGTATCAAAAGTAGAAGTAAAAGTATGACTAATTTAGTATGACATAATTTATTAAAGTGAGTCCACCAGATCAGAGTCAGTAGGGATGACTAGGGATGTTTTCTTGATAAGTGTGTGAATTGGAGCATTTTTTCTCCTGCTAAGCATTCAAAAGGTAACGAGTACTTTTGGGTGTCAGGGAAAATGTATGGAGTAAAAAGTACAGCATTTTCTTTAGGAATGTAGTGATGTAAAAGTTGTCAAAAATTGAAATAGTAGAGTACAGATACCCCCAAAAAACTACTTAAGTAGTACTTTAAAGTATTTTTACTTAATTACTTTACGCCACTGAATATGACCACCAAAATACACAACATGAAACACGCATGATGATTGATACAATGTCAGTCATCAGTATTTGAAGTTTCTGTGATGTGACAACCGCTATGCTAGTGTAAGGGGTAGTTGTAATACAGGTGTATTCCAGCGACTAGGGGGTACTCTGGTGAAGCCCATGGGAAATAAAGAAATATAGTTTAAGTGAATTGGAAAGAGTAAGAATGTAAAACTAAAGAAAGACTGTACACGGCTGTTACCTGTGCTGACATGATTAAAAGTGAAGTAAACCGTACTTTTCACGTTGTAGTTTATATGATAAGGCACCGCTGAGATTTATTTTCATGTGAGCACCGGCCCATATTCCTGGAACAGACAATGAGTGAGAGACATTGGGAGAGTAGCTAGCTAGCTAACGTTAGCAGGCTAACCACCTAACGGAGTGTAGCTATGTTGCCATTGCCTGCATTGTCGTTGTTGCCACGTGAGTAGGACAATATGAGTCGAGTGAGGGAAACGTTGTTGGATGAAATCGAACAGAGTTTATGGACTTTAACTGAGGACAATTTACGGCACTTGTGTGCACGTTATGGAATTGGAGGTGTAGATGACTCTGAAGTAAAAGGAAAGAGCCATCGCGCAAATTGATGGAAGGTTACTGTGAGAAGGAGGATTTAATGGAATCAGAGGATGAGGGAATGTCTTGGCTACTTCAACTGAAAGACGAAATCAAAGGAATAACGGACTCTGAGGATACTGTCAAAAGTCTGCCTACAAGTCTCAGCCAGTCGGCGCCAACGAGGCAAGTGGACAGCAAACCCAGCCGAGAGACGGGAGCTGGGAGCTGCGGCAGAACGAAAAGAAGAGGGAGGGGCTCCTCAGCCCAACAGAGAAGTGGTCTCAGCCCCAGAAAGGCACCCGCCACAGAGAGAGAATGGAGTGAGTATGTCCAGATATAAAGACTTTAAAATTCATGGACTAATCGGAGATCATAATCAAAAAGATAAGCTCAGCTTCAGCAGCCTCGAACATCAAATTGAAAATGGATGGAGAAAAGGGTACAATGAATTAGAAATCATAGATTCAGTAATCAGAGCTGTGAGCCCAGGGCTTAAGATTAGGAGTTACCTGGAGGGGTAAACATACATGACACTCTACACACTCAGGCAAATCTTGAGGACACATTATGCAGAGAAGGATGCCGCTGAACTGTATCACAAGTTGACTAAAGCAACACAAGAGCCGGGAGAGTCTGCCTTGGACCTCCTAGTCCCCTAGTCTTTGACCTGAGGCAGGTGTTATCAGCCTCAGCTCGTGCCCAATCAGGACTGAAATATGGAACAGAGTTAGTCAAGAGCCAATGCCTGCAGGCCATTGTTACAGAATAAACAAATTGTAATGTCAGGGCGGAGATGAGAGTGCATCTCCAGAATATTAACACCAGTGATGAACTGTTGCTTGAGAAAATGCAAATGGCCCAGGGCAATGAAAGCAAACGCATACAAAAGACCAGGATTTCCCGTAAGTTCACACCGACACGAGTGAACGCAGTACAGAGTGAGGATAACGGGAATAGCGGAGAGGAATGTGCACAGGCAGAGCCCTCACAGACCGCAGTCCAAAAACAAAAGAAATATAATCCTCTCCTGAGTAAAATTGATGCGAGCAATGAAGCAAACAAAGAACTGACCTGTCAGGTTGCCTCATTAGTACAGTCAGTGCAGGGCCAGGGTGACAGTTCAGTTAGGAATCGCTCCAACAGAAAACCAAGTCCAACCAACAGGGAGAAAAGAAAATGCAAAGGTTGTTATGAGACTGGTCAACAGACTTGTAACCATTGCGACACATGTGGCAGTGATAGCCATTGGGCAGTAGGATGTAGGATCAGGGGCAACGCACGTCCATCGGGAAACGCCTGGGGGGGTCACAACCATGGAATGGGGAGTGACCTCAGATACATCTAGTTCCATCCAGTGTTGCAGTGGCTGCAGTGCAAAGGTAGAGAGAATCGCAGAGTTGAAGTTGTAAATCTGCTTATTGTTCCAAAGTGTGCCAACAGGATCATTGGAAAAAGCACCAACCTACATGTAAGACTGCCCGAAAGACTGACCACAACTTCCTTTGTCCCATGACACAGAGAGAGTGGGGGCCAACTACCCCAGCTACCACAGGACATTGTAATATAGCACAGCTCATTAGTAAAAAATGTCAAGTGTGGTGTTATATGGAGGGTGTAAAGACCCTACCACTATGGGACACAGGGGCTGAGGTATCCATCATAAGTGAGGATTGGAAAAAACGTAATTTGCCACACACACAAATTAGACCACTGGCAGAAATCATGGGCAATACAGAGAAACTGGATCTGAGGGCAGCCAATGGCACTGAAATTCCCTTTCTGGGTTGGATGGACATTTGCTTTAATTTGCTTGATTCCAAAGCTGAGGTCATTGCAGGAAAATAGTTGAGGGTTCCGATATTAATCACAAATGGAAGACTGGAGAAACCAATCATTGGGTTTAATGTAATTAAAGAAATAGTTCAAACAAAAAGTAACAAGGAGCCCTCAGAGCTGATGTTTACAGTAAATGTGCTTAGAAGTGCACTTAAGCTAGGACAGGGAAAGGCAAAGACTCTACTCAATCTGCTTCAGCACTCAGAGTACATGGAGTAATGCTTGCTTACAGCAGGCAGACGTGACGTTGTCATTCCAGGTGGACAAACAAAATGGATTCATCCCTGTATCCCAAGAGGAGCTCCCTTCGATGATGAAATTGTGTTATTTGACCTGGACGTGAGAGTGATCTGGTGCCTGGACCTACAAAGTCAGTAGTGAATACAGTAGTGAATACTAATTGCAGTAGTGAATACTATCAAACATGACATTACCTTACCAAGACAAACAATGATAGGGACATTACAAAGCGTAGAAGCGTGTCACCAGGTTCCTGTGCCCAGTGGAGAAAAGGTTACTGTAGCACAGATTCAGGACAGATCCCCACCGGATCCTGGCCCTGACAACGGTCAAATAGAGTGGTGGGACCCACCTGTAGAGGTTCAGCACTTGAGCCAAGAGCAACAAGAATTAGTCAAACGGATGCTCAGAGAGGAATCAGCTATTTTCGCCAAAGATGACATGGACATAGGGTGTATTGAAAATCTCAGAATGGAGATAACATTGACTGATAACATACCCGTGGCAAAGTGATACAACGGTGTGCCACGCCCCTTGTATGCTGAGGTGAAAAGCCACCTTCAGGGTCTCCTGAACAAAAACTTCATCAGGAAGTCAACTTCATCATACGCATCACCTTTGGTCTGCGTACGGGAAAAGGGTGGGAGTTTAAGCCTTTGTGTTGATTACAGGGGTTTGATCAAGAAGACTGTTCTGGACCGGCATCCCATCCCCCTTATACAGGAAATACTTTATGGTTTGGGAGGAAACTCATGGTTTACAGTTTTAGATCAAGGAAAGGCAGACCACCAAGGCTTTGTGGGAGAGGAGTCCAGACAATACACTGCCTTCAGCACCCCTTAGGCCTTATATGAATGGAATATAATTCCATATCAAACAGTCCCTCTGCCTTCCAATGAAGCATGGAGGAAAGTTTAGAGGGGATAAGAGATAGAATCTGTATACCATATTTGGATGACGTTCTTATTTTTAGTCAGTCATTTGAACAACATGTGGAAGATGTCCGTCAGGTTCTCAGGCAGCAAAATAAATGGGGTATTAAACTCAGGGCTGATAAGTGTGACCTTTTCAAGAATGAGGTCCGTTATTTAGGAAAAATAATTTCTGCTGAAGGTTACAGAATGGATGTTAAAGAAATTGTAGCAGTGCAAGAACTGGTCAACAGGCCACCAACAAACGTGAGAGAGCTGAGGAAACTACTGGGGTTTCTAGGGTACTATAGGGGTTATGTACAGAACTTTTCACAACATGCAAAATGTCACTATGACTTAATAGCAGTGAAGACAGAGACCCCAGCATCCGGGAAGCGAAGGACCAAGGTAGCTATGCAGTCGGGACAGCCTCTGCCCCACCAGAAAATTATACAGGAGGGTGCTCACCAGAGAGCATTAGAACACTTGGTGAGTGTGTTGACTAATCCACTTGTGCTTGCTTACCCAGATTTCAAGGACCCTTTTATCCTGCAAGTTGATGGCTCCGAAGAGGGATCGGGAGAGGTGTTATACCAACGACAAAGTGGAAAACTGAGAGTCATTGGATATGGCTCCCGCACCCTGACTCAAGCAGAGAGAAACTATCACCTGGAATTCTTGGCCCTCAAATGGGCAGTGACTGAGTGGTTCCGAGATGACCTATTTTATGCTCTCTCTGTGAGAGTGTACAGTGATAATAACCCCTTGACGTATGTACTAACTACAGCGAGCCTAAATGCCACCGGTCATCGCTGGGTGGCAGAGCTGTCTGACTTTAATTTCACACTGAAGTATCATCCTGGAAAGGTAAACACTGACACAGACTTCCTGTCACGCTCTCCTTTGCATGCTGAACATTTACATGGAAGAATGCAGAGAGAAACACTCACTTGAAATGGTAAAAGCAACACTCAACAATGTTCAGACACAACAGAATGACTGTGTAACGTGGATATCCACGGTCACACTAAGGCCATCAGTGCAAGATGAGCTGTCATGGTGGGGGGGGGGACAGTTACAGACCGACTGTATCCACACGATCTCATGCAGGCTCAGTTAAAGGATCCGGCTGTATGGAGAATCTTGGAACTGAAAAGTCAAAGGACGAAGCCTAAACCAACAGAATGTCAACAAGAGTCATACAAAGTCAAACAGTTACTGCAAGAGTGGAACAGGCTCCATGTCTCACCAGATGGATTATTACAAAGGAAAACAGCAAAAAGGACACAAGTTGTGGTACCAAGTCAGTATAGAACAGTGATTTACAAGTACTTACACACTGAAATGGCCCATCTAGGAACAGAGAGAGTGTTGAACTTTTAGCACGAGAACAATTTTATTGGCCGCGCATGCAGCATGACATTGAACACTTTATCACCAAAGTGTGTAAGTGTATCAAACAAAAGAAACCCAGTGTAATAACTAGGGCCCCAATGCAACATGTACGAGCTACAGCTCCTTTCCAGATGATTTCAATTGACTATGTGCATTTGGAGAAAAGCAGAGGGGGACACGAGTACATTTTTGTTATTTTAGATAACTTTACAAAATTTGCACAAGCCTACCCCACCAGAAATGTCAGTGAAAACTACAGCTTTTTGTCAAAAACCCATCATGATCAGGGAAGAGAGTTTGAAAATCATTTATTCAGAGCCTTGAAGAACTGTACGGGAATAGCCAATTCCAGAACCTCTCCATATTATCCAAAGGGGAATCCGGTGGAGAGATTTAACCGTACACTGTTGTCAATGTTGCGCACACTAGATGAAGAGAAAAAGGCCAACTGGGGTGATTATCTGAACATGGTCATTCATGCATATAATTGTACCACCAGTGATGCTACTGGGTTCTCACCGTATTTCCTTGGCTCCAGAAGGGCTCCACTGCTACCTGTTGACCTTGTCTTTGGGTTACAGATAAAGGAACAGGAGAAATCATACCAGGCATTTGCTAAGAAGTGACAGCAACAGATGGCTGAAGCCTATGACATCGCCAGTAGAAACATGGAGAAATCAACAGCAAAGGGAAAAGCCTACTACGATCGGAAGAAAATGAGTTTGGTTCTGGTCTCAGGGGATCGTGTACTGGTGAGGAACGTGTCAGAACTTGGTGGGCCGGGAAAGCTAAGATCACACTGGGAGGACCAAATACATGTGGTGGTAACCAGGAAAGCTGATGACAGCCCTGTCTATGAGGTCAAACCAGAGAGGGGTGCAGGCAGGGCCCGGGTTCTGCATCGCAATATGCTCATGTCATGTAATTCCCTACCATTTGAGGAACCTTTTGAAGCACCCAATAGAGGTTATAGTAATAACGTCACTACTTTAATGTGGTTTATGCATCCAAACAAGACATAGGGTCCATTTAGTCTCCGCTGTCCTATTGCTAATGTTAGTGAATAGTGGCCATAGAGGTACATGCATCTTTATTCTATACGTGTGGATCTCAGTCTCTTCTGGCCCATAATAGACTGCTACCAACAGGACAAATCTGAGTGTTTAACTAATTTGAATGATCTGTTTATGTGAAGTGTCTGACCCTTTCATTTCCCAGATGACTTCCTCTTCTTGATCATTTTCTCCTTTTAATTTCTCATCCTTAAAGCTTCACTCCAACTCCTCTCCCCCATATCCTTTCTCATCCGATCCACCCATTTGTCTCTCTCCTTCATCCTCTCCCTCCCTCCCTCCCTCCCTCCCTCCCTCCCTCCCTCCCTCCCTCCCTCCCTCCCTCCCTCCCTCCCTCCCTCCCTCCCTCTCTCCTTCTAACTCTCTCTCTCTCTCTTCTTTCCAAACTCTTTACCCACTCTCTAAATCTCTGTATCCCATCTCTTCTTATACTCCTCCCTTGCCCTCTTCACATCTTCCTCTTTTTGCTGAGCCGTCTCTTCTTGAATGATCGGCTATGAAAAGCCAACTGACATTTACTCCTGAGGTGCTGACTTGTTGCAGCCTCGACAACTACTGTGATTATTATTATTGGACCATGCTGGTCATTTATGAACATTTGAACATCTTGGCCATGTTCTGTGATAATCTCCACCCGGCACAGCCAGAAGAGGATTGGCCACCCCTCATAGCCTGGTTCCTCTCTCGGTTTCTTCCTAGGTTCTGGCCTTTCTATGGAGTTTTTCCTAGCCACCGTGCTGGGTTTCTGTACAGCACTTTGAGATATCAGCTGATGTAAGAAGGGCTATATAAATACATTTGATTTGATTTCATAAGCTGCCTCCAACATTGTTTTAGAGAAATTGGCAATTACGTCCAAACGGCCTCACAACCGCAGACCAAGTGTATGGTATTGTGTGGGTGAGCGGTCTGCAAATGTCAACGTTGTGAACAGAGTGCCCCATTGTGGCAGGCATAAGCTAAGGACAATGAACACAATTGCATTTTATCGAGGGCAAGTTGAATGCACAGAGATACCATGAAGTGATCCTGAGGCCCATTGTCGTGCCATTCATCCGCCTCCATCACCTCATGCTTCAGCATAATACACCCATGTCACAAGGATCTGTACACAATTCCTGGAGGCTGAAAATGTCCCAGATCTTCAATGGCCTGCATACTCACCAGATGTCACCCACTGAGCCGGTTAGGGATGCTCTGGATCATGTTCCAGTTCCCGCCAATATCCAGCAAGTTCGCACAGCCATTGGAGAGGAGTGGGAAAACATTCCAGAGGCCACAATCCACAGCCTGATCAACTCAATGTGAAGGAGTGTCGCGCTGCATGGCGCAAATGGTGGTCACACCAGATACTGCCTTATTTTCTGATCCACGCCCTACCTCTTTTTTTAAGGTATCTGTGACAAACAGATTCATATCTGTATTCCCAGTCATGTGAAATCCATAGATTAGGGCCTAATGAATTTATTTTAATTGACCGATTTCATTATACAGTGCCTTGCGAAAGTATTCGGCCCCCTTGAACTTTGCGACCTTTTGCCACATTTCAGGCTTCAAACATAAAGATATAAAACTGTATTTTTTGTGAAGAATCAACAACAAGTGGGACACAATCATGAAGTGGAACAACATTTATTGGATATTTCAAACTGTTTTAACAAATCAAAAACTGAAAAATTGTGCGTGCAAAATTATTCAGCCCCTTTACTTTCAGTGCAGCAAACTCTCTCCAGAAGTTCAGTGAGGATCTCTGAATGATCCAATGTTGACCTAAATTACTAATGATGATAAATACAATCCACCTGTGTGTAATCAAGTCTCCGTATAAATGCACCTGCACTGTGATAGTCTCAGAGGTCCGTTAAAAGTGCAGAGAGCATCATGAAGAACAAGGAACACACCACTGTATATATTGTAACTCAGTAAAATATTTGAAATTGTTGCATTTTATATTTTTTGTTCAGTGTACATTCCATTCTCAGCATCAACAAAACTCTATCTATCTTTTTGAGTGTGTTCAGGTGTGTTGCCTGTGCCCACTAATAGGCCAAACCTGATCTTAATGAGTCTGTTATAGACTAAATAATTATACATTTAATTTGTAACACGATTTTCTCACACTAAAGCCGCTAAAAAATATAAAAAATAATACAAATAAAAACAGAAAGCAAACAAAGCTATGTACAGGTGTCATCAGATCCAGAAGACATAAGAACAGAATTCGCAGATGTCCATGAAAGCTTTTCTGAACAGTGTGGCCTTGAGCTGTGCCTTAAAGAAGGACAAAGACTCTGCAGTCCTAATAGTGTCTGGAAGTGCGTTGCATGGCTGCTTAAAATGAATAGCTTTGTATGCCTACAAAAACATACTCCTGGTGGCTCATTGGACAAATTCCATGGACAGAAACAGAAGGTTTGAATCTCACTAATGCCGTATCATAATAAAAAGAAATGTGTTTGTATGATTAATGTTCATGTTCATGTGTCCCATTGGTGCTTGGAGTTCCAAAACGTTAACCCAAAATAAGCTAGCAGTGTTATTAAAAGTCGTATTGAAACATTCAGTGAAAGTTAAGGAAGTCATTTAAAAAACATCTCCAAATAACCTATAATTTCCATTATCAGAACGTTACAGTTTCGATTGCTTGAGCACGTATCCAAACAGAGTTCACTTTTTCAAAACAATTAACATGCAGCCCCAAACTGAAACACGTTGGCCAAAATGAGATTTCATTTGCAAAATGCATTAAGACTCAAAACGTTAAATACATGACACAAAATCAACTACCTCCATCAAAGCATACAACTTCTTATTTAATGAAAAGCTAATTCAATCAATCGTTACACAATGACCCAATAAATACTAACGACAACTATCCATATACACTAACGTGGTTTACCCTTTTTTATGTTTTGTTTTATTTTTATTTCACCTTTATTTAACCAGGTAGGCTAGTTGAGAACAAGTTCTCATTTGCAACTGCGACCTGGCCAAGATAAAGCGTAGCAATTCGACACATACAACAACACAGAGTTACACATGGAATAAACAAAACATTCAGTCAATAATACAGTAGAACAAAAGAAAACAGAAAGTCTATATACAGTGAGTGCAAATGAGGTAAGTTAAGGAAATAAATAGGCCGTGGTGGCAAAGTAATTACAATATGGCAATTAAACACTGGAATGGTAGATCGGCAGAAGATGAATGTGCAGGTAGAGATACTGGGGTGCAAAGGAGCTAAATAAATAAATAAATAGATACCAGTATGGGGATGAGGTAGGTAGATAGATGGGCTGTTTACAAATGGGCTATGTACAGGTGCAGTGATCTGTAAGCTGCTCTGACAGCTGGTGCTTAAAGCTAGTGAGGGCGATGTGAGTCTCCAGCTTCAGAGATTTTTGCAATTCGTTCCAGTCATGGGCATTAGAGAACTGGAAGGAAAGACGACCGAAGGAGGAATTGGCTTTGGGGGTGACCAGTGAGATATACCTGCTGGAGCGCGTGCTACGAGTGGGTGCTGCTATGGTGATCAGTGAGCTGAGAAAAGGCGGGGCTTTACCTAGCAGAGACTTAACCTGTAGCCAGTGGGTTTGGCGTCGAGTATGAAGCGAGGGCCAACCAACGAGAGCGTACAGGTCGCAATGGTGGGTAGTGTATGGGGCTTTGGTGACAAAACGGATGGCACTGTGATAGACTGCATCCAGTTTGTTGAGTAGAGTGTTGGAGGCTATTTTATAGATGACGTCACCGAAGTCGAGGATCGGTAGGATGGTCAGTTTTACGAGGGTATGTTTGGCAATGATGCTTTGTTGCGATATAGGAAGCCGATTCTAGATTTAATTTTGGATTGGAGACGCTTAATGTGAGTCTGGAAGGAGAGTTTACAGTCTAACCAGACACCCAAGTATTTGTAGTTGTCCACGTATTCTAAGTCAGAGTCGTCCAGAGTAGTGATGCTGGACGGGCGAGCAGGTGCGGGCAGTGATCGATTGAATTACATTTACATTTACATTTAAGTCATTTAGCAGACGTCTTATCCAGAGTGACTTACAAATTGGTGAATTCACCTTCTGACATCAGTGGAACAGCCACTTTACAATAGTGCATCTAAATCATTTAAGGAGGGGGGTGAGAAGGATTGCTTTATCCTATCCTAGGTATTCCTTGAAGAGGTGGGGTTTCAGGTGTCTCCGGAAGGTGGTGATTGACTCCGCTGTCCTGGCGTCGTGAAGGAGTTTGTTCCACCATTGGGGGGCCAGAGCAGCGAACAGTTTTGACTGGGCTGAGCGGGAACTGTACTTCCTCAGTGGTAGGGAGCGAGCAGGCCAGAGGTGGATGAACAGTGCCCTTGTTTGTGTAGGGCCTGATCAGAGCCTGGAGTACTGCGGTGCCGTTCCCCTCACAGCTCCGTGAAGGCAAGCACCATGGTTTTGTAGCGGACAGCTTCAACTGGAAGCCAGTGGAGAGAGCGGAGGAGCGAGACTGTGAGAGAACTTGGGAAGGTTGAACACCAGAGGCTGCGGCGTTCTGGATGAGTTGTAGGGGTTTAATGGCACAGGCAGGGAGCCCAGCCAACAGCGAGTTGCAGTAATCCAGACGGGAGATGACAAGTGCCTGGATTAGGACCAGCCGCTTCCTGTGTGAGGCAGGGGCGTACTCTGCGGATGTTGTAGAGCATGAACCTACAGGAACGGGCCACCGCCTTGATGTTAGTTGAGAACGACAGGGTGTTGTCCAGGATCACGCCAAGGTTCTTAGCGCTCTGGGAGGAGGAAACAATGGAGTTGTCAACCGTGATGGCGAGATCATGGAACGGGCAGTCCTTCCCCGGGAGGAAGAGCAGCTCCGTCTTGCCGAGGTTCAGCTTGAGGTGGTGATCCGTCATCCACACTGATATGTCTGCCAGACATGCAGAGATGCGATTCGCCACCTGGTCATCAGAAGGGGGAAAGGAGAAGATTAATTGTGGTGCATAGCAATGATAGGAGAGACCATGTGAGGTTATGAAGAGCCAAGTGACTTGGTGTATAGCGAGAATAGGAAGGGTAGAACAGAGCCCTGGGGGACAAAGTGGTCGAGGAGTAATCTGTTGGTTAACCTGTCAGGTAGGACGCAATCCAAGCTGGGCCGCACCGGAGATGCCCAACTCGGAGAGGGTGGAGAGGAGGATCTGATGGTTCACAGTGTCGAAGGCAGCCGATAGGTCTAGAAGGATGAGAGCAGAGGAGAGAGAGTTAGCTTGAAGCAGTGCGGAGCGCCTCCGTGATACAGAGAAGAGCAGTCTCAGTTGAATGACTAGTCTTGAAACCTGACTGATTTGGATCAAGAAGGTCATTCTGAGAGAGATAGCGGGAGAGCTGGCCAAGGACGGCACGTTCAAGAGTTTTGGAGAGAAAAGAATAGCATGCATTTAGTTTTACTTGCGTGTAAGAGCAGTTGGAGGCCACGGAAGGAGAGTTGTATGGCATTGAAGCTCGTCTGGAGGTTAGTTAACATAGTGTCCAAGGAGGGGCCAGAAGTATACAGAATGGTGTTGTCTGCATAGAGGTGGGTCAGAGAATCACCAGCAGCAAGAGCAACATCATTGATGTATACAGAAAAGAGAGTCGGCCCGAGAATTGAACCCTGTGGCACACCCATAGAGACTGTCAGAGGTCCGGACAACAGGCCCTCCGATTTGACACACTGAACTCTATCAGAGAAGTAGTTGGTAAACCAGGCGAGGCAATCATTTGAGAAACTAAGGCTGTCGAGTCTGCCAATAAGAATGGTGTGATTGACAGAGTCGAAAGCCTTGGCCAGGTCGATGAACGGCTGCACAGTAATGTCTCTTATCGATGTTGGTTATTATGTCGTTTAGAACCTTGAGCGTGGCTAAGGTGCACACATGACCAGCTCTGAAACCAGATCGCATAGCGGAGAAGGTATAGTGGGATTCAAAGTGGTCAGTAATCTGTTTGTTAACTTGGCTTTCGAAGACCTTAGAAAGACAGGGTAGGATAAATATCAGGTCTGTAGCAACGTCAAGTGTCACCCCTTTGAAGAGGGGGATAACTCCTATCCAATGGGAATCAACGATACGAAAACATGAACAGGCAAATAGGGGTTGCAACAATTTGGCAGATAATTTTAGAAAGAGAATCCAATAGCCCGGCTGATTTGTAGGGGTCCAGATTTTTCAGCTCTTTCAGAACATCAGCTATCTGGATTTGGGTAAAGGAAAATGGTCTTTGGCGGGTTGCTTGGAGGGTGCCAGGCAGTTGATCAGGGTAGGGAAGCATGTGGAAAGCATGGCCAGCCGCAGAGAAATTCTTATTGAAATTTCAATTATAGTGGATTTAAAAACAGTGTTTCCTAGCCTGACTTTGGGCAGCTGGGAGGAGGTGCTCTTATTCTCCATGGACTTTACAGTGTCCCAAAACTTTTTGAGTTAGTACTACAGGATGCAAATTTCTGTTTGAAAAAGCTTGCCTTAGCTTTTCTAATCTTGCCAATGTATATTTATCACTATCTTATGAAAATGCATGCAGACACCTTAATGGAACGCCACAGGATGTTTTTGTGCTGGAAGGGCAGACTGGTCTGGGGAACCAAGGACTATATCTATTCCTGGTTCTACATTTTTCAGAGGGGCATGCTTATTTAAGATGGTGAGGAAGGTGCTTTTAAAGAATAGCCTCAGGCATCATCTCATTTCCTGGATGCCGTCTCATCTTGGTTTTGCCAGGATACTCACGTTCAGGTCGACAGAAAATATCTTGGTAGTTAGTGTTTCATAGATGTCATCCTAACTAATTCACCCTCCAAACCCATTCTGGATTCAATCAATGATCTCAGTGATCGCTGAGATCTTGCCTGCATCCGTAAGGGTCTGCATATTTTGAAAATCTGAGATGACAGTGTTGTTAGAAAATGACATCTATGAGAGCAGACCGTATTTTATTTGATTTGGGATTTTCAGAAATCATTGATAATTTGCTGAGATTGAGCATCAGGCTTAGTTTGTAGGATCCGGGATGGGGTGTTTCAAGAGGTTTAAGCATGTCCCAGTTTAGGTCACGCTCAGAAGATAGATGGGGGGCAATCAATTCACATATGGTATCGAGGGCACAGCTGGGGGCAGAGGGAGGTCTATAGCAAGTGGCAACAGTGAGAGACTTGTTTATGGAAAGGTGAATTTAGAAGCTCAAATTGTTTGGGTAGAGACCTGGATAGTATGACAGAACTCTGCAGGCTTTCTATGCAGTAGATTGCAACACCGACCCCCTTTGGCAGTTCTATCTTGGCGGGAAACGTTATAGTTAGCGATGGAGATTTCAGGGTTTTTGGTGGTTTTCCTAAGCCAGGATTCAGACACGGCTAAGACATCTGGGTTCGCAGAGTGTGCTAAAGCAGTGAGTAAAACATGCATGAAACCAAGGCTTTTACGTTTACAGAAGTCAACAAATGAGAGCACCCGGGGGGTGGGAGTGGAGCTCGGGAACTGCAGGACCTGGATTAACCTCCACATCACCAGAGGAACAGCTAAAGGACGCCGTCTAGCACGTTCAGAACAGAGAGTAAAAGGAGCAGGATTCTGGGCACGATAGCATAGATTCAAGGCATAGTGTACAGACAAAGGTAAGGTAGGATGTGAGTACATTGGAGGTAAACCTAGGCATTGAGTAATGAAGAGAGAGATATAGTCTCTAGAGATGTTTAAACCAGATAATGTCATCGCATATGTAGGAGGTGGAACAACATGGTTAGTTAAGGCATATTGAGCAGGGCTTGAGGCTCTACAGTGAAATAAGACAGTAATCACTAACCAGGACAGTAATGGACAAGGCATATTGATATTAGAGAGAGGCATGTGTAGCCAAGTGAATACATGGGTCCAGTGAGTGGTTGGGCTGGCTGGGAACACAGCGATTCAGACAGTTAGCAGGCTAACAAGCTAACAGTTAGTAGGCTGGGGCTAAACAAGCTAGCAGCTAGTAGACCGGTGCAAGCTAGCAGTTAGCAGGCCGGGTTAGCAAGCAAGCAGTTAGCATGGGCTAGCAGTTACAGACCGGGCAGGTAAGCTAGCAGTTAGCAGGCCGAAGATGGCAGCTAGCAGTTTGTAGACATATCAAGACCATTTCAAGGACAGCTTTTTTCCATCTACGTAACATTGCAAAAATCAGAAACTTTCTGTCCAAAAATGATGCAGAAAAATTAATCCATGCTTTTGTCACTTCTAGGTTAGACTACTCCAATGCTCTACTTTCCGGCTACCCGGATAAAGCACTAAATAAACTTCAGTTAGTGCTAAATACGGCTGCTAGAATCCTGACTAGAACCAAAAAATGTGATCATATTACTCCAGTGCTAGCCTCCCGACACTGGCTTCCTGTCAAGGCAAGGGCTGATTTCAAGGTTATACTGCTAACCTACAAAGCATTACATGGGCTATCTCTCTGATTTGGTCCTGCTGCACATACCTACACGCACGCTACTGTCACAAGACGCAGGTCTCCTAATTGTCCCTAGGGCTTTCTCCTATAGAGCTCCATTTTTATGGAATGGACATCCCTCTGGTGTGGGGGCTGTGCTTTGGCAAAGTGGATGCGGTTATATCCTTCCTGTTTGGCCCTGTCTGGGGGTGTCCTCGGATGGGGCCACAGTGTCTCCTGACCCCTCCTGTCTAAGCCTCCAGTATTTATGCTGCAGTAGTTTATGTGTCGGGGGGCTAGGGTCAGTTTGTTATATCTGGAGTACTTGTCCCGTCCTATTCGGTGTCCTGTGTGAATTTAAGTGTGCTCTCTCTAATTCTCTCTTTCTCTCTTTCTTTCTCTCTCTCGGAGGACCTGAGCCCTTGGACCATGCCTCAGGACTACCTGACATGATGACTCCTTGCTGTCCCCAGTCCACCTGGCCGTGTTGCTGCTCCAGTTTCAACTGTTCTGCCTTATTATTATTGGACCATGCTGGTCATTTATGAACATTTGAATATCTTGGCCATGTTCTGTTATAATCTCCACCCGGCACAGCCAGAAGAGGACTGGCCACCCCACATAGCCTGGTTCACCTCTAGGTTTCTTCCTAGGTTTTGGCCTTTCTAGGGAGTTTTTCCTAGCCACCGTGCTTCTACACCTGCATTGCTTGCTGTTTGGGGTTTTAGGCTGTGTTTCTGTACAGCACTTTGAGATATCAGCTGATGTACGAAGGGCTATATAAATACATTTGATTTGATTTGTAGACCGGGGCAACCTAGCAGTTAGCAGGCCGGGTTAGCAAGCAAGCAGTAAGCAAGAGTTAGCAGACCGGGTTAGCAAGCAAGCAGATAGCAGGGGCTGGAAAGTTAGCCTTTGGGGGACGTTGTGATGGGGGTGAGTCTGTTTTTGCCTCTTCACGCGGTGACGTCGATAGACCAGTTGTGGAATTAGTATGGTTCCAAGTAGCTCTAGGTAGCTAGCAGGCCTAGCTGGTTAGCATAATGGGCCGTCCCGCCTGAGGGGCCTGTTGGAGTCCTCGGGCAGATTTTGTCAGTATTCCAGTCGTAGGGGATCTGCGAGGTTCCATGCCCATACCGGCTGTAGAAGGGGTCCTGATATTGTAGCCCAGGAGTATACTTCGGTGGTAGCACAGGAGCCCTGGCCGGGCTAGCTTCAAGCTAATTGGTGCTTGCTCTGGGATGGAAACGCAAGCCAGGAGTAGTCATCCGGGATTGCAGTTAGCTAGTTGTGATGATCCAGATTAAAATCTTCAGTGCCATTATGTCTGTGCCATTTGTTGATACTATAATTATGGTATGACCATAAAAGGCAAGAAAATATATTATCACAGCATGGACTGTATTATTTTCTTCCTAAAAAGTAAACTTCATGTTACTCAGGCCCAGAAGCCAGGATATGTATATAATTGGTACCATTGGATAGAAAACACTGTGAAGTTTGTAGAAATGTTAAAATAATGTATGAGATTTGAGATCACATGCTCTTACAATGGAAAGCTGGTCATATGCAATTCTCGCTCCCAGATTGCAATTCCTATGGCTTCCACTACATGTCAACAGTCTTTGTTCAAGATTTCAGGCTTGTTTCAACAAGGAAGGAAGAAATTTTATTTTTGTAACTGGGAGTCAGAGATCAGTATGTGGGCACACAACACAGAAGACATGCACCTGCTAATTTTACTTTTCTACTTTTTTTAACCTTTAGTTAACTAGGCAAGGCAGTTAAGAACAAATTCTTATTTTCAATGACGGCCTAGGAACAGTGGTTTAACTGCCTTGTCAGCTCAGAGATTTGAACTTTCAACCTTTCGGTTACTAGTCCAACGCTCTAACCACTAGGCTACCCTGCCTCCATACTTCTTTCCATATGAAATATTATAGTTTAATTACATTTTAGGGTACCTGAGGATTAAATAGAAATGTATTTTGACTTTTTGAAACAAAGTTTAGCGGTAGCTTTTTGGATTCCTTTTTCTGCATGTTGAACGAGTGGATTACTCAGATCGATGGCGCCAACAAAACAGACTTTTTGGGATATAAAGAATGATTTTATCTAACAAAATGACCATACATGTTGTAGCTGTGACCCTTAGGATTGCAAATCAGAGGAAGATTTTCAAAAATAAGTGAATATTTAATGGCTATTTGTGATTTTACGAAGCCTGTGCTGGTTGAAAAATATTTTGATGTGGGGCACCATCCTCAAACAATCGCATGGCATGTTTTTGCTGTAAAGCCTATTGTAAATCGGACAATTCAGTTAGATTAACAAGAATTTAAGCTTTTAACCGATATAAGATACTTGTATGTACCTAAATGTTTAATATCCATAATTTTTATGATTATTTATTTGAATTGCGCGCCCTCCAATTTCACCGGAAGTTGTCGACAGGTGTCCCATCGGGACGCCGAGCCCTAGGAAACTGAGAGCTGAACTATCTTTCTCTATGGGCCCCTTGACCTCGGCCTCTTACTTGGGCCATTCTTGCAAAGATGTTTCGCACACATGCAGGCGAGGCTCACCTTCTTTTGAGTAATTTGTGTCAGCTGTGAGCAGATGTTTTAATTTTGTTTTACTTAATTTATTCAACTGACTTTTGCGTCTTTTGAGAATGGTGTTTATCTGTTTTGCAAAACTGTGCTTAGCATTTGCATTGTGTGAAATGATTGAGTAATGACTTACAGTTTATGCAAAAAAAAAGAATACTGTTGTGCTCAGGTTACGGTGGAAACCAAGTCGACCCCAGTTTCATTAAAAGTGCCTTAACAATCGAGAAACTATAATGAAACCTCCCAGGAAACTTTCAGGAAACTATAGTAAAACGTTCTTTGAACCTCCCTGCAACCAAAAAAATGTTAGTTCCCAGAACACTTCAATTCTCAGAACGTTATTTTTTTTCTGTTTTACCGGTCAGAGAACTTATGGCTTCGTTCCCAGAACCAATGGGAAACCAAAAACGTATGTTCCCACAACCTTCAAGGAACTCAATGCGCTAGCTGGGAAACTGATGGAATAAGGACAGTTACCATGGCAATTCATCAAACACTGCAAAAGGGCCTACACAATATGGCAAAAGGAATAATAAATAAACAAAATGTTTATTATTAGCGGCACCCCTCCCTCATTGGAAATTAATAATTTGATTCAATGCAATTCCCCCCTCCTGCAAATCCAAAATGTGTTTCTGTGTTCAGCTTTTTGGTCAGCTTTTTGGTCTATGTGTATATACAGTGCTTTGCGAAAGTATTCGGCCCCCTTGAACTTTGAGGCCAAGTTCTGAGGCCTCCCCTCGCCACTACACACACACGCGTGCACCACATACAAACACACACACAGGAACATACTGTACGCAGGCAGGCGCAACCTCACACACACATTCTCTATCTCTACAGTGCCTTGCGAAAGTATTCGGCCCCCTTGAACTTTGCGACCTTTTGCCACATTTCAGGCTTCAAACATAAAGATATAAAACTGTATTTTTTGTGAAGAATCAACAACAAGTGGGACACAATCATGAAGTGGAACGACATTTATTGGATATTTCAAACTTTTTTAACAAATCAAAAACTGAAAAATTGGGCGTGCAAAATTATTCAGCCCCCTTAACCTCTTGAAACTCTGGGGGCGCAATTTCATTTTTGGATGAAAAATGTTCCCGTTTTAAACAAGATATTTTGTCACAAAAAGATGCTCGACTATGCATATAATTGATAGCTTTGGAAAGAAAACACTCTGAATTTTCCAGAACTGCAAGATATTGTCTGTGGGTGCCCTAGAACGGGAGCTACAGGCAAAACCAAGATGAAACGGCAACCAGGAAACCAGCAGGATTTTTGAGGCTCCGTTTTCCATTGTCTCCTTATATGGCTGTGAATGCGAGAGGAATGAGCCTGCCCTTTCTGTCGTTTCCCCAAGGTGTCTGCAGCATTGTGACGTATTTGTAGGCATATCATTGGAAGATTGACCATAAGAGACTACATTTTCCAGGTGTCCGCCCGGTGTCCTCCTTTCGAAATTGGTGCGTCGTTTTCAGCTGCTGGTATTTTTCCATGCGATTCTGAGGGAAAGCAGGCTTCCACGAACTGCATATCAATGAAGAGATATGTGAAAAAACACCTTGAGGATTGATTCTAAACAACGTTTGCCATGTTTCGGTCGATATTATGGAGTTAATTCGGAAAAAGTTTGACGTTTTGGTGACTGAATTTTCGGTTCGTTTCGGTAGCCAAATGTGATGTACAAAACGGAGCGATTTCTCCTACACAAAGATTCTTTCAGGAAAAACTGAACATTTGCTATGTAACTGAGAGTCTCCTCATTGAAAACATCCGAAGCTCTTCAAAGATTTTATTTATTTGGTTATCTGGTTTTTGTGAAAATGTTGCGTGCTAAATGCTACTCAAAATGCTAAGCTAGCTTGCAATACTCTTACACCAATTAGTGATTTGCTATGGTTCAAAAGCATATTTTGAAAATCTGAGATGACAGTGTTGTTAAGAAAAGGCTAAGCTTGAGAGCAGGCGCATTATTTTCATTTTATTTGCGATTTTCAGAAATCGTTAACGTTGCGTTATGCTAATGAGCCTGAGGCTTTATTCACGATCCCGGATCCGGGATGGGGAGTATCAAGAGGTAATTAAGTTAATACTTTGTAGCGCCACCTTTTGCTCCGATTACAGCTGTAAGTCGCTTGGGGTATGTCTCTATCAGTTTTGCACATCGAGAGACTGAAATTTTTTCCCATTCCTCCTCGCAAAGTTCAAGGGGGCCGAATACTTTCGCAAGGCACTGTATAGACTACCAATCTCAACTCCGGAGAATTTCATCTTAAGGATCCGATCACCATTTTTTGATTTTTGCCTAAAATGACATACCCAAATCTAACTGCCTGTAGCTCAGGAGAAAGGCCATAACGTATTATGCAAGCAACTTAGATTTTGGCCACTTTGTTGGCAGCAGTGTATTGCAAAGTTAGACTGATCCGATGAACCATTGAATTTCTGTTCAAAATGTTGTATCAAGACTGCCCAAGTGTGCCTAATTGGTTTATTAATACATTTTCAAGTTCATAACTGTGCACTCTCCTCAAACAATAGCATGATATTATTTCACTGTAATAGCTAGTGTAAATTGGACAGTAAAGTTAGATTAACAATAATTTAAGCTTTCTGTAATATGAGATATTTCTATGTCCTGGGAAATGTTCTTGTTACTTACAACCTCATGCTAATCACATTAGCCTACGTTAGCTCAACCATCCCGCGGGGGACCCACCGATCCAGTAGAGGTAAAAAAACTCCCATATTTCCCATGGATGCACTTGTTTTCTCCTTAAAGTCCAATTGTGATAGGCCTACCATGAACCCATGTTATCCATAGAAGAAGAAAAAAGCGGTATAGGCACACTGAGACACACATATTGTACAATTTAGACATTTGTTTCATTTATCTGCAAAAAATCAGTGGCCATTGGCATACGACAGTTGAAGTGTTAAGGGCTCGATTCAATCCGTACCGCGATGGATCTGCGCTGTAGCCCGATTTACAATTAAAGGCAACATTACCGCGCTCGCAAAACTGCATTCACAGTAACCGCTACAAATGTCGGCTCAATTGGAAATTACCTCAAATGTCAAGCGTGCTACAACACAGTTCTTCCACACTACGGCTTGAATCAAGCCCTTAATCTAAGTATGCTATATACAGTATCTTTGGCATATGAATGACTGAGTAATGTTTGAAAAGACATTTATTTATGGAGTGTATCACATTTTTCATAGATGGGGTAGTGTGTGTAACAGTAGCAGTGGCTTTATAATCTCTTAAATCAAAGCACACCCTCTATGTTCCCGCCACACTCTTTTTTCCTCCTTTATCCTTTGCAACCACTAGATTTATGATGAGTTCACTAAATGACCAGGTTATACTTTATTTACACAAACATTCCATACAGATATCAAGTGACAGTAACAGAAAAGTGATCATCAGATCTTTACATGTAACACAACCCCATTCTCTGACTGACCACAGACCCAGCAGAGAAGAGGCATTCACAGATCAGGATAAACTGAAAGAGGAAGGATGACAGCTTAGGGTGCTGTTCCACACGTGGTCCCAAGGTGTCATGACTTTGTTTCTGTCAAATCCATAGTATACAGTTTGTGGTTTATGAGAAATACAGTACAGCCTCATCTGTAGTCGTTTTCCTCTGACAGTGATAGTGATAGTTCTATTTAACAGATGCTGGATTGATCCTAATGCTCAGTAAAGCTGGCTAACATACAGCAGAGGGCATCGTCAACCATTTCCCATACCAACAATACGAAACCATTGACCATTCGAGGATCACTTGACTTGAACCACTGACAGTGAATGGAACCATACATCACTCCCCATCATCAGTCCAGGACTAAACATGATTCAAATCCCCATCAGGAATCATTCAACAACAACTCATGAGTCTGTATGACTACCAGAGAGTCACACCTTATCCTCAGGTATGTCCCCTCCACACTCCCCGTTCTGCCCCCCACAGGGGAACAAGAACACCCCCTGACCAGACTCCCTGTGAGACATCCCTCCATGGGTCCCTCCACTCCCCACACCCCCCCTCAGTGTTCCCAGTTGGCAGCTAGCAGGACTCCCAGGCAGCAAGGAGGGGGACCTGGAGGCGGTGGAGGCCCAGCAGGTGTAGAGGGCCTCCCCCTCTGGGCAAGCCAGCATGTAGCTCGGACTGGGGCTGGCTGAGGAGGACAGAGTGCGCTGGCTCCCGTTGAGGCAGGCAGGGTTCTTCTGTGAGTGGCCAGACTCAGCCGAGTTCTTTCGTGAGTGGCTGGCGGAATTGAAGTGGGAGGTACGGTAGTTGTAGGCATGCCAGCCTGGACGTCTCCTATGGTGGCACTGGCATCTGAGGATGGAGAGGTGGGGGAAGGATTAAGTCCAAATTAAAACGCTTTATTGTACATTTAGGGTAAAAGTGGAAATTTGAATTTGGCTTCTACATGGCTCAGAACAACAACCACAATGTACAGAACTTTAGACACACAAAGGGCTACTAATAATAATACTTGGCCACTCTCAGAGTAAATTGTAATATGAAAGACCAATCTGAAGATGCAGAGGAATTAAGGAGTACAGTAATATGATAGGTAGTAAAGTAATAGACCAACCTGAGGATGCGTATGAATGCCAGTTTGAACTCTCGGCTGTAGCAGGGGTAGATTATGGGGTTGAGACAGGAGTTGAAGTAGCCCAGCCAGAAGATCACCTTGAACAGTGTCTCGGGAGGGCGGAAGTCTGGATTGAAAGACCCTGGGGGGGACAGGAACAGATAAAGGTTATACATTTTTATATTCCTTTTAAAATAATATTTTCTAAATAAATTTAAAAAACAATTATAAAAAAAACAGTAAAAGCAAGTAAGCTGGTTGTAATATTTGTGGCCATTTTCTGGTGTTCTGTGGTGGAAAACTGAGCGTAACAAGTCAAACCTGTTACCAAGACATGCTAGAAATTTTTTAACAGCTTGCCTTCAATTGCCACTCACTGTTGCACACAGTAAGTTTCCACTCCCCCTGTCACAGAGGGATTCAAGGCCCATGTAACCAGCATGGCTACTACAGCATTCTGCAGCGATATGCCATCCCATCTGGTTTGCACTTAGTCCCACTATCATTTGTTTTTCAACAGGACAATGACCCAACACACCTCCAGGCTATGTAAGGGCTATTTGACCAAGGAGAGTGATGGAGTGCTGCATCAGATGCCTGGCCTCCACAATCACCTGACCTCAACCCAATTGAGATGGTTTAGGATGAGTTGGACCGCAGAGTGAAGGAAACGCAGCAAACAAGTGCTCAGCATATGTGGGAACTCCTTCAGGACTGTTTGAAAATCATTCCAGGTGAAGCTGGTTGAGAGAATGCAAAGACTGTGCAAAGCTGTCATCAAGGTAAAGGGCGGCTACTTTGAAGAATATAAAATATATTTTGATTTGTGAACACTTTTGTTTACTGCATGATTCCATATGTGTTATTTCATAGTTTTGATGTCTTCACTATTACTCTTCAATGTAGACAATAGTACAAATAAAGAAAAACCCTTAAATGAGTAGGTGTGTCCACACGTTTGACTGGTACTGTACATGTAAACAGGGATGAAAAGTGACTGGTAGCAGGGATATAGATATACTTATGTTAATAAACTAGTAGTAATATATACAGTGCCTTCAGAAGGTATTCATACCCCTTGACTTATTCCACATTTTGTTTTGTTACAGCCTGAATTCTAAATGGCTTAAATTGATTTTGAGGAAGCACCTTTGGCAGCATTTACAACTGTGAGTCTTTCTGGTAATTCTCTAAGAGCTTTCAAACACCTGGATTGCGCAACATTTGCCACTTTTTCTTTGCAAAAATCTAGACGGCTATCTAGACGTGCAAGGAGGTGACTCCCTCTAGGAGGAGGGTATAAATATATATCTAGATAGCCCGCACCACGATATGGAGTCAGCAGGAGCAGCGACCACTCCTCTTCCCACTATGGAGGAGAGAGTCCTTCATCACACGTCCATCCTCCATCGCCTAGGATCAGCGATGGATCAAATGATGGAGAGGATGGATCGTTGGGAGAGGAATGGTCTCCCTACTACCCCACCGACCCTCCCACCAGAAACTCTACCATCTCCCCCATCTGGATCCAGTTCCAGCGCTCTGCGCATTACGCCTCCGAGGGAGTACGATGGAGCAGCGACGGGGTGCCAGGGATTCCTGCTTCAACTAGACCTCTACCTGGCCACCGTTCGACCGGCTCCCTCGGACGAGGAGAGAGTGTGGGTCCTCATCACATGCCTTACGGGTAGAGCCCTGGAGTGGGCTAATGCGGTCTGGAACGGGCCCGACTCAGCGAAGGACAATTACCCGGAGTTCACCCGCCGTTTCAGGGACGTGTTCGATCACCCTCCAGAAGGTCGAGCGGCGGGTGAGAGATTGTTCCATCTCAGACAGGGGACGAGGAGCGTGCTGGAGTTCCGGGCCTTGGCCGCTGGAGCAGGGTGGAACGACAGGGCCCTGATAGACCATTACAGATGTAGCCTGAGAGAGGACGTCCAAAGGGAGCTGGCCTGTCGGGACACTACACTTAGCCTGGATGGACTGATAGACCTGTCGATCCGGTTGGACATTCTGCTAGCTGCTCGCGGACGTTCTGAAAGGGTCCTGTCAGTTCTACCTCCTGACCCTCCTGCTCCTATCCCGATGGAGCTAGGAGGGACCGCGTCTAGGGAGATCGGAGGAGGAAGCTCCTCCTGTACCAGTTGTGGCCGGAGAGGGCACACGTCTGGTCGGTGCTGGAGGAATTCATCTGGGAATCGAGAAGGCAGGCAGAACACTCTTCGGTCACCCCAGGTGAGTAAGCACCACACTCTCCCAGAGTTTCCTGTTGGTCACATTATTAATTTGTTTCCTTAATTATTCTCCTTCTCTCCAGCATAAGGCACTGGTAGATTCAGGCGCAGCTGGAAACTTTATAGATCGCGGACTCGCTCAGAGGTTGAGGATTCCGTTAGTAAAAGTAGACCTCCCTTTTCCCGTGCACTCTTTAGATAGTCGACCATTAGGGTCAGGGCTGGTGAGGAAAGCCACAATTTCGTTGGAGATGATTACGCAGGGGAATCACAAGGAGCAAATTAGTTTGTTCCTTATCGATTCACCTGTGTTTCCAGTGGTGCTGGGGATTACCTGGCTAGCTATTCATAATCCTACGATTTCGTGGAAACAGGGAACTCTCCAGGGGTGGTCTGATGAGTGTTCAGGCAGGTGTGTAGGGGTTTCCATCGGTGCGACAACGGTGGAGAGTCCAGACCAGGTTTCCACCGTGCGAATTCCAGCTGTGTATGACGATTTGGCTATCGCTTTCAGTAAAAAGATGGCGACCCAATTACCACCCCATAGGCAGGGGGATTGCGTGATAAACCTCCAGGGTAACGCTGCACTCCCCAGGAGTCATGTGTATCCTTTGTCCCAGGAGGAGACGGTGGCTATAGAAACTTATATCACCGAGGCTCTGGGACAGGGGTACATTCGGCCCTCCATGTCACCTGTCTCTTCGAGTTTCTTTTCTGTGAAGAAAAAAGATGGTGGTTTGCGTCCGTGTATTGATTATAGAGGTCTAAATTCCATCATGGTGGGTTTTAGTTACCCACTACCTCTCATTGCTACGGCAGTGGAATCATTTCACGGAGCGCAGTTCTTCACTAAACTGGATCTCAGGAGTGCTTATAATCTGGTGTGTATTCGGGATGGAGATGAGTGGAAAACTGCATTTAGCACTACTTCTGGCCATTATGAGTACCTCGTCATGCCATACGGTTTAAAGAATGCTCCAGCTATATTTCAATCCTTCGTGGATGAGATTCTCAGAGACCTGCACGGACAGGGTGTAGTGGTGTATATTGATGATATTTTGATCTACTCCGCTACACGCACTGCACATGTATCTCTGGTGTGCAAGGTTCTTAGACGACTGCTGGAGCATGACCTGTATGTGAAGGCGGAGAAATGTGAGTTTTCCAAACGATCAGTTTCCTTCCTGGGTTATCGCATTTCTAGCTCTGGGTTGGTAATGGAGGGTGACCGCGTAAAGGCCATGCGTAATTGGCCGACTCCGACCACGGTAAAGGAGGTGCAGCGGTTCTTGGGGTTTGCCAATTACTACCGGAGGTTTATCCTGGTCAGGTAGCTGCCCCTATTACCTCACTGCTGAAGGGGGGGCCGGTGC
The DNA here is from genome assembly GCF_036934945.1 of Oncorhynchus masou masou. Classification (NCBI taxonomy): domain Eukaryota; kingdom Metazoa; phylum Chordata; class Actinopteri; order Salmoniformes; family Salmonidae; genus Oncorhynchus; species Oncorhynchus masou. The sequence continues at coordinate 53,701,763 of NC_088243.1, forward strand.
GTTTACAGTGGTTAGCAGAGGCGGACGGAGCTTTTCGTAAGTTGAAGGCGATGTTCACTGAGGAGCCGGTGTTGGCGCATCCGGACACTTCTTTGGCGTTTATAGTAGAGGTGGACGCATCCGAGGCTGGGGTTGGAGCGGTGCTCTCACAGCGTTCGGGTGCGCCACCGAAGCTCCGCCCCTGTGCCTTTTTTCCGAAGAAACTCAGGCCAGCGGAGCGGAATTATGATGTGGGGGATAGGGAGTTGTTGGCTATGGTTAAGGCCCTGAAGGTGTGGAGACACTGGCTTGAGGGGGCTAAGCACCCCTTCCTTATCTGGACTGACCACCGTAACCTGGAGTATATCCGATCAGCTAGGAGTCTGAATCCTCGTCAGGCAAGGTGGGCCATGTATTTCACCAGATTTCGTTTCACTATCTCGTATAGACCAGGTTCCCTCAACACTAAGGCCGACGCTCTGTCAAGACTCTATGACACTGAGGACAGGTCCATCGATCCTACTCCCATCATTCCGGCAGCTAAGCTGGTGGCACCAGTAGTTTGGGATGTGGACGAGGACAGTGCGAGGTCTTCAGAGGAAGTACTGGTGGCCCACTTTGAGGAGGGATGTGCGATTCTATGTCTCCTCCTGTTCGGTGTGCGCCCAGAGTAAGGCTCCTAGACACCTGCCACAAGGTAAATTACAACCTCTTTCCGTTCCACAATGGCCGTGGACCCATCTATCCGTGGATTTTCTTACTGACCTTCCCCCCTCTCAGGGTAACACAACGATCCTGGTCGTTGTGGATTGGTTCTCTAAGTCCTGCCGTCTTATCCCATTGCCCGGTCTCCCTACGGCCCTACAGACTGCGGAAGCTCTTTTCACCCATGTCTTCCGGCACTACGGTGTGCCCGAGGATATAGTTTCTGATCGGGGCTCCCAGTTTATCTCCCGTGTATGGAGGGCATTTATGGAACGTCTGGGGGTCTCGGTCAGCCTGACCTCAGGGTATCACCCGGAGAGTAATGGGCAGATGGAGAGAGTGAACCAGGAGGTGGGTAGGTTTCTGCGGTCGTATTGCCAGGACCGGACAGGGGAGTGGGCAAGATATATTCCCTGGCAGAAATAGCCCAGAACTCACTAAGCCACTCCTCTACCAACATGTCACCATTTGAGTGCGTGTTGGGGTACCAGCCAGTCCTGGCAACGTGGCATCAGAGCCAGACTGAGGCTCCTGCGGTGGAGGAGTGGGTGCAGCGCTCTAAGGAGACCTGGAGGGCTGTCCAAGAGTCATTACGCCAAGCGAGTGTAAGGCAGAAGAAGAGCACTGACCGTCACTGCAGTGAGGCCCCCGTGTTTGCACCTGGGGACAGGGTCTGGCTCTCGACCCGAAACCTGCCCCTCCGCTTGCCCTGCCGGAAGCTGGGTCCGCAGTGTATTGGGCCATTTAAAGTCCTGAGGAGAATAAACGAGGTTTGTTATCGATTACTTCCTTCGTATTATCGTATTAACCCCTCGTTTCATGTGTCTCTTCTCAGGCCGGTGGTAGCTGGTCCCATGCAGGAAGGTGAGGTTCCGGAGGTTCCTCCGCCCCTCTGGACATCGAGGGGTCCCCGGCGTTCAAGATACGAGCTATTCTGGACTCGAGACGCCGGGTGAGGGGCTGATCATTTGTTTTCCTCTTTTGTTGACTGGGAGGGGACGGGTCCGGAGGAGAGGTGCTGGGTTCCGGTGAGGCATATTCTAGATCCATCTATGTTGAGAGAGTTCCATCGCCTCCGTCCGGATCGCCCAGCGCCTCGGCCCCGGGTCGTCCCTGATAAGGCCAGAGTCGGCGCTTAGCTGCGGGAGCTGCGCATCAGGTGGGGGGTACTGTCACTGAATATTACCAAAGGTGACTCCCCTTCTTGTTCAGATAGGGCTGCATGTAATCGGTTTTTCTCACAGGCTCGTGAAGACAGACACCGGTCTACGAGCTATCACACACATTGAAGATATTGGAAGAGATGAGCAGGCTTAACGAACAGCAAAAGCACTAGCCTATGTCATTCTACTATCCCCCATAGTGCAAAAGTTTACCTATTCAATAAATAAATATTCCAAATGTAGTCTGAGAAAGTTGTGGGATGCGATAGATCCCAAATTAATACAACCACTAGCATCCCAAAAATATTTTTAAGCAATGAGGTTGACGTAACAGATCAAAACGTTTAGCTTAACATGTTGATAAACTATTAGGCTATTTCTTCACATTATAAGTTCAGCAATGCGCACAAGGCTGTATGCGCAAATGTTCCAAAATGGGAAAACACCTTTCTCATAAGTGACTGCAAATGCGATTATGCATGTAATGCTTTTAATATAAATGTGCATTATTATGGTGAAAATGATCTTCCCCTAACTTAAAGCTTGTGCGCTGCCCATGAATGCCAGTTACCCTCTACACCCATTGTAAAGCAGATTAAGAAACTATTTGGCCACTTTAGTGATGCTAACCTTATCAAACATATAAGCCCATGGGCTAGGCTACATGAGGTGTGTGACTATGATTTTGAAAAAGTCGCAAAAAAAGGCATGCACTGTTTCTTGCCTTACTGCACACAAGAGGGGCATCATTCACAAGTGATTAGCTAATATTGACATCCATCAGATTATCCTTGATTTAATCTTGTCTTTACATATATTATTTAGTATATGTGTGAAATGTGTTTTGATTTAGAATGGTCCATGATAATAGTCCAGTCTCAAAACACGTAATCTACTGTATGCACTTAAATAGCGAATGGAAGATGTTTTTCCCTTGGTTCATTTTCATGCCATCCAGGTTGGATATACTCCGGTTGCAAAGAGAAGCAATGTGCTTAATATTAGGTAAGTTGAGAAATAAATATAGTAGGCCTAGCCTATAGAAAGCTGATGTTATCCTCCTATTTTTAATAGAGGTCATCAAAACAGTTCTCTCACGCAATTGCATAGCCTACAGATTGTTGCGCTTCATGAGCTCATGGGCTCTCATGAAGTATTTGATTAGATTTCAGCACATATTTGCAATGATGTCAGAGTGATTAAAGGGACAACAGAGTGCTGAGTACGAGGCAGTTAGCAGGTTTGGTAGGCTACTAATGACCATCAGCAGCATCAGAGCTTAGAGAAGCCTAGTCACCATGTGGAATTTGACTGCGGTCAGCTGTAACAACAAAATGTGGAAAAAGTAAAATGGTGTGAATACTTTCTGAAGGCACTGTACATGTAAACAGGAGTAATAGTCACCAGCAACAAGATAATGAAATAGGTACTGATGGCAATCAATGAACAGCAGCATAGTGGTAGTAATAAATCTAATCAATAATAATTTTAGTAGCGGGTGTGAGGGGGAGCAGTATTTGTTAGCCATTTAACAGTCTTATGGCCAGGGGAAAGAAGCTGTTTAGGAGTTTTGGTCTGAGCCTTAATGCACCAGTACCATCTGCTGGACAGGGGCATGGAGAACAGTCCATGTCTCGGGTGGATGAAGTCTTTGGCAATGTTTCGGGCCTTTCTCTGATGCCGTCTGGCATGTACATGGGAGCTCACTCCCAGTGATCCACTGGGCCATCTGCACCACCCTCTGTAGGGCCTTCCAGTCGAAGGCGGTGCAGTTGCCATAACATACAGTGATACAACCAGCCAGGATGCTGTCGATGGCGCAGCTGTAAAAGTTCCTAAGGATCTGAGGGGTCATGCCAAATTGTTTCAGCCTCTTGAGACAGAAGAGGCACTACCATGCCTTTATGACTGTGCTGGTGTGAGAGGACAATGATAAGTCCTCAGTGATGTGGACACAGAGGAACATGAAGCTGTCTTAACCTCTTAAACCGTCCCTCAAACCCTTTCAAATAATGTGTCAAATGAGCCCTAGGCCTAAAGTATCGGCAACAAACGTGAGCTAGTAGACAAACTTGAGAGTTGGAAATTAGCTGGTCACTTTGCTCAAAACGTTATAATTGTGGGGCAGCTAAAACCATGATTTAGTCCAACAGTAGCATCCTGATCCTGCATGAAAGTGTTTGCCCTGCCACTGTTTGTCCCTGTGTGCTCTGAGTAGCCTAGATGGAGAGAAGGGGAGGTAAAGAAAAATGCATACTTATTGCGCAAATTTCCTAATTCAATCACACACAAAAAAAACAGTTGCCTGTTTTGGTTTCGAGTTTCCCTTTCCACAGTTATTAGCCCGAAGTGAATTAGCCTATTGATATTTGTGCACAACGGGTCAGAGTCAGGCAGGTACAGAACAGCAGGACAGGCTCGTGGTCAGGGCAGGCAGAATGGTCAGAACCGGGGAAACAGAACCTGAGAAAGCAGGGAGAGGGGAAACACACTGGTAAGACCTGACCAGACAAACTGGCAACAGGCAAACGGAGAACACAGGTATAAATATACTGGGGATAATGAGAAAGATAGGTGACACCTGGAGAGGGGTGGAGACAAGCACAAAGACAGGTGAAACAGATCAGGGTGTGACACAATGGCCTAATTGTCAACCCAAAATGTACTGGTTTAGATGTTGCACATCAAAATATCTTTATCATGCATTCCTGCATGGAAATGTTAGATGAAACAACTTATTTCTTGAATCATACCATACCAATAGCACTGTGAATGACTTTACATTTACAAAACAAGGTGCTATCTAGAACCTAAAATGGTTCTTTGTCTGTCCCCATAAAATAACCATTTTTGGTTCCAAGTAAATCCCTTTTTGGATTCCATTTAGAAACCTTTCCACAGAGGGTTCTACATGGAACACAAAAGGCTTATCTTATGGGGACAGCTCGTAGAACCCTTTTTTCTAAGAGTGTGTAACATTATTACAAATATTTTCTATTGTGTGACGCTGTGAGAAAATGTTGGTGTAACCGAATCATGGGCTGGTGCCACCATCTGAAAATTTTAATGGCACCAGTGCCACCAGGGGAAAAAGTTAGTCTGGAGCCCACATATACAGTTTAATGGATGACATGGGTTGATGTTAGGCCAATCATAACATTGCATTTTTTAAAGAAATAAGTGCCATGATATCATGGGAAAAAGGCTATGGGAGTTTTTTAAATGCTCTGGAATTGAGAATATTAGTATATCTAAAAGACCAAAAAACTGCACAGATGAACACCTTTTTGATTTGCAGGAGAGTAGAATTGTATTGAATGAAATTATTTGTTTCCAATTACTTACCACCCCACCCCGTAAGGTTGGGGTACTGCTTGATTTTCATTTATCCTGACAATAACCCCACACTAGTCCCAGGTATGTGACTAGCAGCACTGGCTGGTGGACATCGTCCTAGCCACTTGGAACAGACACAACAGCACTACGAGGGCGTGGGATGACCCAACATTCCGATGAAAGACAGATGCGTTCCGGACGAGATGCAACTCTTCAAAAATAGTAATTGGTATGTGCCCTAGGCTACATAACCTAATAAACGTCTTAGCCTTGCTCTTGGACCCAGTCATGCCTACCAGGGGTGGCTCTCTCTGCCCAAAGAGTGCTTTCCACTTGAGATAGCAAATCTGCAGTCTCAAGTTGATGTCAGTACCAGTACACTAAACCTAGAAGATTCCAGCACTGGTGGGAAGGAAACAGATAGAAATAGAATGGGAGAGGGATTAAGGGATAGGAGAGAGAGGGTGTGGGAGAAGAAGTGCGAAAGAGAGACCACATGCATTTCCTTACTAAATAGCATGGATTCTCATCAAACACTTTTTTATGTAAGCTAATGAGTGCAGCTGGTCTGTGTTATGTTGTGTCACACTCCCCACTGTGCACTGGCGTGCTACAGACGACTATATTGGTCCGCTAATACAGGACTAGTAAAGGCCCAGTGCACTACTTTTGTGCAATTTTTTTATATGTATATTTTTCAATAAAAAAATGTATTCTGATTTTTCAGGCAGTGCTGCAGCCCCCTTAGCACCCATATTTCACACGGCTATGCGCAAGGAGCTACGCCTTAGGAATGATAACACTGAGTTATGAATCACAAACTGGAAGGTATGGAATAGCTGTGCTGTGTATTTCTCTGTGTGTGTGTGTGTGTGTGTGTGTGTGTGTGTGTGTGTGTGTGAACATGTGTGTGAACATGTGTGTGTGTGTGTGTGAACATGCGTGTTTGTATGTAAGCCACACTTAGTCTCTAAAGAGAAGAATGGCCCAAATTAGTAACACATTCCTGGCGAGATTGTGGATGCTCTATCATCCCAGGCAATCATGAGTGAAATTACCTCTGTTCGGACATAATATCTGCCAGGCCAGATGGAGACCTCTGCTCCTAGAGAAACATTTAGGGTAACCTCTTCCAGGACACCACACTGTAAAACAAACCAAGTTGTTTCAACTAATTATTATTAAGTAACTGGTTCCACAGCCTTTTTATGTTAACTCAATTTATCGGGCCATGTGTTCCCTGAACAATATAACATTGCTGGCCCAAATTTACAAGTATGTTTGCTCAACTTGTATCATATGTTCATTCAACTTAAATTATTATTTGGGCATCTTAAGAAAAAAGGCAACTGGCTACACACAACAACGGCGCTTTTAACATACAATGTTTTCAACATTCAGCACCAGTCAAAAGTTTGAACACCTATTCATTCCAGGGTTTTTATATATTTTTCCTATTTTCTACATTGTAGAATAATAGTGAAGACATCAAAACTATGAAACAACACATGGAATCATGTAGCAACCAAAAAGCAACCAAAAAAGTGTTAAACATATTTTACATTTGAGATTCTTCAAAGTAGCCACCCTTTACCTTGATGACAGCTTTGCACACTCTTGGCATTCTCTCAACCAGCTTCATGAATTAGTCACCTGGAATGCATCTCAATTAAGTCCTTTTTGGTAAAACACCAGTCCATACTATAGAAAGAACAGCTCAAATAAGCAAAGAGAAACGACAGTCCATTACTTTAAGACATGAAAGTCAGTCAATGCAGAACATTTCAAGAATTTTTAAAGTTTCTTGAGTGCAGTTTCAAAAGCAATCAAGCACTATGATGAAACTGGCTCTCATGAGGACCACCACAGGAAAAGAAGACCCAGAGTTACCTCTGCTGCAGAGGATAAGTTCATTAGTTACCACCCTCAGAAATTAAAGCCCAAATAAATGCTTCACAGAGTTCAAGTAACAGACACATCAACATCAACTGTTCAGAGGAGACTGCGCGAATCAGGCCTTCATGGTTGAATTGCTGTAAAGAGACCACTACTAAACGACTCCAATAAGAAGAAGAGACTTGCTTGGGCCAAGAAACATGAGCACTGGACATTAGACTGGTGGAAATCTGTCCTTTGGTATGATGAATCCAAATTTGAGATTTTGGTCCCAACCGCTATGTCTTTGTGAGATGCAGAGTAGGTGAACAGATGATCTCTGCATATGTTGTTCTACCGTGAAGCATGGAGGAGGTGGTGTGATGGTGTGGGGTTGCTTTGCTGGTGACACTGTCTGTGATTTATTTAGAATTCAAGGCACACTTAACCAGCATGATTACCTCAGCATTCTGCAGCGATACTCCTTCCCATCTGGTTTGTACCTAGTGGTACTATCATTTGTTTTTCAACAAGACAATGACCCAACACACCTCCAGGCTGTGTAAGAGCTATTTGACCAAGAAGGAGAGTGATGGAGTGCTGCATCAGATGACCTGGCCTCCACAATCACCCAACCTCAACCCAATTGAGATAGTTTGGGATGAGTTGGACCGCAGAGTGAAGGAAAAGCAGCCAACAAGTGCTCAGCATACGTGGGAACTCCTTCAAGACTGTTGAAAAAGCAATCCAGGTGAAGCTGGTTGAAAGAATGCCAAGAGTTTGCAAAGCTGTCATCAAGGGAAAGGGTGACTACTTCAAAGAATCTAAAATATATTTTGTTTAACTTTTTGGGGGGTTACTACATGATTCCATATGTGTTATTTCATAGTTTTGATGTCTTCACTATTATTCTACAATGTTGAAAATAGTACAAATAAAGAAAAACCCTTGAATGAATAGGTGTGTCCAACCTTTTGACTGGTACTGTACACATTTGACACGTTTACTTTGTGCATCTTCATTTATACAGTAATTATTGAACATGGTTTTATCTCACAACCTCTTGGTTTATGGAATTCTGATCTTCCTGCCACGGCACCATGTCTGTCATTTACCAGTTAATCTGACTATTCTCTTATCATTGATTTCATTTACTTATTTTAGCAATTTGAGGATTTTCTGTGTAGTTGTCCAATGTTGGTGGGGCATATTACTCTGTTTTAATGTTCCTCCTTAAAATGACAAAAAAAAAAAAACTTTTTCTTGGGAGTACTTTTAACAGGGCTAAGATAAACATTAAGTGCTATATACATGAACAATGCACAATGCTATCATGTCCACTGGTTATATCAAACATTAGGAACACCTTCCTAAAATTGAGATGCAACCTTGAAAGCGTTCCACAGGGATGTTGACTCCAATGATTCCCACAGATGTGTCAAGTTGGCTGGATGTCCTTAGGGTGGTGGACCATTCTTGATGCACACGGTAAACTGTTAAGCATGAAAAACCCAGTAGCGTTGCAGTTCTTGACACAAACTGGTGCGCCTGGTGCGCCTACTACCATACTCCATTCGAAGGCATTTCAATCTTTTGTCTTGCCCATTAACCCTCTGAATGGCACACATACACAATCCACGTCTCATCTGTCTCACAAATCTTACAAATCCTTCTTTAACCTGTCTCATTCTGATTGAAGTGGATTTAACAAGTGACATCAATAATGGATCATAGCTTTCACCTGGATACACCTTTCCATGTCATTGAAAGAAAAGGTGTTCTTAATATTTTGTTTAATCAGTTTATATCAACATGTGTCATATGTAAGTTGAAAACGTTGTATGTTAAAAGCACTTTGTGTGAACTAACTAGTTCCACAGTTCCACAGTTCCAACTAACTAGTTCCACAGCCTAGAAAATATTAATTTCTAGTTAAACATATGAGACAATTCCAGCAAACACATTTTATGTTTTCTCAAGTTGGAACTAAGTTTGGGCACAAATTGTTTTGAGTTCAGGTAACACTTGGACCAAAAAGTTTAGTAAAAAAATCAATGGCTGTGGAACCGCTTACTTAATAATAATAATTAGTTCAAACGACTAGATCTTTTTTACAGTGCAATATCAAGGCAAGCGCATCTGTTAGTGGTAACACTTGTCTTCAAACTACAACTGAGTGAAGCATTGAGAGTATATAGTTACACAAAATTCTACAAAGCTATGAAAATATAAGCAGGTGGTTTATAGATTGTGTTACCAAACATTTAAGGATCGGACCCATTTTTTCAATTTTCGCCTAAAATGATAAACCCAAATCTAACTGCCTCCAGCTCAGGACCTGAAGCAAGGATACACATATTATTGATACCATTTGAAAGAAAGTGCAAGTCTTTGAAGTGCAAGAGAAAGGACATAATGTATTATTCCAGCCTTGGTACAATTTAGATTTAGGACACTAGATGGCAGCAGTGCTGGTGCAAAGTTTTAGACTGAGCCAATGAACCATTGTATTTCTGTTCAAAATGTTGTTTCAAGACTGCCCAAATGTGTCTAATTGGTTTATTAATAACTTTTCAAGTTCAAAACTGTGCACTCTCCTCAAACAATAGCATGGTATTATTTCACTGTAATAGCTACTGTATAGCTACTGTAGGATCTGGACTCTGAGAAAGTGTACAGTGGTAGGACCCAATTCATATTTTACCCCAGACTGGACCCTATCAAGGGAATCCAGTCCAACTCTTACCCCAGATCCAACTTTGGGCCCAGACATAATGTCTGTTTCCATAGTACTGTATGCTCCCAGTCCCAGATACATGGCATCCACTAGACAATTAGCTCTGAGTGGTATTACTCTGCCTGTCTGGAAGCAGGGCTCCTGGGAGCAGGAGAGAGATGAGGAGAGATATTAAATCCCAACCTATTCTGCATCTCAAGCAGTCCTACTCTGCATCAATTCTAGGCTACGTAATACCATTTAGAGTTGATGTCTAGGGGAGAAAATAGCATGTGAAAATACCAACCACTAAGCACTGGGCCATTCATCTACTGTACAGGAGGCCAAGACACGTACAGATAACATTATCCCTCTCTCTCTCTCCCATCTCTCTTTCTCACTCTCAATCTCAGTCTGTCAGACCAAAACACACATTACCTTAATTGCAAATGCATTGTGCCACCTGCGACTCAAGCCTCACTGTAAACACTGCAGCCATGTCTTCCTTGCCACACAGAGAGAATTGCTGGTGGCTGGACTATCTCTTCCTCTCTTTCTCTCCAGCCCTCTCTCTCTGTGCCACCTTGGCCTGAGCTAAAGATTTTGTGCCAAATGAAAGGAGCAGTGTACTGGGACTGAGAGGGGGACCAGTGTGTACTGGGAAGCTTTGCTTCCTGCACAGAGCCTCAGAGGGGCCGTAAAGCTGGCATTTGCCCGGGCCAACACAGCTGTGTGCCTGTCTGCCTCTCCCTCAGGACTGGGCCCTACAGTCCATGGGTCAGTGCCTGGACCAATACACACAGCCACTGTGTAAACCCAACACACACACAATACAGACAAGCATGCATGCATGTATGCGAGTGCACACACACACAGGCATACGCACACACATGCACACACACACACACAAATACACAGCCCACTTATTCCATACTTCCTGTCTGTAATTTTCAACTCAGTGTTTTCATTCCAAAGGCATAGCTCCTAGCGTCCACTCTCACCTCATTAGCCTATGAGATTCCCTCTCACCTGCGATGCTTGACGGTAACAGGAGTGAGTACACAGTGGGGAGTGTGACACAACAGAACACAAACCAGCTGCACTCATTAGCTTATATAATAAAAGTGTTTGAGAATCCATGCTAATCTTGCTGTCTAGCTAGGTGTTGGAATGCATAGAAAATTAAATATTTGTAATTGATGAATCCAGGTTTCAGGAATTTGTGATCTTTAGCTTTAAAGGAAAATTCACCCTGGCTCTGCAACTGCACATAGTCATTACTATATTGACAACATTGCATTTTTGTCATACATAAACATGACCCAAACCATAAGTTGGAAAGAGTGCATTTTAATTTAACTGGTAGAATCAGGAAGTTTTGACTTTCAGTGTATTCACCTGCTCATAGTGAACCACAAAGTCTGGCATTCATAGCGAATCCAGATACCGCCCCACTAGGTAGATGGGGTGTACCCACAAACTTAGATTTATATGGCATTGTTTACTTCAAACGAACAACACACAGAAATCTCAGAATTTCTCTAGGCAATATTTATTTTTTTACATTTGTTTTTCATTAACGTTTGTCATGAAGCCCGTGTGATGTTCTGTGCCTGGCTGTGCTAATTACAAACAAGGTCAAAAGGAGTTATCATTCACCATTCTACCGAGCTGATATTTCCCATAATGCTGCCCGTAGAACTGAATGAGTCCCCCCTAAATAAGGTAGCTAATTCAAAATTGGCTATATTGTACAAATTCATGAAAAAAAATAGCTTTTTGGTCTTAATTTAAGGTTAGGGTTAGGCGTTATGGTTAGGGTGGTTAAGGTTATGTTAAAAATCTGATGTTTTGTCTTTGTGGCTGTGCTAACTAGTGACCACTATGCAGAGCGGCATCCAGAACAAGCTTCATGACTAAAAAAGCTAACCTGCTTGCTGCTATCAAGAATTATGCTTACAGTGACTAAAGATGATCAAAGGGATTTTTAATCTGAATTGATGAGGAATCCATTTCGACGCCAGATGAGAAGTGATGCGAAACCATCTATTTTTTTCTTTCATAACAAAATTAAAGATTTTCTATTAGATGCAGTAGCGTGCCGTGGTTCTGGGGCCTTCAGTGAAGTCCTACACAGTCCCACCCTAATTAATCCACCTCTTATTGCCATCATTATGATGCCATGGCTCTAGACACTAAACATTTAGACAGAAACGCAGTATAACCAGGCGTTGCGTCACCTTGAAATTGACATTTTTATTCAGAGAATTGCAGGGGAAGAGTACAATACCTTTTCATTGTGCAGCTTCGTTGCCCTGCGCGCTTGTTCGTTGAGCTGTAGATCCACTCGGGTGTCCCCAAAAGTTTTCAAAAGCACCATTGCTTGTAAGTGCCCAGCCATACTTTGGTGTCTCGTTGCTGCCTTGGTTAGACAACTCAGGTTTGCAAAGCCAGTGTGGCTCCAAATACCAAATTGATCACTTGCAAATAATACGCATTACCAGCAGTACAGTTTGCAGTGCTTCTCGGAGCCTGTGAGTCATTGATAGCGCCCATAATTGAAAGTGACGAACAAACTTCTTTTCCGCCTGTGACAGGCTTTGTAGCGTCGGCGTCTACCTCTCCTGACAATGTCTAACTTTTCTTGAAAAGTTTGTCTTGAGAATGGCGTTATAATTATATCCTCGACCAAATCGATATCTTCTCCTTCCGCCATTGTGGGTTGAAAAAACAGCTTAGTAGTACGCAAATTAATTCGTTGATCAATTTCAGTTTCCTAGTTCTGAGACCTGCCCACATAGGACCTGCCTCTCAATATTGGTAATCCAATCAAAAGACGTGCACGCACTACGCCTGCTAGCTGGCTCCTGTGTAACACTGGAGCCAGCCAGCAGGCATACAATAGCCAACTCTAAAGCTGATTGGTTGACACTAAATTTGAATTTCCATTCACTTTAAGCTACAAGAGCCCGCACTGTTGATTCTGAAGGCCCGAGGGCAGATTTTAGACCCCTGGCAACACATGATGGCTGAATATGATTGGATAAAATATCTAACATAAAGACCAGCCCTCCAAATCTCAACCTGGGGCTGGAAGCAGTGCAACCAAGAGGAACGCTATGAAATGAAGAGTGTAACTCTTTCTCTGGGGAATAATTTAATACATATTTGTGGGAAAATATATTTAAAAAAATATTATATTCTGACAATTAGGCCAGCAGAGAAGGCTTTGCTGGCCCTGACGGCCCACCACTGATTAGATGTAACCTAATGTTAGCTAGCCTAGCTGGACCAACTAGATACAGTCCTGTATTGAACTCTGAAAGACATCAACAAAATCATATAGCGGTCTTTTGGATGCACACTGTCAATCAATTTCGCCAATGCTAACTTCAGCAGAGTAAAAAAAACGTGTTTGTTCATTCTAACGTTAGCTCACATAAGCTAGCTAATGTTAGCAAATAAGAGTAGCGCAATCTGGTAGTCATCTCTTCCACTCTTTCCTTGAAAGCACAGCTACTAAAAATAGAATGGCCGAGAAAGCTAACTCACTCTCTGTTTGTGTGTTGGTAGCAATGAGGAATTTGTTTAAATCGTCTATGATTGGTTAGTTGGTTCTCAGTTGGCTAGCAATCTTGCTAACAGCAAGCTGGCAATATTGAAATGTCCATCTTAGGTGTGCTAAGCTAGCCAGTCTAATAGAGATCAATTGGTTAAATTGTATATTGTGTATTTTGTTGTAGGTCATACAGAATCTTATTCCATCAGAATTTGCTTCCAACCCCTAGCTCTGCACAAGGTGAAGGTAAGTTGGCAAAAATATGTATGACCTGACAGCGAAGAGAGCTCAATTTTACATGAATTGGGTAGTGTTTGTATGGGTTTGTGATATGGGGTTACAGGTGGTTAGAGGTAGCCTGTGAACCATAGAGTACCTTCCAGACCATGTCATCAATTTAGTCTACCCCCTTTTCTCTTTGTAAAACTTGGTTTACCTGGAGTCCTTCCACAGTGCCCTGCTGAAATATACCCTAAAGCGGTTGTATTTTAGGTACACACGCACGAGGGAGTGGACACAACTTGCCATTATGGAGCACAACAACATTGTGGGACAAAAACCGGAAAGGGATACTGAAAGGTATGGCATCAAGACTACAACAGTAACGATACAACCAGCTCATTCTTCTTCTCTGCAGATTCTCAAAACACAATACAAAGACATGTCTACAAAAGTCCCACTGCTAAGGGCTACTGATCGGTCAATGAGCTGAGGGGGGTTTACAGACAGGTATTTGAGATGAGGATGAGGGAGGTTTAGGTTGTGCAGGATTGTGTTTAAAGACATGTATTGTTGTGTATTAGAGCGATTGAGAGGTGACATTTTTTACATACTGTGCTCGATTTTAACAAACCAAACGCAAAGGTAAATCATAGTGCTGATGGTAGCGTTATATTTTTGATATTTTCACAACCAAAATGATGGGTGCAGTAGCTGGCAGTGACTGGGTTTTGATGAATAAACAAGTTGTGGGTGTGTCGTGGCTTGGCTCCTCACTGACTAATCAGAACATGCTCCATGGCTAAAAATGTGGTTTCTTCAAGTTGAGTATTTAGTCTTTTATGTATTGCATTGTCATCAACTCTAATTTGAATGTTAGTCCATTATAGCCAAGTTGGTTAAATAACCTGCCCAATATTTAGACATTTTTTACAGTCCACAATGTTACAATTGCATTGCTTCAATATGGAAATACAGTGTAACATAAGCTACAGCATTCCTACTAATATAGGGGCTCGGCCTACTGTAAATTGCAGTCTCGACATGGACATGCCAAACGTAGTCTATAAACAAGATTAAATTCACTTGGTAATTGATAAGGTCTAAAAAGACTGCTGGAGTATTTGAGGTAGATACTGTGTGTACCTGTAGGCGGGGATTAGGAGAAAGTGACTGGTAGCAGGTTTAATAATAATAATAATAATAGTAATAGTAAACAGTACGGCAGCAGCATAAGTAATGGGTGGATTTGTTGTGTGGGTGGGAGGGTGGGTGCCATTGTGACAGTGTTGGCATGATAGGCAGATATACAGTACATGTAAACAGGGATGAAAAGAGACTGGTAGCAGGGATATATAAATACTTACAGTAATAAACTAGTGGTAATATATACAATGCCTTCAGAAAGTATTCATACTCCTTGACTTATTCCACATTTTGTTGTGTTATAGCCTGAATTCAAAATATAAAAAATATTTTAAAAATCTTTCACCCATCTCCAGGCAATACCCCATGATTCCAAAGTGAAAACATGTTTTTAAACATTTAAACATTGAAATATATATATATATATATATTTCACCTGTATATAACCACCTGTATATATATATATATATATATATGTATAGAATAAAAAAAATATTCCAAAACATTCATCCTGTTTCAATAAGGCACTATAGTAAAGCTGCAAAAAATGTTGCAAAGAAATTAACTTTATGTCCAGAATACAGAGCGTTATGTTTGGGGCAAATCCAACACAACACATCACTGAGTACCACTCTTCATATTTTCAAGCATGTTGGTGGCTGCATCATGTTATGGGTATGCTTGTCATCAGCAAGGACTAGGGAGTATTCTTTGTATAAAAATAAATGGAATAGAGCTAAGCACAAGCAAAATTCTAGAGGAAAACCTGGTTCAGTCTGCTTTCAAACAGACACTGGAAGACAATTTCACCTTTCAGCAGGACAATGACTTAAAACACAAGGCCAAATATACACTGGAGTTGCTTACCAAGACAACATTGAATGTTCCTGAGTGCCTAGTTACAGTTCTGACTTAAATTGGCTTGAATCTATGGCAAGACTTGAAAATGACTGTTGAGCAATGATCAACAACCAATTTAACAGAGCTTGCAGATTATTTAAAAGATAGTGTGAAAATATTGTACAGAGCTAAAGAGTTAATTGGCTGAGGTGGAAGAACTTGCCAGAGGACAACAGTCTCTACAGCACTTCACCAACATGGGCTTTATGGGAGAGTGGTCAGACGAAAACCACTCTTGAGAAAAAGGCACTTGACAACACGACTGGTGTTTGTAAAAAGGCATGTAAAAGACTGAGAGCATAAGGCAAAATAATCTGTGGTCTGCTGAGACAAAAATGTAACTCTTTGGCCTGACTCATCACCCATCTAACACCATCCCTACCATGATCTTTGGCCTGACTCATCAACCATCTAACACCATCCCTACCATGAAGGATGGTGGTGGCAGCATCATGCTATGGGGAAACTTTTAAGCGGTAAGGATAGAGGGAACAACGAATGGAGCCAAATACAGGAAAATACTTGACGTTTGCTCTGGTCCAAAGTTAAACCAACTCTCAAGTTCAAAGACTTTCAAAGTTCCTCAATAGAAGCCGCTCCTCCGTAGGTTTAATTCTGTGCGCATAATTCTGATAATTCATGTCATATCAAGATGCCCAGGGCTTCAAGGCAAGTTTCCTCCATCCTCTCTCCTCACCCGCAAAATTTCAGTTGCATCTCACGCACTACACTGTGACTATATATTCTATCCACATAATGTTTATACAGCCCGTCATATATATATATATATATATATGTACTGAACAAAAATATAAACGCAACATGTAAAGTGTTGGTCCCATGTTTCATGAGCTGAAACAAAATATTCAGAAATTCTCCATATGCACAAGAAGCTTATTTCTCTCAAACGATGTGCACAAATTACTTTAAATGTCCTTTGCCAAGATAATCCATCCACCTGAGAGGTGTGGAATATCAAGCATCTGATTAAACAGCATAATCATCACATAGGTGCACCTTGTGTTGTGGACAATAAAACGCCACTCTATAATGTGCAGTTTTGTCACACAACACAATGTCACAGATGTCTCAAGTTTTGAGGGAGCATGCAATTGGACAGAGCTTTGAGGGAGCGTGCCATCCACCAGAGCTTTTACCACATATTTTAATGTTTATTTCTCTAACATAACCTCCAATTACTTTTTTGAGAATTTGGCAGTATGTTCAACCTGCCTCACAACCGCAGATCACGTGTATGGCATCGAGTGGACAAGCGGTGTGCTGATGTCAATGTTGCCGGTGGGGTTATGGTAAAGGCATGCAAAAACTACAGACAACATACACAAATGCATTTTATCGATGGCAAACATAACGTGACAATATCCCGAGGCCCATTTTTTTAAGGTATCTGTGACCAACAGATGCATATCTGTATTCCCAGTCATGTGTAATCCATAGATTAAGTCCTAATGAATTTATTATTTCAATCGACTGATTTCTTCATATGAACTGTAACTCAGTAAAATCAATGAAATTGCTGCATGTTGTGTTTATATTTTTGTTCGTATATACATTCCGACATTGCCTGTCCTAGAATTACATTATTTTACTTTAAGATTTGTGTTTATTGCTGCGCATTGTTAGATATTACTGCACTGTTGGAGCGAGGAACACAATCATTTCGCTACACTCACAATAACATCTGCTAAACATGTGAATGCGACCAATACAATTTCATTTGTTTTGACTGGCAGCACAGTTTGTTTCTTTCATAATGATTAAACCAGGCTGTTACGGTCAAATACAATGTGCTCTTAATGACTTTCCTATACAGATGAAATCGCTCACCCACTCCAAAGCAAGCTTCTCTATCCACACGGATACTGGTGAAGTAATTTAATATCAAGCTATGTGTTACAAACAACTTTAATTTCAGAGGTTTAAAAATGAACTGAAAGGAACGATATAAACCATTCGTTTTTGGGGGGTTCGAAACGGTTCAGAGAATTATTTAGCTGTTTGGAACAGTGGAATGGAAAGAAAAAAATGATGGTTCCGTTCAGAAAGAAACGATTGGAAATGATTTCTATTTCAACCTCTTGTTTGTGCCACTCGTTTTTTCCTGTTAACGTAACTACCGCTGAAACGTTTGTAATGGCCTGGCAAACAGTGGAATACATTGGCTTTCCAATGCATCTATAAAAACACCAATGCTGTGTCAGGGATTTAACGCACCGTCTCGACAGTTTCATCACAAGAAAGAGATGAAATAACTTTCTTTTGACGGGTGTTAATTTTTTCGTGTACAATTGAAAAAAAGTCTGATTTAATATTGTTGATAAATTTACAAATTAGATTCGCTGAAGTGAAAGCAACTTCCTGAAAATTAACACTTGGATTGCGGTGATATGTCTAATCTCACAAACGATATGTACAGATAGGTGTAATCCAGAGCCAAGGATGTTGATATGAAATCACATGGTTATACTTCGCTTGACACACTTGTTGAATTATCCAAGAGAACATGACAACAGTAATGAATAATTAAAGACGCAGTCTAGACACCGCAGTTGAGCGCAGATAGGCCTAGAGAGAGCGCAGGTGGAGCCCTGTTCTACCCTTAATAGATGAATGTATTAATGTATGCAAATTACACCCAGCTGTAACAGATGTCGTCTGGGGATAGAGAGGAGGACCAAGGTGCAGTGTGGTAAGTGTTCATGTCTTTTTAATAAACAAATTGAACACTGGAACAAAACAATAAACGATGTGACCAAAACGAAACAGTACCGTGTGGCCCAAACATTCACACCGAAACAAACACCCACAAACCAAAAGTGAAACCCAGGCTACCTAAGTATGATTCTCAATCAGGGACAACTATTGACAGCTGCCTCTGATTGAGAACCATATTGGGCGGAACTCAAAAACAAACATCGACTGCCCACCCCAACTCACGCTCTGACCATAATAAGACAAAAACAAGGAACTAAGGTCAGAACGTGACACCAGCACATATTATTTTCTTATTTTCTTTATTTCATTAATGTATACAAAAAATACCTGATATATTAAGAACATTTTCATATAAGAAAAAAAGTACAAATGTACAATAAATTGAATACCTTAATTTCCACAAATGCCTGAACTCAATTCACTATTTGTCCTTGCCAGTACAATCATATGTGCTACAATTCTGTCAATATCTGAATGATTTTAAAAAAATTAAATACTTGGAGTGTCTTCATCCATTGTCCGACTGTTGAATTTATTAGGGGTTCACAGCGAAGCCAAATAACTGAAGCATAGATTGGTAACTTTTCTTCTAATTTGGCACACAGAAACTAGAGGCCACGAGTAACTTGGTCAAAAATAATGGCAGAGATTGGCCTATAGGTGGCGCTGTTATAGCAGTCTCACTTAAACCCTCATATCTGCCGCCCCATTTGACCTAGACTTTGTAAGTAGGTGTCTTTCTTACTTTATGCTGAACACATATGCATCAATGAACCATATGGTCTGCCAGGATAGATTTTCCTTTTGGAAAACCTATTATCATGAAACATAACTACAGATAACGCAACATTTGGTATGTTGGCCCATAGTACAGCTCTTAATTTACCGTTTTAGAAAATCTAAGGGATTAGTTAAGAGATGGTCCAATTATAATGGCCGAGTTGTAAATTCACTTCACAATGGACTATCAACTTGAAACTTTTTAGGGTCATCAAAGACAGTACCACGATGAGACATGACATTTCCCCCTGCCACTGCATATGGTCATGACAATATTAACAATGTTACATTTTTGTCATAAACATAACAATTATCCACACTACAAGCTAGAACGAGCGCAGAGCGAGAACAGACTGCCTGTGTATTTGTATGCTCATAATAAACCACAAAGTTCAGCATTGATAGTAAATGCAGATACCGCCCTGCTAGGTAGATGAGGCGTGCCCACAAACTTGGATTTAGATGGCATTGTTTACTTCGGCTGAACAACACACAGTAATCTCAGAACTTCTCTAGGGATTTTTTTTTTTTACATTTCTTTTAATGTTTCTCATCATGCCTGTGTGCTGTTCTTTGCCTGACTGTGTTAATTTCAAACAAGTGAAAAGGGAGTTATCTTTCACTGTTCTACATACCAGAGATTTACCCCGATGTGACCAAAGATTACTAGAGGGATTTTCAGGCTGAACTGATGGAGAATCCATTTTGATGCCAGCTGAGAAGAGATACCATACATGTTTTTCTTCACAATAAAACAGAATATTTGCTATTAGAGATAACCTAACGTTAGCTAGCTTGCTAGCCTAGCTGGACTAAGTTAGCTAGCTTACAGTCCTGAGTGGAACTCTGAAAGTCTTTGGGATACAGACTGTCAATCAATTTCGCCTATGTCATGGTCACTTATAGTCTGGTAGCTACCTACAGCATAGAAAACATATTTGTTTTTTCTATCTTTGACAAATGTTAGCTAACGTAAGCTAGCTAACATTACAAAATAAGAGTAGCTCAATGTGGTAGCCATCTATTCGACTCTTGTCTGAAAATCACACCATTACTGAAACATATATTTGCCGATACAGCTAACTCAGTCTGTGTGTTGGTAGCAATAATGATTGCATATAAATCATCTATGGTTGGTTAGCTATCAGCTGGCTACCAATCTTACTGACAATTTAGTGATACTAGCTAGATAAAAGCATGGTGACAACATTGAAATTTCCATATTAGGTGTGCTAAAATGGCCAGTCAAATAAAGATCAATTGGTTAAATTGTGTGTTTTGTTGTAGGTGGTAGGTGGTACAGAATCTGATTCCACCAGCATGTGCTTCCAACCCCTAGCTCTGCACAAGGTGAAGGTAAGTTGGCAAAAATATTTGCAAGCTGACGGCTAAGATGGCTCTATTTACAGTAAGCATAGTATTACCATGAATTGGCTAGTGTTTGTACGGGTTTGTGTCTGTGTTATGAGGTTACAAGTGGTTAGAGGTAGCCTGTGGACCACAATATGCTTTCCAGACCATGTAATCAATTTAGTCTACCCCTTTTTCTCTTTTTACATTTTCTCCTCGTAAAAATACACAAGCATGAGCGAGCGGACACACCTTGTAGTTGTGGGTCAGAAACCAGCAAGGGACACTGAAAGGTATAACATCAAGACTACAACAGTTTTGACACAACCACCTAATTCTTCTCTCTGCAGTCTCAAAACATACACTGCCGAATCACTTAGAAATGTCCTTGTTTTTGAAAGAAAATCACATTTATTGTCCATTAAAATAACATCAAATTGATCAGAAATACAGTGTCGACATTGTTCATGTTGTAAATGACTATTGTAGCTGGAAACGGCTGATTTATTTAATGGAATTTCTACATAGGCGTACAGAGGCCCATTGTCCGCAACCATCACTCCTGTGTTCCAATGGCATGTTGTGTTGGTTAATCCAAGGTTATTATTTTAAAAGGCTATTTGATCATTAGAAAACCTTTTGGCAATGATGTTAGCATAGCTGAAAACTGGTGTTCTGTTTAAAGAAGCAATAAAACTGGCCTTCTTTAGACTATTTGAGTATCTGGAGCATCAGCATTTGTGGGTTCGATTACAGGCTCAAGATGGCCAGAAGCAAAGCACTTTCTTCTGAAACTCGTCAGTCTATTCTTGTTCTGAGAAATGAAGACTATTCCATATGAAAAATTGCCAATGTACTGAAGATCTCGTACCATGCCGTGTACAACTCCTTTCACAGAACAGCTCAAAGTGGCTCTAACCAGAATAGAAAGAGGACTGGGAGGCCCCGGTGCACAACTAAGCAAGAGGACAAGTACATTAGTGTCTTGTTTGAGAAACAGACGCTTCACAAGTCACAGCTTCTTTAAATAGTACCTGCAAAACACCAGTCTCAATGTCAACAGTGAAGAGGTGACTCTGGGATGCTGGCCTTCTAGGCAGAGTTGCAAAGAAGAAGCCATATCTCAGACTGGCCAATAAAAATTAAAGATTAAGATGGGCAAAATAACACAGACACTGGACAGAGGAACTCTGCCTAGAAGCCCAGCATCCCGGAGACGCCTCTTCACGGTTGACATTGAGACTGGTGTTTACGGGTACTATTTATTGGTCATTTACAACATTGACAATGTCTACCACTGTATTTCTGATCAATTTGATGTTATTTTAATGGACAAAATGTGCTTTTCTTTTAAAAACAAGGACATTTCTAAGTGACCCCAAACTTTTGAACAGTAGTGTAATACAAAGATGTGTACAGAAGTCCCCTGCCAAGGGTTACTATTGATAAGAATGATCTTTCAAAGTCAATGAGCTGGGTGAGGTTTACAGACAGGTCTTTGAGAT
The DNA here is from genome assembly GCF_036934945.1 of Oncorhynchus masou masou. NCBI lineage: Eukaryota > Metazoa > Chordata > Actinopteri > Salmoniformes > Salmonidae > Oncorhynchus > Oncorhynchus masou. Next base: position 53,723,732 of record NC_088243.1, read on the forward strand.
GATGAAGGGAGTTTTGGTTGTGCAGGTTTGTGCTTAAAGACAGGAAATGTATTGTTGTATATGATAGTGATTGAGGTGCCATTTCTCCTCAATTTCATACTGTGTAAGAATTGTCCTCCTAAGATTTTCCACACCTTCTACATTCCCCCAATTTACTTTGTTGACTGGTTGATACCTTCACCAACAAAAGAGTGTTTCACTATGCCCCTTCCCCAACTGAGTGTAAAATTTTAACAACAGAACCATGTCTTTCCATCAGCAAATCTTCTGCAAGAGGTTAAGGAAGTTGGTGGTTAAGAAGGTCTACGAGCCCTGCACTCACCACTTCCTTCATAGTCTTATCCAGCTGGCCGGTACACCGCAGACAGGACAAGACCATTCGCCACAAGCACAAAGAGTCTCAGCTTCCCCTGCCCACCATACCAAACACCATTGCCAGTCTACCGAAGCCAGATAAAGGACAGTGTGGCTGAACATAAGACCAATGCAGAACCACCTTAAAATATATAGGGATATTTTCTATCAAACTTCTACATTGGTCTCCCTTTATGTACCCACAGAAGATATGCAAGTATGCTGTACAGGGCTATGTAGCATCGAACAGATGTTAGAAATTCAGATATATTCAAATAATGTTTATTCGTCATTCTAACATACAGGGAAGTGTAAGCTATTTAATGTTGATTCAAAACCAGAATTACATATTCAACAAGAATGTTATATGGTAAAAGTAACATACAAAACAAATACATTATGAACAATATAGTACAGTTCAGTGTGTCTCAGGAGTAGTAAAGTGCAGAGAACTAGTGATCAGCAGACGAGAGAAGTGGTCATGATGAGATTGCCATTCACAAAGAAACATACAGTAAGAAAATAGTGTGATTCGTGTATTAAAGTTCAGGGAGTACATTGTGTGCATCTGAGATGTAAAGTACAGACATCTGTTGATCAGCAAATTATGGGAGGGGTGTTGTCATGATCAAACTGCCATGCAGCTCCTCTTGAGTCATCTAGGCCTGCTGCTTGTTCCAGCATAATGTCCAATTCATCGAGAGGGATACAGTTCACAGGATACAGTTCTGCTTCAATGACGCATGCAGGCAAAGGAATTATGTTTCTTTCCAACTAGAATCCACTGCAGGAAGAACCTCAGGCTCCACATGGTATTGGCTCTAAGACAAAACATATACTAAATTATACTTGATTGTACAGTTGGAACTACAGTTGAACTGTGCCAGCATAACGTCAACATTAGTGTAGGCTAATTGAATATGCATACATGTGCACAGGCACAGGTATTACATTTAGAACAATATTTAGCCTAATATAAATATGGCACAAACCTCAATGTTTTCACAGTGACCAGACCGTACAAATTTACCTAGGTCGGTAGACAGTAGCTAGCTACAGCCATGCTTTAGGCAAATGTTTTTTCTAGTAAAACCAACTTAAACTCAGTTTAAGAGATTTGTTGTTGCATTTAACTGCCAAAAATTCTGTTATCAAGGTCATTTCCTTAGTAGGTGACATCAGAGATCAACCATTTTTTTAAATTTGACCTTTATTTAACTACGCAAGTCAGTTTAAGAACAAATTCTTATTTTCAATTACAGCCTAGGAACAGTGGGTTAACTGCTTGTTCAGGGGCAGAATGACAGATTGTCACCTTGTCAGCTCAGGGATTTGAACTTGCAACCTTCCGGATACTAGTCAAACGCTCTAACCACTAGGCTACCCATCATGTGGGATAAGTGGGAGCTCAGAATGATAGATGAGTCAGTAACGGAAGCCAGACACTCCACTCGCTGTTTTTTTCTGGTTCAATGAAAGTCAATGAACTAAGTAGCTGCTATTGCATTGGTGTCTATGGGAGGCCCACCCCGTTAAGTAGACTGGAACTGACCATTTTTTTCAATGGTAAACAGCCTGAGTGAACCATCTTCATTTACCCACAATCTTTGTACGACGTTCCCACTAGTAATTACCAGTTGGAGAGAAGTTCAAGTAGATTTGTCCAAGTTGTATGTTGTAAATTCCAACTTGGTTAAAGAGATACTTCAGGATTTTGAAATTGAGGCCATTTAACTACTTCCTCAGAGTCAGAGGAAGCAATGGATACCATTGTTATGTCTCTGTGTCCAGTATGAAGGAAGTTAGATGTAGTTTCGCAAGCCAATGCTAACTAGCTTTAGCGCAATGACTGGAAGTAATAGCATTAACGCTAGTTAGCAATTGCACTAGCACTAGTTAGCAACTTCCTTCAAACTGCACACAGTGTCATAAAAATGCTGAGGAAGTATATAAAGGGCCTCATTGCCAAAATCCCGAAGTATCCCTTTAATAAGAGCGCAACGTAACTATTGATCAAGTAGACTTTGTCTTATGCAAAATTAATGTTAGATTTCAATTATGCAGACGAACAATGTGATTATTGTGATTATTGTGACATTGTGATTAGTATATCTGTATAATCACATATTGTTGCCCTATTATGTGGTCTGAAAGTTGTGAAAAGTCTATATTTTTTTCTGTAAAATTAGAAAGCAATCAGTGCAGTCAGCGTATAACAGCTGCTAGAGTGTATTGACGTGTTCTGGAATGCTAACGTAGAGTGTATCAACTAATTTAAATCAACATGGTAAGGCTTTCACTGATTGCAAATAAAGGAAAATAGTTCCTACATGACAGTGTTTGCTTTGTTATATGTTATCCACCTGAATGTACTCAGACATAACATTGGGCAGATATTGTATGCGTTGGGGGGACGGTTGGGTGAAATGAGCGGCTCACAGGAAATCCCCCACAGTGGGTTGACCGAGGCTGAAGAAGGCTGTGGGAGCAGGGCTGGGAGGGAGGGAGAGGATGTGTGTGTGAGTGTGGTGTGCGTGCGTGTCTGTCTGTCTGCTCCTATCAGGATCCTATTACTGGGGCTTAGACATTGAGCCAATGAGCAAGACATTTAAGCAGGGCTCAGAAAAGAAGCAGGAGCTTATTAGGATCAGGAGTTTATTTTCTTTTTTGAACGACAACCCATCCTTAACCCTCCATTTTCAATCTATGGGATAGGAAGAATAGAGGAAGCATGGGTGAGGAAAAGCCTATGGGATTGTCATAATATACTGGATATTTAAAATATATTGTGTGGGTATGTCAACAATATGGATGCATGTGACCACCTCTATTCGGTCTTATGTTGCAACATTTGTTTTTTTTTACATTGGATAAAAGTAGAGATTTAAAGCTACAAAATTACATGTCATACACTGCAGTCGAGGAACAATGGGAAAGTAATTCTGCTTTGAAAGTTGATAAACTTGTAACGCCACTTTTGAGAAAATTGCCTTTGAATGTTTTGGTACACCTAGTGGAGAGCTCTTCTTTGTCTACACCTATCCAGCATTGTTCACACCCTCTTAAGCCTTAGCCCCACCCATCTCTTTAAGGATTCACGTGAGGCCATGTGCTAAACAGAGTGAATAAGGTAGTGTAGTAAACAAGAGTTCAAGACTAAAAGTGGTGAAAGTAGTAGCCTACAAAAGAAAAACTCCAGGTAAAAATACACAATCTAGTCCTTCGCCTATACCGCAATCTGAATGTGGTGCAGGTCATGTTGTTCTTCACATTGCCTTCTCTGGTAAACACACACTATATCAAATCAAATCAAAATGTATTTGTCACATGCACAGGATACAGAAGGTGTACAGTGAAAAGGTTACTTGCATAGTAGCAATATCAAAAATATAAAGTATCCAAACAAAAATATTTTATTAGATGACGCTTATCCAGACACACGTCTAAATTGATGAGTCATGTGAAAGAAATGCTATATCCACCCCCCAGACACATCTAGCTAAGTGGATGGGTCACTATTGTCTAGACATGTACATATGTTCATGAAATACAATAGACAGCCGTAATCACCCCCAGACACACCTGGCTAACTTGATGGGTCATGTAATCATCTGGTGAAGTGGAGTCTTTTCTTAGACATGTAGCTAGCTAGCTAAACAATTAACCATAATCCCAACCCATACAGCACTAGCTAGCATCACAAACAGATTGTTATAGCTAACCACCATACATTAATTTCTGACAAAATGATAAACTTATAATATCTGAAAATATAGCTAGACTCTTACCCATATAGATGGATGAACGCTTCACGGCAGACTGGAACCCGTTTAACTAAGACGTCCTGTGTCATTTCTGTTTTGTTTGTACAGCTTGTTTGTTTTCACACTGACTGTGTGCAGAAAGTAATCCATCACAACTTTTTCCCACTGGTCTTTGTCGATAGCACCTGCTAGAGCAGTAGCAAAACGTTTGCAGTCCTCCATGGCTAAAGTTATCTTTAAAAAAAGCCATGGTTGTAAGGATTATCTACACATACTGAGCAGCTCAAGTTATAGACAGATGCATGCCACATGACAGACCAATCCGAACTCATCTCTCAGCATGTCCAGCCCAGCCATTATCTCAGCCAATCATGGCAGGAAGGTTCCTTGCTTTTTCCGTGGTTAAACCAACTAGACTTGCAATTTAACAATTGTATTGGTATTTTCAAATGCCTCTCCTGCCAAGTAGTGACATGCGACATACACCTAGCTTCCTGAAACGGGCCACAGTTATGCTTGGATTCACACCTCTTGCAGTTCAGCTTAAAGTAAGTGGAAAGGTGGGATAAGGTTGTACTGTTAAGTAGCATGATGCACTGTATTGTATTGTCCCTTAAAACCTGTTAGAGATCGGGCTACTTTTTTCAACATTCTGTTAAAAATCGCGCAACATTTCAACGTCCTGCTACTCATGCCAGGAATATAGTATATGCATATGATTAGTATGTGTGCATAGAAAACACTCTGAAGTTTCTAAAACTGGTTCAATGATGTCTGTGACTATAACAGAACGTGTTCCGTGGTGAAAATCGCAAGGAAACCTGATCACAAAATCGACAAAGAAAAATCAATCCGCCAGTCTCTGTATTGTCTATTGCAAGGCATAATAGTTAAGGATGGGATTACAGTTCCTACAGCTTCCACACGATGTCGCCAGTGTTGTGATTTCGATGCAACTAAATCCTTGGTCAGATGAGTAATAGGCACATCCTGTCTTCGGGCACACAGCTGGAAAAAATGGAAGGGGAAAAGTGGACTATGTTTTCCAAACTTGTTGCTATTGAATACAGATCGCTCCGTGATCAATTTGATCGTTTATTAACATTTACTAATACCTAAAGTTGGATTACAGAAGTAGTTTGAAGTGTTTTGTCAAAGTTTATAGGCAACTTTTTTAATTTAAAAAAATAACGTTGCGTTTAAAAACGGTGTTTTTCCTGGATCTGACGGTCTTCATAAATGGACATTTTGGGTATACAAGGACCGATTTAATTGAAAAAAAGACGCAATTGTGATGTTTATGGGACATATAGGAGTGCCAACAAAGAAGCTCGTCAAAGGTAATGAATGTTTTATATTTTATTTCTGCGTTTTGTGTAGCGCCGGCTACGCTAATTCTTTTGTTTACGTCCCCTTCTGGTATTTCGGGGTGTTGCATGCTATCAGATAATAGCTTCTCATGCTTTCGCCGAAAAGCATTTTAAAAATCTGACTTGTTGGCTAGATTCACAACGAGTGTAGCTTCAATTGAGTACCCTGCATGTGAGTTTTAATGAACGTTTGAGTTTTAACGAGTGCTATTAGCATTTGGCGTAGCGCATTTGCATTTATTGTTGGCAAGGTGGGACGCTTGCGTGTCGGGTTGCCCAGAGAGGTTAATAAACAGTGTATTACACTTTTTTGTCATATGTGCGACAACGTGCCTTTTGAATATTGTCTAATGTTAGTAGTGGTGTAGTCAAGGATGCATCATGCAACATTGGGACATTTGACTTGTTACAACAACAAAAAAATTATACTTTGAATTTGGAGGTTTAACATATCCCTCTGGTGGCCAAGTTAACTTTTTTTTAATGACATTGGATCGTGGATATATAGTCTAAGATTGACTGATGTGGAATTTGTTATAGGAAATAATCATGGCCAGCTGGTCTTGTTAGCATAGGGCTAAAAGTGTGTCAGGTTATCTAATGGGAAAAGCTTACTGGTAGCGTTATATCACTTGCAACTACCTAGATGATTTTAATTGGCTGATGAAGATTTTGAGACAAAACGTTTTTCAAGAGTTTGCAAAAATGAACCCTTGGTTTTCTTTTGATTGGTCTTAAATAAACAGTCCAGGGTCATCCAAATTCTCACATCCCCCTCCTCCCTCTCCGAAGAGCCCTGACGATCAACGGAATACAACCCCAGAATGTTCCGAGAGTTCCATTCTTCTGCTGTCTAATTTAACGTTCCATGGAGCGATTGGAGGATTCTCCTGCTGTCCGACCTTGCTCGGTGACCAGCGACCTCATCCCAGATAGGAATACATACTATGCAAATTCATAATAATATCCTGGACTTATAGAGATAGAGAATGTGTGTGTGAGGTTGCGCCTGCCTGCGTACAGTATGTTCCTGTGTGTGTGTTTGTATGTGGTGCACGCGTGTGTGTGTAGTGGCGAGGGGAGGCCTCAGAACTTGGCCTGTCACCAAGCACGTTCCCACATGGCTGCTGTAAACAACTTAAAGGTCCCACACAGTCATCCTATTTCCCAAGTAAAAATAGCCTTTGAATGACCAAAACATCACCCATAATATTTTTATGCTATTAAAATACATTTGACCTTTTCTCTCATCTCTAACTATCAGGAAGCCTGAAAGAACAGGCTGAGTTAGCGGGGAGCTTATATTTATGAGCTCACCTTAACTGAGCTCTTTGAAATGCCCTTGTGGTCATTGCCAGGTAAGAAGGTAAACAACGGGCCACATGTCATTCTGAGCCTAAATAGCATGCCTCAACCCATTTTATCTGCAAAATGCTCTCATGGGAAACAGAGCTGTTCATGGACTGTTGGATTTGATTATTTTGTAACTAATTAGGTGTACTTCCGGCGCCGACAGAGATGGCCGCCTCGCTTCGCGTTCCTAGGAAACTATGCAGTTTTTTATTTTTTTACGTGTTATTTCTTTACATTGGTACCCCAGGTCATCTTAGGTTTCATTACATACAGTCGAGAAGAACTACTGAATATAACAGCATCATCAACTCACCATCAGTACGACCAAGAATATGACTTTCCCGGAGCGGATCCTGTGTTCTGCCTTCCACCCAGGACAACGGAATGGATCCCAGCCTGCGACCCAAAACAACGACGCCGTAAAATAGGCAAATGAAGCGGTCTTCTGGTCAGGCTCAGGAGACGGGCACATCGCGCGCCACTCCCTAGCATACTACTCGCCAATGTCCACTCTCTTGACAACAAGGTTGACAAAATCCGAGCAACGGTAGGATTCCAGAGGGACATCAGGGACTGTAACGTTCTTTGCTTCACGGAAACATGGCTCACTCGAGAGACGCTATCGGAGTCAGTGCAGCCAGCTGGTTTCTCCATGCATCGCGCCGACAGAAACAAACATCTTTCTGGTAAGAAGAGGGGCGGGGGCGTATGCTTTATGGTTAACGAGACGTGGTGTGGTCACAACAACATACAGGAACTCAAGTCCTTCTGTTCACCTGATTTAGAATTCCTCACAATCAAATGTCGACCGCATTATCTACCAAGGAATTCTCTTCGATTATAATTACAGCCGTATATATTCCCCCCCCATTTTGTTGATCCATGCCTACAGACAGAAGCAGACAGAAGCTCCGACGCTGAGGTCATCGATGGCTCCAAACTGCTTCCAACTTTATTTGACTCTTTGCAAACTGGAATCCATATATCCTGAGGCTGCATTCATTGTAGCTGGGGATTTTAACAAGGCTAATCTGAAAACAAGACTCCCTAAATTGTATCTGCATATCGATTGCGCAACCAGGGCTGGTACCTGACACCCTAGACCCACTCCAATTTGCTTACCGCCCAAATAGGTCCACAGACGATGCAATCTCAACCACACTGCACACTGCCCTAACCCATATGGACAAGAGGAATACCTATGTGAGAATGCTGTTCATCGACTACAGCTCAGCATTTAACACCATAGTACCTTCCAAACTCGTCATCAAGCTCGAGACCTTGGGTCTCGACCCCGCCCTGTGCAATTGGGTACGGGACTACCTGACGGGCCGCCCCCAGGTGGTGAGGGTAGGTAACAACATCTCCACCCCGCTGATCCTCAACACTGGGGCCCCACAAGGTTGCGTTCTGAGCCCTCTTCTGTACTCCCTGTTCACCCACGACTGCGTGGCCACGCACGCCTCCAACTCAATCATCAAGTTTGCGGACGACGCAACAGTGGTAGGCTTGATTACCAACAATGACAAGACGGCCTACAGGGAGGAGGTGAGGGCCCTCGGAGTGTGGTGTCAGGAAAATAACCTCACACTCAACGTCAAAAAAACTAAGGAGATGATTGTGGACTTCAGGAAACAGCAGAGGGAACACCCCCCTATCCACATCGATGGAATAGTAGTGGAGAGGGTAGCAAGTTTTAAGTTCCTCGGCGTACACATCACAGACAAACTGAATTGGTCCACCCACACAGACAGCATCGTGAAGAAGGCGCAACAGCGCCTCTTCAACCTCAGGAGGCTGAAGAAATTTGGCTTGTCACCAAAAGCACTCACAAACTTCTACAGATGCACAATCGAGAGCATCCTGTCGGGCTGTATCACCGCCTGGTACGGCAACTGCTCCGCCCACAACCGTAAGGCTCTCCAGAGCGTAGGGTGGTCTGCACAACGCATCACCGGGGGCAAACTACCTGCCCTCCAGGACACCTACACCACCCGATGTCACAGGAAGGCCATAAAGATCATCAAGGACAACAACCACCCGAGCCACTGCCTGTTCACCCCGCTATCATCCAGAAGGCGAGGTTAGTACAGGTGCATCAAAGCTGGGACAGAGAGACTGAAAAACAGCTTCTATCTCAAGGCCATCAGACAGTTAAACAGCCACCACTAACATTGAGTGGCTGCTGCCAACACACTGACTCAACTACTCCCGCCACTTTAATAATGGGAATTGATGTAAAATATATCACTAGCCACTTTAAACAATGCTGCTTAATATAATGTTTACATACCCTACATTATTCATCTCATATGTATGCATATATACTGTACTCGATACCATCTACTGCATCTTTCCTATGCCGCTCTGTACCATCACTCATTCATATATCTTTATGTACATATTCTTTATCCCTTTACACTTGTGTGTTTAAGGTAGTACTTTTGCAACTGTTAGCTAGATTACTCGTTGGTTATTACTGCATTGTCGGAACTAGAAGCACAAGCATTTCGCTACACTCGCATTAACATCTGCTAACCATGTGTATGTGTGACAAATAAAATTTGATTTGATAATTACAGAATACAGTAAACTGATACACTTCTTCACAAGATGTTGTAAAGCCTGAATCACCTTAGAAGCTTAGATATAAGGGAATGTACACGAAAACAGCATACAATAAGTGTACCGGACAATTAGCATTAGAAATGACAATATGTTTGTAATTGAGTATATTGATCAGACATTTATTTAAATATTTTACGATAGGCCAGCATGGCCAAAATATTGAGCAGCATGAACAATCATGAGAAATAAAGGTGAGAAATAATTTGACATAAAAATACAAAACTTCAGCCATAAGCCTATATTTTTATTAATACCCATTTATTTATACAATTTCTAACACTCATCTCCCGTCTGAATGCTTGAATAAAAAAACTAAACAAAGTAAATCCTGAGTGGCACAGTGGTCTAAAGCACTGCATTGAAGTGCTAGAGGCGTCATTACAGACCCTGGTTCGATCCCGGGCTGTATCACAGCCGGCCGTGAGCGAGAGTGTTTTGCTGTGTTTTTATCAAGGGTGATCTCGTTGAAGAGGAGATCCAGGAGCCTGTCAACATAGCCTGTAATATTTTTGAAAGGGGAAATGTTAGTTGGAAGTGGGAAGTGAATTTAATTCCTTTTATTTACTGTTCTGAGATGATGCTTCAATTCAGTGATGTAGTGATCTAGTCATTCTACAATGTATTTCCTGGAATTTTTGATGTATTCAATTTTAAATATGCAATATTTGGTTCTGTACTTTTTGTGAAACTTTTCAATGTTTCTAATTTGACTTTTTTTGTGCCTGAAATGCTCAATTGATGCAGAATTGAAATGAATAACTATGACTTACACTATATTGGGTCTGTCTTCACAGGTTTCACAGCATTTCCTCCCATCTTTGCCTTGGGAAAGATGATTTTGTATCACATCATTCCTGCTGCAGTTGCCTGGGAAGCTGTGCAGACAGAGAGATGTTGATTTTTCAAAAATGTCTATCATTACAGCTTGATGAAATTGGAAAGACAAAAGGTGAAATAATATTCCCCCTCATCATCATGATTAGTCCCAATGACACAAGCTACTGTAATTAAAAAAATAAAAAATAAACACAATGGAATGGCAAAATATGATTTTCAGGGGTAAATTACAAATAGTACACACACACACACACACACAGACACAGAACCCCTTTTGTGGACAACATTCTTTTGTGTCAGCTGTGTGCTGGCAGCTCTAAGACTCAATGTTGGAGTATTCGGAATGAAGGAACAAAAACCATATGGTGACTATCAGGTTTGTTACAGAAAATATACAGTTCACAGGTCAAAGCAGTCACAGCCACAGTTGCATTATCTAACGTGATCCCACCCAAAATGTTGGCTACTGTGTCACACTCATCAAACTCTGATACTTACATTATGGTCCATGCTTGCCAGATCCACTGTCAATGATGCATCCGTCTTCAGGATTAGCTTCCTGGCAAGACCCATCGAATGTTCTCCCCAAATTGATAAAGCAACTTCACTCGAAATGTGCACTGCACACGCGTGCCATGACCGTAATTTTCAGTCATCTCGTCCACCCCACCGTAAGCTAGCTAAGAAATGAAAAGCAACCACTGCTGTTGGATGTCTTCACTCTTTGGGAAATAGTTTAAGGTTAATGTTACACTATGTGAGGTTCATTTTACACTCATTTTACACTAGTTACGACACAGTGTGCTTTTGCCGGCATGCTGGTAAGTAGCTTGCTACTGTAGCTTGCTACTGTAGCTAACAGTCATACCACAGATGAAAGGTTAGCAGTATCTTTGGTCGTAAACAAAGCCAAAGCAAGGGGTAGGGGCACATGAGATGACGGTTTTAAGGTGGTACATATTTAAATTAGTTCAGGTAAGATGCTACCATTGCCATATTAAATTTACGGCTTTATGTCATGTTGCATAAAGCCGGAAGTAAATCCTTGACAATACCTGCCTCCTAAATCCAAGTCTTTGACACGGGGGGGAGGGGATCAGTAACTTTATTATCAAACTTTCTCAATGTACAATACCAGCTACAGTCATTTTTCATCTTTGGGTCACTCTACTTTGAACTGGTTTCCACCAAATATCATTCAATTTGATTCACAATTCATAATTCAGGTGCTCTACATACTTTCTAAGGAAGATCTGCATGATTTGGTTTAGTGCATGCCTTCACAACTGTCCCAAGCCAATGCATCTATACGGAATTTAAGTGCTTTTTGGTTTATTGTGGGTTATAAGAGGTAACTAATACAGTACCATACTGGACCAGACCTCTTAGAGAGAGGACCAAGAGAACTGGATTGACAGCGAGCTCTACTCTGAAAACAACAGCAGTAAATAAAGAGGCATGTTTTCTTAGCCTCCCTCATCGGTCTGCACTGCTCTGTCCCTCACCACAACGTGCCCAGCAGCACGAGTCCCCTCTCCACAACATATTTTGTTTAATTTCCTCTGAGATGTTTTCTCTACAGCCGTGACGGTGGCCGTGGGTTCTTTACTGCTATCAGTCAGTGAAGTCTGGTTTTGGCCCCTACAGGCCCCAATAGACCCCTACCACACTCCACCAGCCCCAACAAGCCCCTACAGGCCTCCACCAGCCCCTACTGGACCCCACCTAAGATACCATTTGGTACACAGCATCATGCTGATAAATCAGGACAGTTTTTCAATGGGTGAATATTATCATATATATGCCACTGTGTGGAGATGGAATTTATGGAACTGAAAGACCACTTAGATTTACTTCCAGATATTAATGAAAAAGCTTCTCAGACACTTTTCAACAGTTGGTAAATAAAATACATTTGTATCTGACTGAAAGTGCACTGAGACTTTCTCCAGTTTTGCATTTCGCCTCCAGCACCCCCTGCACCACTATTCTGTTTTGGGTGTGGGTAGATTATGGTTTGTGCCTATTATGGCTTGTTAAATTGAATATGGCACCAACATGTATATTAATTTACCATAATATTTTCATAATGTGTCTTATCACATATTGAGCCTTGTTTTAATTGTTGGCTATATTAGCATATTATTAGGTTTATTATAGTATTTCATTAAAACTGCTGGCCTGCTGTGTCTTGGATATTCGTTTGGAAAGGTGTCAATCAAATATGTTTAAAATATGTATATATATATATATATATATACCTACCAATGGGTAACGCAAGGAAGAACGGCAGCCAACAAAGCGTAAACATGCCAACCACGACTCCCAACGTTTTAGCTGCTTTCTTCTCCCGGGAGAATTTCAGAAGTTTCACCGTCAGGGAGCTCCTGGCCTGATTTGCACGACCCTTCCCAGTGCTGCTGCTGTCATCCTGCACCTGAGATCCCTTGTGGATCCTGAGCGTTAGCTCACTCGTGTTCATCCTCTCCCTCATCACCCCGGCCTCCAAGTTCTTGGTGGTCCGTTTGGCGACTACATACACCCTAAAATACATGGACAAGATAACCACCAGTGGTATATAGAAGGAACCGAGGGAGGAAAATAGTGCGTAAAACGGTTCCTCGGTGATGAGGCACACAGTGTTGTCCGGTGACGGCGGCTGCTTCCACCCGAGGAGGGGTCCAATGGAGATGACCACCGAGAGCACCCACACCCCAAGCATGGCCAGCAGTGCCCGCTTCTCGGTCACTATGCTCGGGTACTGCAGCGGATGGCTCACCCCGATGTAACGGTCGATAGAAATTACGCACAGGCTCATGATGGACGCCGTGCAGCACAAAACATCCACTGCCGCCCAGATGTCACAGAAGATCCGGCCGAACACCCAGTAGTTAAGAATCTCCAGGGTGGCAGACACCGGCAGCACTGTGGTGCCCAGCAGCAGGTCAGCGATGGCCAGGTTTATAATGAAGTAGTTGGTCGGGGTCCGCAGGTGCCTATTGGTCATCACCGCCAGAATGACGAGGATGTTGCCCACAATGGCGAACACAATGAAAGCCCCCAGGACGAAGCCGAGCGGGATGGCACGGGTAAGGTCCACCTCACCAGGCGACTCTGACAACCACGGTGTCCCCACTGTCGCGTCGTATTGTTCCAATAAGGAATAATTTCCCCATAAATGAGTCGCATCGTCAGTGGTCAGATTCATTTTGACTAAAGAGGTCCTCCATAGCAGGTTTCTAATCACATGGAGCTGTAGCACACGAAAACGAGCAACACCATGCCAAAATACATTTACTAAATTCGGCCAAGTGTTGTTAGGCTACATGATTAGTGGAGAAGTTATCAAGGATTAAAATTCCATTTGCAAACCGGTGCGTTTTCAATTATGAAACCAATTGGATGAAATTGTATGATAATGGTTTTGTCACATCCGTCCACTTGCAGTACAGTCTCGCTTTCTCTTTGTTTCTCTGTTTTTCCCCTTAACTGTCTGCTTGAAAAGTACGGAGGGGGCGGGCAGTCGTCCCTCTTTTTGCTCCTGTCAAACCTCACTGATCTGCGCGCAATGCTGTATAGGCTACAGAGGCTCTCTCCTAAACACAGTTTGACTGTATGAATTGGCAGATATACTGGCAAACAAAAATGTATAGCTCAATAATAACGCACTAGGAAAATGGCTCTGGCACCGCAGAAAACGCATGGATTTCTTTGTTGGTTTTGTGGCAAGGTTTATGCATTAAACTTTTCAGGGTTGACCTCCACCACTTCGGATAATGACCAAATGACCTGGTAAAAATATATAGAGAGATGCTAGATAGACAGCCACCTCCTCATGTGACTGTGTACTTACTGCCTCTGCCAAGAGGTCTGAAGTTTCATGGCAGGTGGCAGTGCATTTGCACCATAATTATAGGGTTGCTGGTTCAAGCTCTGCTCTGGCGGATCCCTCTCAGTATTAACACATATTTTTAATTTCCTTTTGGGTGGGCAGACTTAAATTCATTCACAAATTTGCCCCAATATGAGTAGAGGATATAAAACACGAGTAAGCTTTCATTCAAGGGTCAATCTAAAAACAAACAATTATGCCTTTATGTCCAGAATGGGCATTAATGAGAGGAGATACTGTTATGCAACAAATCCCTATTTTTGTCAAATAGTTTTTTCGAACAAATCACTCAGGACATTATCATGTCCATGCGTCTTATGTGTTGTCGACAGACCATTTTGCGGGGAATAGCTTTCTGATCTAAAAATGGTTTAGTTCAAATTTGTCTTGGGATCCATCTTTGTTTTCAGTAGGGATTATTCTCTCAATATCTCTATCTGCCAAGAAACTCCACAATATTCAGGTAATATGAACAATGTTCAGAAATAAATCATCTAAAAGCCTATCACTACATATCCTAAACTGGATTTTAGTGGTTGGTAGACTTTCCACTTGGCATCACGCTAGATTTAATATTTTGGGCATTAAAAAAAGTGAAGGTTTGTCTGCTTTAGAACACTGAGCGTTGCCAAGTGGAAAGTGCCTCAGGTGAGAACATGGGAGGAAAATGTCACATATTTCCTCCAAAGATTAACTTTTTAATAAGGGTTTAATAGAGCACTGCATGTGCCTCTTGTTCTGTCATTTAGTTAAATGGAGCGGAGACATTGTCAAGAGTTGAAGAGGATCAATGGCGGAATTTGGCCTGTGTTTGAAACCATAGAATACATGTATGCAATGCTTAGATGTAAAAATGAATCTCATCAAGATTGATTGGTATCCTTGCTCATCAGTAACAGAAGCTACATTTATTTTTCAAACTGGTGATGCATTAGGCTCTAGGGTGGCATAATGCAAGGATATGCATATTCTTGGTACCATTTTAAAGGAAACACTTTGAGGTTTGTGGAAATGTGAACGGAATGTAGGATAATCTAACACAATAGATCTGGTAAAAGATAATACAAAGAAAAAAACAACTGTTCTTTTGTATTTTTTTGTACCATCATCTTTGAAATGCAAGAGAATGCCCATAATGCATTATTAATAAAACATTTTTTTTTAAATCCAGCCCAGGTGCAATTTAGATTTTGGCCACTAAACGGCAGCAGTATATGTGCGAAGCTTTAGACTGATCCGATGAACCATTGCATTTATGTTCAAAATTTTCGATCAAGACTGCCCAAATGTGCCTAATTTGTTTATTAATAACTTTTCATTTAAACAATTGTGCACTCTCCTCAAACAATAGCATGCTATTCATTCACTGTAATAGCTACTGTAAATTGGACAGTGCAGTTTGATGAACAAGAATGTAAGCGTTCTGCCAATATCAAATACAGTTGAGGTCGGAAGTTTACATACACCTTAGCCAAATACATTTAAACTCTGTTTTTCATAATTCCTGACATTTAATCCTAGTAAATTATCCATGTTTTAGGTCAGTTAGGATCACCACATTATTTTAAGAATGTGAAATGTCAGAATAATAGTAGAGAGAATATTTTTTTCAGCTTTTATTTCTTTCATCACATTCCCAGTGGGTCAGAAGTTTACATACACTCAATTAGTATTTGGTAGCATTGGCTTTAAAATGTTTAACTTGGGTCAAACGTTTTGGTAGCCTTCCATAAGCTTCCCACAATAAGTTGGGTGAATTTTGGCCCATTCCTCCTGACAGAGCTGGTGTAACTGAGTCAGGTGTGTAGGCCTCCTTGCTCGCACACACTTTTTCAGTTCTGCTCCCAAATGTTATATTGGATTGAGGCCAGGGCTTTGTGATGGCCACTCCAATACCTTGACTTTGTTGTCCTTAAGCCATTTTGCCACAATTTTGGAAGTACCCTTTGGGGCATTGTCCATTTGGAAGACCCATTTACAACCAAGCTTTAACTTCCTGACTGATATCTTGAGATGTTGCTTCAATATATCCACATCATCTTTCGTCCTCATGATGCCATCTATTTTGTGAAGTGTACCAGTCCCTCCTGCAGCAAAGCACCCCCACAACATGATGATGCCACCCCCGTGCTTCATGGTTGGGATGGTGTTCTTCGGCTTGCAAGCGCCCCCCTTTTCCTCCAAACATAACGATGGTCATTATGACCAAACATTTCTATTTTGTTTCATCAGACCAGAGGACATTTGTCCAAAAAGTACTATCTTTGTCTCCATGTGCAGTTGCAAACCGTAGTCTGGCTTTTTTATGGCGGTTTTGGAGCAGTGGCTTCTTCCTTGCTGAGCGGACTTTCAAGTTATGTCGATATAGGACTCGTTTTACTGTGGATATAGATACTTTTGTGCATGTTTCTTCCAGCATCTTCACAAGGTCCTTTGCTGTTGTTCTGGGATTGATTTGCACTTTTCGCACCAAAGTACGTTCATCTTTAGGAGACAGAACCCGTGTCATTCCTGAGCGTTTGATGGCTGCGTGGTCCCATGGTGTTTATACTTGCGTACTATTGTTTGTACAAATGAACGTGGTACCTTCAGGCATTTGGAAATTGCTCGCAAGTATGAATCAGACTTGTGGAGATCCACCATTTTCTTTCTGAGGTCTTGGCTGATTTCTTTTGATTTACCCATGATGTCAAGCAAAGAGGCAGAGTTTGGAGGTAGGTCTTGAAATACTTCAACAGGTACACCTCTAATTGACTCAAATGATGTCAATTAGCCTATCAGAAGCTTCTAAAGCCACAACATCATTTTCTGGATTTTTCCAAGCTATTTGAAGACACAGTCAACTTAGTGCATGTAAACTTCTGACCCACTGGAATTGTGATACAGTGAATTATAAGTGAAATAATCTGTCTGTAAACAATTGTTGAAAAATGACTTGTGTCATGCACAAAGTAGATGTCCTAACCGACTTGCCAAAACTATAGTTGGTTGACAAGAAATTTGTGGAGTGGTTGATAAACAAGTTTTAATGACTCCAACCTAAGTGTATGTAAACTTCCAACCTCAACTGTACCTCCCTAGCAATAAAGCACTGGTATGAGATGGAATAGCTGTAACACCATTTACAGAGACAGTTATACAATATGTATTTCAGCTAATATGTTATGGTCTTCACTGAATAGTACACATTTCCCCTCTTCATAATGCAAGAATGCTGATATTTCAGTTGGTTAATGTGGTCGGTCTGTAGGTGTTCAGCTTAGTCAACACTGCTATTGCATTTTCATGGCTATTCTGATGAATGTGTAAGTACCCCTGGAGATACTATATAATAATACCAATACAGAGTTTCTATCTCTGGTGGGTTGGTTTACCATTCTGGTATTATATTGCCTTAAACTTTTGAACAGCAGTGTATGTCAGCAGTATTATATACTGTAGTTCTTTAACCTTGTACTCTTTTGTTTCCTGATTAGAGATCTAAAACGTCTTCAGGGATTATCGGGGCTTTCTCCTTATCCTAACCTATCCCCGACAGGATCGATGGTCATGTAGGAAAGGAGATAAGGAAAGAAAAACGGCTATGACAATTGGCACCAAACCAATGCTCTCTTAACGTATTGACGTTAATCTTTCCCTAGTTCGCCAGTTTAATATCGATTCTGGACCTGTCAATCACAGGTGTTTTAGGCGTTTTAAAGTCCAGAGAGGCGTCTCAGTTTTCTGTTCTAAGATTAGCAGTTAAGACCTTCTCACATTAACAGAGGCTACGTTCCAAATGGCACCCTTTATAGTGCATTACTTTTGACCAAAGCCCTATACGCCTCAGTCAAAAGTAGTGCACTATAAAGGGAATATGGTGCCATTTGGGTGCAGACAGGATGTTCTCATCACCTTAACAGCTCCACATGAACTTCCTCCCAGAGGCCCTGTTGTTGCCACTTTTCAGAACAGAGGGAATACCATCATCTCTGGCTTCTCTGTCTGCTCAGCATGCACACTTCAGGGAGACAATAATTACTCCCGTCTGTCTGTCTGTCTGTCTCGCTCTCTTTGTCCCTTTTTCCAACTCTCTCATTTGCTCATTTTGTCTTTCACAGAGTTTATCTAAGATTATATGTCTATGTAACAATTAGAACTACTTATTTTTTGTCCACTAGTACTGAACTGTTGATGACCGCTGTGAAAATGTGTTGAAAACAACTGTGGGACCTGCTGCTGAGTGGAGGGTTAGCTGGGACCAGTGCCTTGGATGAAATTAAAGACAGCCTTGTCCTATTGATTTCATCATGGCTTTAGGGAATCTGAGGCTAAGAATAATGAAGAGAGGTTGACCAGGGAAATAAGTTAAATCATGTTGTTTTCTTGCCACTGTGCCAGAGAGGGCTGAAAGGACTCCGTAGTGTTTTGGCTGCTGAGGAATATGGATGAATAGCTTTGTTATTGGTAATAGGGCTTGGATAACATTCAGCTCCGATGACCGAAAGAGAAAGATAGATACTGTGAAACCCTGGTCTCCCTGCCTATTCTTTTGCCTGACTGTCCTTCTGTGTCTCGCTGATACACACAAACACACACACAATGTTCCTCTCTCCTCCTCTCCCGCCTTCTCTCTGTCCATCGGGGATAAGGTATCACGGCAGCCCACGCGGTGACAGTCACAGCCCATACAGTTATATACGTACATATGTTATATATGTATATCATGCCACCGGCTATTTACTGCCGAACATCAATATGAAACACTCTGGCCACTGGGTGATTTCTGCCTCTTTTCTGCTCCACAATCAAAATGCAAGGCTGGCATTTTCTGAAGCACCATTTATACTTGAAGGGGCCCAGCCACTCAAATTTGCTAAAGGCCCAGTTTGCTCCCTGAGAGTAAGCCTCTCTGTGTGTTGTAAATGTGATGGACCACAGCCATCAGGGGGTACAGGTTTGCATGCCTATCAGGGTGAATGCTTGCATGTGCCTGGGCTGGCTTATGGCTGGGGAAGAGGGGTTGATGGACGAAGGGCTACGTCTGGCAGGCACACAATCCGCTCACAGCAGGCTGCTGAGCTGAATGCTTTAGTCATTAGATTATTGACTTCATGGCTTTCTGAGAGTGGGGCTTTTATCTATTATCTGTTGGGTCATGGTGATTAGAGTTCTGACTTCATGGTCCATAACTGTGTGCTATGTGCTCTATAAAATAGGCCAGGTTCAATGACACTGTGTTTACTGAAAACATCCCCACACCATACTGCAGCTACATTCCTTCTGGAATGGGGGTTAGGTTAAATGCGCAAGACACATTTCTGGAGAATGCATTTAGTTGTACAATTGACTAGGTTTATCCCTTTCCCCTTTCTCATAGACACACATCAAGAATGTAGCATATTGACAGCTATAAACCAATATAAAGTTTGTCTAAGATGAAGAGGTAATTTTCCATAGACAGAGAACAGAGTCATGGTAAGGTGGTAGTACATTTAATATTTTGTTAACTATGATTAACAATCTCTACCATGAATTTGTGATTTTTATTCTGAACCCCAGCTATTTTTCCTGGTGTCCACACAAAACAAAGAACATGTCAAAATACAGAACTAATGGACAGGAACAGCAACACAAATTTAAACTAAGAACAATACAACTATTAAAGCATAATAATAAAGTAGAAATCCGCAGGTCTTGGGCGAGCCTATGCCGTCCCACTTCTTGTGTAGTGTTTTCAATTAGAACAAAAACAAGGAGGTTGAGCCCGGAACCGCCTTGGGCTGGCCTTCTGGGCCAGGTGTGTCTTTGTGCTAATTCCGCCTACTTGATTGACCCTGCTGCCCCAGAGATGGAGAGGAAGTGAAAGTCACTTGCAGCCTCCAGAAATAAAAAGAGCGGATGAAGACAACAAGCACCATTCCCTGTCATTGGATCTGTGTCGCAGGGAACGGATGTTGGAGCAGCCTTAAGGGCAGTAAGTAGCAGGATCAGGTGCAAAATAGTGTCCAGTTTATTAATAGTGAAAGTTGGTTCCCGGTGAATTTTTATTTAACTATGCAAGTCAGTTAAGAACAAATTCTTATTTACAATGATGGTCTAGGAACAGTGGGGTTAACTGCCTTGTTCAGGAGCAGAACGACAGATTTTTTTTTACCTTATCACCTCAGGGATTCGATCCACCAACCTTTCAGTTACTGGCCTAACGCTCTAACCACTAGGCTACCTGCCACCCACAATGACAAAATCCAATTAATATTTACATAATCTACAAAGGTATTTACAAAATGAACAGACTCAAAATACAGGTTTGAATATTCAATGCATTCGGAAAGTATTCAGAGCCCTTCGTTCTTCCACATTTTGTTACGTTACAGCCTTATTCTAAAATGGATTAAATAAAGAATGTCCCTCATCAATCTACACACAATACCCCATAATGAAAAAGTGAAAACAGTTGATTTTTTCATTACAAATAAAAACCAGAAATACCTTATTTACGTAAGTATTCAGATCCTTTGCTATAAAAATCGAAATTGAGCTCATGTGCATCTAGTTTCCATTGACCCCCCCCCCTTGAGATGTTTCTGCAACTTGATTCTAGTCCACCTGTGGTAAATTCAATTTATTGGACATGATTTGGAAAGGCACACACCTGTCTATATAAGATCCCACAGTTGACAGTGCATGTCAGAGCAAAAAACAAGCCACGAGGTCCAAGGAATTGTCCGTAGTGCTCCGAGACAGGATTGTGTCAAGGCACAGATCTGGGGAAGGGTACCAAAACATGTCTGCAGCATTGAAATACCCAATAACACAGTGGCCTCCATCATTCTTAAGTGGAAGAAGTTTAGAACCACCAAGACTATTCCTAGAGCTGGTCGCCCGGCCAAACTGAGCAATCGGAGGAGGAGGGCCTTGGTCAGGGAGGTGACCAAGAACCCGATGGTCACTCTGACAGAGGTCCAGAGTTCCTCTGTGGAGATGGGAGAACCTTCAAGAAGGACAACCATTGTTAGAGAATTTCCAGTCAGCTGGTGAATTTCTAGTATCTATACTGTTTTCCCAGAAGTAGTGAAACAGAATCAACATGGGGTTAATTATTAGACATGTGTAAGACGAATGAAGTCTGAGCCCATGTGAATGTACAGAGCTGGATCAACATAGAGTTAACCATTAGACATGTAAAAACAGAACATAAGCAGAATCCAAGTGGATTCCCGTTACACACGGACATGACATACAAAACATGAAGCTCTGAGACACAAACTTCAAACACATGACAAATTACAATATGGGAAAAAACAGACTTCTTTCTCGTCAGTGTAGCAAGTGTTCATGTGCACCTGAACATCACATCCACTGGGAAGATTGCAAAATGGCAAATGAATGCATTTAAATATGAAACTGAAACGCGTCACAATGACCAAACATTTCCTCTAGACATAATTAGCCTTGAGCACAGTAAATACCCATGCAACTGGCAAAAGAGGAAAAGAACAACAGTATGTACATTTAAGATAAATGAATTACTAGATACACTACATGACCAAAAGCACGTGGACAACTGCTCGTCGAACATCTCACTTAAGTAACTGCCTAACTATTATTTGAGATAAATCCAACATTTACTGATTGATCAAGTATCCCTTGTACAAATACACTCACATATAATATCAAACTGATAAAGTTACCATTGGGCCTCTAACAGGGTTGACGATAACAGGGTTGAGGTTTTAGGTGAAGATCGGCTATTACTCCTCATGCGGTTAAGAGCATGGGGGCCGCATGGTGTTCATGAAATTAGGAATTATAGATAAGTTCCATAGATAATGAAAGTTAAATCAAATTCAAGTTTTCCTGACATTAATTGAGTGAACAGGGTTGGTGTTGAGCTCGACCACCTCAGTCAAAGATGATAAAACAAGTATAAATAGACCAAAAACAGACAGAAGACTTTCTTCCTTTTCCACCATGCTGTTCGGAGGAGGCAACGATGTCACCTGCTGTCAATCATTTCACTTTATGAAGTGGTCCATTATTTGAAATGGGTAAATTGTTTGCATAACAGGGTTGACCTTAAAATGACCACTAATCACATTAATATAAATAATAATGTGATTAATAATATAAATGATGGTAAAACTAGGACATTTTTTGAGATATTAAGAGGGTTGATGCGGGTTGCTCTTCCCAGAAGTGACACAGGCTTGATGGAGGGACATGAAAATGCTGCATTTTGGCACTTGAGCAAGCCTTTATTCATATTAAAATAAGATTTATTGAATTCTCCACGTGGTCTATATTAAAGTGCACTTCATTTAAAATAAGATGCTTTTAAAATTCTATATTCAAGCATCATTTCCTCTTAAAATATCAAAAGGCACAGAACTAAAAAGAGCAGTAGAAAATAACCCTTCACGCACACACACAGAATCATACACGCAGACAGGCACACACACACACCCTCTTCTTTCCTCCAGAGATTACAGCACATTTTCTGTGTGTTGTATTATTTTTTTAGTGCTTTGGTATTATTTTCACAAGTACGTAGTACATTTTCACAACTCTCAGTACAAAACTCCAAAATGGTCACATTTGTAATGCAGCCAGTCTTTCATTCAAAACCTGTCAATGTGTATTCATTTGGATTTAAACATCTCTCACCACACAACCATTGATTGATTCAAAAAATATTTGTTTATTGTGAAACGTAATGAGAACATTGGTTTAACCGCCAAGACACAACCTAATGATATCTTTTCAATTGAGTCATTTTAACTATCAGTCATTAATCCAGTGCAAGATACGTGTTTCAAATCGCCCTGAGAAGTGCTTCAAGTAATATGCTGCAGTACTATATGCTGTCTTGAGCATTTGGCCTTAAATTATCATCCATTTCACAGTGAATGTTGTCATTGTTCATGCACCGCGGGAAAAACCTTTTGGCATGGGGAATCCAAGCTTGACATTGGTCTGCATTCATTTCGTCGCATGCCTTACACATGGCCAGAAGGAGGGTGGCACGCTCATGGGGATGACGATTGTACACCTTGGGACCTCCATGCTGAACAAAAGTCCTCAATATGGTTGAGGAAAGGAGAGTATGGGGGCAGGTTGGAATAGGGTCACGAATCGGGGATGGCCCCTCAAAACCAAGCCTGATCCACCTCTGCATGTTGGAATCTGACATTGTCCCACTCAATGACATAAATGACCTATTCACCATGACAGGCCTGCTCAATTTTATAGAGAAACACAATGAGGTGTGCAGAGATGTAAGATCCAAGTAATGACCTACGTTCTACCTCACCATCTTCAGAGATACACTACATGGCCGAAAGTATGTGGACACCTGCTCGTCGAAAACCTAATTTCAATATCACGGGCATTAATATGGAGTTGGTCCCCACTTTTCTACTATAACAGCTTCCACTCTTCTGAGAAAAATAGCTTCGGGGACTTGCTTCCATTCAGCCACAAGCACATTAGTGAGGTCATGCACTTATGTTGGGCAATTAGGCCTGGCACACAATCAGCGTTCCAATTCATCCCAAAGGTGTTCGATGGGGTTGAGGTCAGGGATCTGTGCATGCCAGTCAAGTTCTTCCACGCTGAACTCGAAAAACCATTTCTGTATGGACCACGCTTTGTGCACAGGGGCATTGTCATGCTGAAAGAGGAAAGGGCCATTCCCAAACTGTTGCCACAATGTTGGAAGCACAGAATCATTTAGAATGTCATTGTATGCTGTATCGTTAAGATTTCCCTTCACTGGAAGTCGGGGCCTAACACGAACCATGAAAAACAGTCCTAGACCATTATTCCTCCTCCACCAAACTTTACAGTTGGCACTCTTCTCTTGCAATCCACCAAACCCAGATCCGTCCGTAGGACTGCCAGATTGTGAAGCATGATTCATTACTCCAGTGTTTCCACTGCTGCAGAGTGCAATGGCGTTGCGATTTCCACCACTACAGCTGACGCTTGACATTGCACATGGGGGTCTTAGGCTTGTGTGCAGCTGCTCGGCCATAGAAACCCATTTCATGAAACTCCTAACGAACAGTTCTTGTGCTGACGTTGCTTCCAGATGCAATTTGGAAGCGCTACACGCTTCAGCACTTGGCGGTCCCATTCTGTTAGCTAGTGTGGCTTAGCACTTCACAATAACAGCACTTACAGTTGACCGGGGCAACTCTTGCAGGGCAGAAATTGGACGAACTCACTTGTTGGAAAGGTGGCATCCTATGACGGTGCCATGTTGAAAGGCATTGAGCTCTTCAGTACGGGCCAGTCTACTGCCAATGTTTGTCTCAGGAGATTGCTTGGCTGTGTGCTCGATTTTGTACACCTGTCAGCAATGGGTGTGGCTGAAGTAGCCAAATCCACTCATTCGAAAGGGTGTCCACATACGTTGTCGAGGCACTTGGCCAGTCCCCCTTTGGCCGATGATGTTCCGCCCACGGCGCCGAGTTTTGGCGAGGTCGAAGTCCGCTTTATCAACAAAGATATACTTGTGATGGTTCACAGCAGTATCAACCACCATCACCCACTAAAAATATATTTTGGTTTGTTATTTTTACGGTATTGTTTCAATATGATAGTAGCTTGTGCATCAAATAGTTACATCAATAAAGTATATAGTGCTGCACCTGAACATACTCGGCCCGCGGATGTTTCACCCGGTCGCTGTTTCTCTCAAAAGGCACCAGGTAAAAGGTGGGTGATTGTTGGTAGGCTGATGGATGCCACATTGGCAAAAGTGTAATCTTTCTCCTCAATGGCCTGCTTTATTTTGGACAGCCATATGTCATTCCTGTCCCCTCTCCATTTCCACCACTGCCCACTCCTGCTGGTCGGTCAGCACACGGCCACTGCCACCACCGTGGGGTCTTCTGTCAATTCTGAGGGTAGAACAGAGTGTATTGTCAATAGATCATACTGTAAGAATACTGTGACATGTTTTGTTAATTTATATGAATATTATTATACTTAAAAAAAACATTTACTACAATATGTAATTTACTGTAAATGTAATGGTAAAGCATTGTGCATATCCTGCAGACAGGTTTTCTTGTCAAAATGTTCTCATGTTCAAATTGACAGTTGATCTTTTTAGATTGGGGTGAACTAATCTTGCAGCCTCTGCCATGGTAAGGCCTCTGTTTACCACATGGTCAATGACGATGGCCCGGACTTCATTGGACACAAGAGTTCCCTGTTGTCTGCCCCCCTCTCTCTGATGTCTACCGTTTTTATGGAGCCCATGCCCACCTCTTTGACCTCTTTGATCTCTGATGGGCCCCTTGTACACAAGCTCTTTGATTTCTTCCTCTCCCTTGTTGTCTATCCTGCTCCATGTTGAAAGAAATTGCCAGTCTTCACACACCCTTTTCCATGGTGACCAATTGTGATTACCACTATGTGAAATCAATTGGCAATAATTATGTATGGTTCAAATCAAATCAAATGTTATCGGTCACATGCACATGGTTAGCAGATGTTATTATGAGCGTAGTGAAATGCTTGTGCTTCTAGTTCCGACAGTGCAGCAATATCTAACAAGTAATCTAACAATTCTACAACAACTACCTAATACACACAAGTCTAAGTAAAGGAATGGAATAAGAACATATACATATAAAAATATGGATGAGCAATGACCGAGCGTCATAGTCAAGATGCAATAGATGGTATAAAATGCAGAATCTACAGTTGAAGTCGGAAGTTTACATACACCTTAGCCAAATACATTTAAACTCAGCAGTTTTTCACAATTCCTGACATTTAATCCTAGTAAAAATTCCCTGTCTTAGGTCAGTTAGGATCACCACCTTATTTTAAGAATGTGAAATGTCAGAATAACAGTAGAGAGAATGATTTATTTCAGCTTTTAATTCTTTCATCACATTCCCAGTGGGTCAGAAGTTTACATACACTCAATTAGTATTTGGTATCATTGCCTTTCAATTGTTTAATTAACTTGGGTCAAACGTTTTGGGTAGCCTTCCACAAGCTTCCCACAATACGTTGGGTGAATTTTGGCCCATTCCTCCTGACAGAGCTGGTGTAACTGAGTCAGGTTTGTAGGCCTCCTTGCTCGCACACGCTTTTTCAGTTCTGCCCACACATTTTCTATAGGATTGAGGTCAGGGCTTTTTTTGCCACAACTTTGGAAGTATGCTTGGGGTCATTGTCCATTTGGAAGACCCATTTGCCACCAAGCTTTAACATCCTGACTGATGTCTTGAGATGTTGCTTCAATATATCCACATAATATTCCGTCCTCATGATGCAATCTATTTTTGTGAAGTGCACCAGTCCTTCCTGCAGCAAAGCACCCCCACAACATGATGCTGCCACCCCTGTGCTTCATGGTTGGGTGTTCTTCGGTGTTCTTTGGTGTTCTTTGGCTTGCAAGCCTCACCCTATTTCCTCCAAACATAACGATGGTCATTATGGCCAAACAGTTCTATTTTTGTTTCATCAGGCCAGAGGACATTTCTCCAAAAAGTACTATCTTTTTCCCCATATGAAGGTGCAAACCGTAGTCTGTATTTTTTTATGGCGGTTTTGGAGCAGTGGCTTCTTCCTTGCTGGGTAGCCTTTCAGTTTATGTCAATATTGGACTTGTTTTACTGTGGATATAGATACTTTTGTACCTGTTTCCTCCAGCATCTTCACAAGGTCCTTTGCTGTTGTTCTGGGTTGATTTGCACTTGACTAGGGTTGCTCTAGGAGACAGAATGTGTCTCCTTCCTGAGCGGTGTAACGGCTGTGTGGTCCCATGGTGTTTATACTTGCGTACTATTGTTTGTACAGATGAACGTGGTACCTTCAGGCATTTGGAAATTGCTCCCAAGGATGAACCAGACTTGTGGAGGTCAAAAACAATATTCTGATGTCTTTGCTGATTTCTTTTGATTTTCCCATGATGTCAAGCAAAGAGGCACTGGGTTTGAAGGTAGGCCCTGAAATCCATCCACAGGTACACCTCCAATTGACTCAAATTATGTCAATTAGCCTATCAGAAGCTTCTAAAGCCATGACATATATTTCTGGAATTTTCCAAGCTGTTTAAAGGCACAGTCAACTTAGTGTATGTACACTTCTGACCCACTGGAATTGTGATACAGTGAATTATAAGTGAAATAATCTGTCTGTAAACAATTGTTGGAAAAATGACTTGTGTCATGCACAAAGTAGATGTTCTAAACCGACTTGCCAAAACTATAGTTGGTTGACAAGAAATTTGTGGAGTGGTTGAAAAACTAGTTTTAATGACTCCAACCTAATTGTATGTAGACTTCCAACTTCAACTGTAGGTATTCTTCTTGTCCAGATGGGATAGGGCAGTGTGCAGCGTGATGGTGATGGCATCATCTGTGGATCTATTTGGGTGTTACGCAAATTGAAGTGGGTCTCGGGTGACCGGTAAGGTGGAGGTGATATGATCCTTGACTAGTCTCTCAAAGCACTTCATGATGACAGATATGAGTGCTACGGGGTGATAGTCATTTAGTTCAGTTACCTTTGCCTTCTTGGGTACAGGAACAATGGTGGCCATCTTGAAGCATGTGGGGACAGCAGACTGGGATAGGGAAGCTCTGAGGACGCTCTGAGGATGTGGCTATCTGGGCAGGCAGCCTTGCGAAGGTTAACACATTTAAATGTCTTACTCACGTTGGCCATGGAGAAGGAGAGCCCACAGTCCTCTGTAGTGGGCTGATTCAGTGGCACAGTATTATCATCAAAGTGTGCAAAGAAGTTGTTTAGTTTGTCTTGAAGAAAGATGTCTTTGTCCATGACGTGGCTGGTTTTCTTTTTGTGGTCCGTGATTGTCTGCGGACCCTGCCACATGTATCATACATGTAATTTAGATGTTTATACTTTACAAACACATGTTTTATTTCTATAGTTCTCAAAATCCATAGAATTTATAGTAGACAAACCAGTTTAAAATCTATAGGTTTACCAAACTGTTAAGTAATTAACCATTAAACTCAGTTGGATTATCTTTAGGATAGGGGACAGTTGCGTGATATAAAAATCAAACTTTCATTAAATCACACAAGTAAGATACTCAATTAAAGCTACACTCATTGTGAATCCAGGCAACATGTCAGATTTTTAAAAGGCTTTGCTGCGAAAGCATAAGAAGCTATTATCTGATGATAGCACAATAGTAAACAAAGAGGGTAGCATATTTCAACCGTGCAGGCGCTACACAAAATGCAGAAATAAAATATAAAACATGCATTACCTTTGACGAGCTTCTTTTGTTGGCACTCCAATATGTCCCATAAACATCACAATTGGTCCTTTTGTTCGATTAATTCCGTCCATATATATCCAAATGTCAATTTATTTGACACGTTTGATCCAGAAAAAAACAGCTTCCAAAAAACGCAACATCACTACAAAATATTTCAAAAGTTGCCTTTAAACTTTGCCAAAATATTTAAAACTACTTTTGTAATACAACTCTAGGTATTTTTAAACATTAATAATCGATCAAATTGTAGACGGGTCTATCTGTGTTCAATACAGGAAGACAACAAACCATGCTACTTTTCACATCTTGCTCACTTTCAACAGTGCTACCCAGTTCCTAGATGGCCTACTTCTTCATTGCACAAATGAATAACCTCAACCAAATTCCAAAGACTGGCGACATCCAGTGGAAGCGATAGGAACTGAAAACAGGTTCCTCAGAAATATAATTTGCCAATGAGAACAGGGTGAACAGACAGAGACCAAAAAACAAACAATTCTGAACAGTTGGTCCTCTGGGTTTTGCCTGCTACATAAGTTCTGTTATACTCACAGACATGATTCAAACAGTTTTAGAAACTTCAGAGTGTTTTCTATCCACATAATATGCATATCGTATTTTCCTGGCATGAGTAGCAGGAAGTTGAAATTGGGCAGTCTAATTATCCAACAGTGAAAATGCTGCCCCCTATTACCTTAAGAAGTTTTAAGTGATGGTCAAATGTATTTAAGCAAATGACAAGAGAATCATATGAAATGTATTGTGAGCAGTGCATTGTGAAAGGCAATTACTTTATATGAAAGGTATTTCTAGATTAAACACTGATTAGGTTTGGTGAAAAAGTTACTCTGTGATTTTGGGTGTTGTACTTATTAGTCAGTTGAAAATGTGCTCAACGTTATGAGTTTGTTCTGAGAGTTGTGACATTTGACCACACACTTGTGAAAATAATACCAAAGCGATAAAAAAATGTGAATGCAAATAAAGCTGTTACAATAACATCATATCAGTTTTTTTGCAGGCAGTATGCCACCCTGCATCTCACTGCTGGTGTACCTCTGAAGCTAAGCATGTTTGGTGCCTGGATGGGAGACCAGATGCTGCTGGATGTGGTGTTTGAGGCCCAGTAGGAAGCACTCTTTCCTCTGGTCAAAAAAAATGCCCAATTCCCCAGAGCAGTAATTGGGGTCATTGCCCTGTGTAGTGTACTGTCTTTTGGATGGGATGCCAAATGGGTGACCTGACTCACTGTGGTCACTGGAGGTCCCATGGTACTTATTGTAAGAGTAGTAGTGTTAACCCTAGTGTCCTGGCTAAATTCCCAATATGGCCACCCAGTTATCCCCAGCTTCCAATTGGCACATTCATCCCCCTTCCTCTCTCTGGTAACTATTCCCCAGGTCATAGCTGTAAATTAAAATGTGTTCTCGGTCAATTTACCTGGTAAAATGTAAATGTTTGGATCGTAGACTTAACTGACTCACCCAATACAAAATTAGACATCAGTTCAAAGATTTACCACATGGTTTCTCAAAAACATGTCTGATCAAAAAAAATATATGTTATTAGATCTTGTGTTGCATTAACCTGTAGGTTCTAAAGAAAACCACGCTGTTTGAACCCCATTGGTTCTGAATGACAGATTGTCTGTATCCAACATGTAGACATGATGTACACTCTGATTCCAACAGAGTGCTAGCGAGCAGTTAGACTGTTTCATACTGCAAAAAAAAAAACATCTAGCATTTTTCCCCAACAATCAAAACACAAGTGACTAGGCATCTTACCATGTACTCTACAATAACAATGCTTCACGCCACCATCAACATGCTGACTGCTTCATCTCTGAGATTAGAGAACAATTTGCACCGCGCAGAAATGGATTCTCCATTGATCGGGGGTGGAGATGGTGAAGGTGGCTGTGCTAGAGTTGCAGTCTGATGGTCTCCTTTGATCTACTGTGGGAGGAGAGGAGGGAGGACAGGAGATGAGGAGAGAGGACTGGAGAGGACGAGAGAGGACTGGAGAGGACAAGAAAGGACCGGAGAGAATAAGAGGAGAGGACATGAGAGGAGAGGGCATGAGAGAAACGATAGGAGACAGGGCATGAGAGGAGAGAACAGGAGAGGACATGAGAGAAAAGATAGGAGACAGGGCATGAGAGGAGAGAACAGGAGAGGACATGAGAGAAAAGATAGGAGACAGGGCATGAGAGGAGAGAACAGGAGAGGACATGAGAGAAAAGATAGGAGACAGGGCACGAGAGGAGAGAACAGGAGAGGACATGAGAGAAAAGATAGGAGACGGCATGAGAGGAGAGAACAGGAGAGGACATGAGAGAAAAGATAGGAGACAGGGCATGAGAGGAGAGAACAGGAGAGGACATGAGAGAAAAGATGAGAGAAAAGATAGGAGACACGAGAGGAGAGAACAGGAGAGACATGAGAGAAAAGATAGGAGACGGCATGAGAGGAGAGAACAGGAGAGGACATGAGAGAAAAGATAGGAGACAGGGCATGAGAGGAGAGAACAGGAGAGGACATGAGAAGAGAGGCAGAGGCGTGTACTTGTACTTGATTTTGACTTGGAGTCGACAAACTGGAGATTACATGTTTGAGAACAGATCACAATTCATTTAAATCCATTTCCCCCTATTTTCCTCTTACATCTCAAACAGTGAATGGTTACAGCAGCACAGGGGATTCACTCTGTCATCGTTAGTTTCAGAGTCTGAGAAACTAAAAACATATTAAATTCTGCTGCTTATGTAATCCATTTACTTTGTCCATCAAGGAATTTAGATGACTGGTAGCTTTAGCAGGAGAGGAGAAGGACCTTTAGAAAATGAATGAAATAAACGGCTGGCACCAAGTAGCACAGTAAAAGGGTCAGCATTTGAAAAGGAAACCTTGTTGTGTGTTTGTCAATGAGGTGCTATAAAGTGACATTAGATTTGTCATTGGGCCTTCACTACGTAATGGATTGCTTTCAGCTAAAAGCTACTCATAATATCCATTATAAATTGATAATTTCTCCACAGAATCGCAATCTGTCATTTTCACAGTCCGGACTGTGTGGGTTTGCATACTGTTCTAAATTCCAAGCAAACAACAAAAGAAACTAAAATAATTCCCGAATACTCTACTACTGTTTGTATTTAGTTTCATGTGCACGTTCAGCTTTTCCATCATTCGAGATTAATATGGATCTGAGACAAAAGTAAATAACTTCAAATAAAAGTCAATAAAACTACAAAAACCCAGACAGAACAAGCAATGCAAAATAACACTTGATGGTGTTCAATAGGCCCTGAGTAACTGGAAACACACACTAGAACTGAACCACTAGCCAGCTAGTGGAACAGAACTCTCATGGAGTTTCAAAGAACCAAAATGGCAACATGACAGAGTCAGTTGCCCTTAGTTTCCCAGAAAGCTTCCCAAATTCTCTGCAGTTGGTATAAACTAGTAAACACATCCTTCTGCCTGGGGCCTTCTGTCAAACCCTGGTAAACAACTGGCAGAATCAGGAGGAGAGGTAGAGGCAGAGGTACCCATGAGGCATCCATGTAATTACAGGGATCACCTGCTGAAGTGGTCATCATTTACTTTTCACTTCCTCTGGTAAATTGAGATCTGTAACAAAAAAAGTTGTATAATTGGGCCGTTTTGCACAAACACGGATGCGCGCACACACACACACACACACACACACACACACACACACACACACACACACACACACACACACACACACACACACACACACACACACACACACACACACACACACACACACACACACACACACACACACACACACACACACACACACACACACACACACACACACACACACACACACACACACACACACACACACTTGCCTGCCTGCCTGCCTGCCTGTCCACAAATCATCTCTAATCATTAATCTCTCATCTCAAATGTGCCAATCTCTGGAAGCCTTTTCCTCTTTAATGACACTTCTGTGCCAAAAAGTTTGTTCAGCATCATCTTATGCAAAAACCTAAACACACACACTAAATGGCCATACTGTTTAACACACAAGACCCACAGGCTCTGGAATCAACATGGCATCTTTCATTAATATAGAAATTATATTTATAGATGCTAGCATACATCAAATCAAATTTATTTATATAGCCCTTGAGCCCTGATATCTCAAAGTGCTGGACAGAAACCCAGCCTAAAACCCCAAACAGCAAGCAATGCAGGTGTAGAAGCATGTTTCTATGGGAAGCCTGTATTTCTCCCAGAGATTCAGGCTTGTTTAGTGAACCTAAACATCTGACATTGATGAAGAGCAGTGTGTTTGAAAGGAGTTAGATCCCTCTGATGGAGCCTCCAGGGGCCTGTGCAGGCCTCACAGCAGACCCAAATGGTACCCTATTCCTTATATTGTGCATTCTTTTTGACCAGAGCCCGTACTATATAGGGAATAGGGTGTAATTTGGGACACAGACAAAAGACCCCACTCTTTTACAAGCAAGCCTTAGTCCAGTAATTCCCAACCTTCTCCCCGAGAACCACCAGAGATTTCACATGACATGTATTTGTTGTAGCCTTAAACTGGCACACCTGATTCAACTGGCCAAGGCCATGATGATTAGTTGACTAATTGAATCAGGTGTGCCAGGTCAGGGCTGTAACAACTCCATGAATTATTGGGACAGTGAAGCATTGTTTCTTCTTTTGGCTTTATACTCTATATTTGTGCGTCTTTAATTTTCTCACTCATCATTATTCACAATTATTTCAGGATTATTTGTAATCATATTCCTACTTACAATAAAAGTTACTCCGAAATGACACAATACCTTATTTACCATTCATTTTTATTGGGCACAAAATCATCTGAATCACAAACAAAACAAACAGTAAATGAATCCAACAAATTTGTAGAGTCAAAAGCTTGATGTTGTCATTGCGTGGTATGAATATGGGACCAAATACTTAACTTTTTACTACTTAACTTTTTACTACTTTAAACTTGTTTTACTGTCCTTTTTGCCATTTAATGATGTGTTATTCATTGCGTTTCTATGGGCTTTAGTAGCAAAAATGCGTGTAAAAAACTGGAGTCTTTGCCTGTGTCCCAAATAACACCCTATTCTCCAAAAATTATTCATAGTATGATCATCTTAAAACATTTCCATATGTCATTTTTCGAGTATAGAGCCAAAAAAAGAGAAAATGCTGTATACTGTCCCAATAATTACAGTGGGCACTGTATGTGAAATATATGGTAGTCCCAAAGGAGAGGGTTGTAAAACCCTGCCTTAAGCCCCCCCAACTAAAACACCGTCATTCCCCAAGTGCAGATTCTTCCAAAAAGGCATTGCCGCACTGCTGGACAAACAAACAGGGCTGCTTGGCAGATGTGAGTCTTTTTTGGCTGTCTTGTTGCTGAATTTTGGCACACTCGAAAGCGTTGTGCAAGCTTCTGTTCAGAATCTCTCATTGGTCCAAATATCACCCTATTCACTTTGTAGTGCATTACTTTTGACCCTATTGCATTACTTTTGACCAGGACCCATAGGGTCAAAAGTAATGTACTATATAGGGAGTAGAGTGCCATTTGGGACACACACATTGAGTGCCACACCCCACCCTGGCAGCTCTACTTTGTCCTGCCCCAATACATAGGACATGGTCTAGTAAACAACAATCTTTAATGGTACACCTGCAGAGGGAGGGATCAATAATGATGATCACGCAGGTTATGGTGTGCTGTGTTGGCATATTGGTTATTAGACTCACAGTCGCTGACTGGCAAGAAGAGATTAAGTTTGAGAGCAGATATTCTACCCATAGCACAGAGTTATTGGTCCCCAAGGTGGAGATTGTATTTATAGGCCATATGTTTTAGCTGCCATAGTTAATCACAACCACAGGGTGCTGTAACAGAGTGTGGGCATCAACCATATCTTTACCGGACAGTCAATAATCAGTAATAGATTCCATCCATCTGCTGAGGCTGCTGGTCGGACTGGACTGTAGATAATCATAAACCTGGATGGCGGTGATTGACTTACTGCTGTTCTAGAAGTATTGTTGTGTTCAAATTCAAACAACTCAGCAGATACCATGATAAGTCATAATCCTTGAGAGACGTCACACATACAGTATGGCTTCAAGACTTATAGGTCAGGAGACACACCTGCAGCCCTTATCCCTGATTGCTGCTGCTGTAGGGGTCATGGGGTTGGAGCTGATCTGTGGATGCTCCAGATCAGAGAACTAAGGGTGAGACCGGAATTACACACTATTCTCTGTTGGGCACCCTATTATACCAAATGGCTTTCTTAAAAAGTAGTTCACTTTGTAGGGAATAGGGTGCCATTTTGGATGCAAAACAAGTTTGTTGTAACTTTCCATGGATGTGACCTCTGTGTTTCTTGGATCGTTCATGGTCGTCACACAAAGAGCAATGACTCTCCATGGCATTGATTTGAGAAACGGCATCATGGACAACTCTCAAAAGAAGAAGAAGACTTTTTATGGAAGTTTGTAAATAAATCCCCAAATAAAGTGGAGCAGCAGTCAGCAGATAGCTCTCTAGACATCGTCCGTCGCCAAGCCTCAGTGAGTAGGGAGATATTTTCATCCTGAGAAATGTTAAGTGTCCTGAGATCCTTCAGCTGGGAGGAACAGAGGAGGAGGAGGAACAGGGGAGGAAAAGAGAAGATGGAAGAGAGAAGAGGAACCGAGAGGAGGAACAGAGACATGAAGAGAAAGAAGGCCAAATGAGATGACGCTGCAGTGGAGGGCAGCCGTGTGTGTGTGTGTGTGTGTGTGTGTGTGTGTGTGTGTGTGTGCGTGCGTGCGTGCGTGCGTGCGTGCGTGCGTGCGTGTGTGTGTGTGTGTGTGTGTGTGTTCGTGTGCGTGTGCGCGTGTGTGTGTGTGTGTTTGTCAAACCGGCCCAATTATTATGGATATTTTTTTCAGATCTCAATTCTGCATCTCCACCAGAGGAAATAAAAAATCAATGATGTTGTGTTTTCGCTGATCTTAACCTTTTTTGGACATAATGTCTCCGCTATCATTTACTATGACCAAAAACAGCTTCTGGACATCAGAACAGCGATCACTAACCTCGATTTGGAAAAAAAATGTCTACTCAAACAAGTCGGCAGCTCTGGACGTTCTACTTACTCTGGATCAGGCTCTCTTCTTACAGCAGGTAAAATGCTGTAAGAATGCTGTTCATTGACTACAACTCAGCATTCAACACCATAGTCCTCTCCAAGCTTATCAACAAACTCAGGACCCTAGGTCTGAACACCTCACTCTGCAACTGGATCCTGGAATTCCTGACTGGCCACCCTGTCATCCAGGCTGTCCATACCAGGCGGTGTCAGAGGAAGGCCTAAAACATGGTCAAAGACTCCAGGCACATACCACATACGCTGCAGGTACAGCTCAGTCTATTACAGGTGAAGTCGGAAGTTTACATACACTTTGGTTGGAGTAATTAAAGCTCGTTTTTCAACCACTCCACAAATTTCTTGTTAACAAACTATAGTTTTGGCAAGTCGGTTAGGACATCTACTTTGTGCATGACACAAGTCATTTTTCCAACAATTGTTTACAGGCAGATAATTTAATTTATAATTCACTGTATCACAATTCCAGTGGGTCAGAAGTTTACATACACTAATTTGACTGTGCCTTTAATTAGCTTGGAAAATTCCAGAAAATGACGTCATGGCTTTAGAAGCTTCTGATAGGCTAATTGACATCATTTGAGTCAGTTGGAGGTGTACCTGTGGATGTATTTCAAGGCCTACTTTCAAACTCAGTGCCTCTTTGCTTGACATCATGGGGAAATCAAAATAAATCAGCAAGACCTCATAAAGATTTTGACGTCCACAAGTCTGGTTCATACTTGGGAGCAATTTCCAAACTCCTGAAAGTACCATGTTCATCTGTACAAACAATAGTACGCAAGTATAAACACCATGGGACCACGCAGCCATCATACCCCTCAGTAAGGAGACGCGTTCTGTCTCCTATGGATGAACGTACTTTGGTGCGAAAAATACAAATCAATCCCAGAACAACAGCAAAGGACCTTGTGAAGATGCTGGAGGAAACGAGTACAAAAGTATCTATATCCACTGTAAAACGACTCCTATATCGACATAACCTGAAAGTCCACTTAGCAAGGAAGAAACCACTGCTCCAAAACTGCTCCAAAATCGCCATAAAAAAAGAACGTACTTTTTGGGGAAATGTCCTCTGGTCTGATGAAACAAAAATAGATCTGTTTGGCCATAATGACCATCGTTATGTTTGCAGGAAAAAGGGGGACGCTTGCAAGCCGAAGAACACCATCCCAACCGTAAAGCATGGGGGTGGCAGCATCATGTTGTGGGGGTGCTTTGCTGCAGGAAGGACTGGTGCACTTCACAAAATAGATGACATCATCAGGGGGGGAAATTATGTGGATAAATTGAAGCAACCTTTCAAGACCTCAGTCAGGAAGTTAAAGCTTGTTTGCAAATGGGTCTTCCAAAGTTGTGGCAAAATGGCTTAAGGACAACAAAGTCAAGGTATTGGAGTGGCCATCACAAAGCCCTGACCTCAATCCTATAGAAGATTTGTGGGCAGAACTGAAAAAGCGTGTGCGAGCAAGGAGGCGTACAAACCTGACTCAGTTACACCAGCTCTGTCAGGAGGAATGGGCCAAAATTCACCCAACTTTTTTATTGTGGGAAGCTTGTGGAAGGCTACCCGAAACGTTTGACCCAAGTTAAACATTTAAAGGCAATGCTACCAAATACTAATTGAGTGTATGTAAACTTCTGACTCACTGGGAATGTGATGAAAGAAAAAAACAGAAATAAATCATTCTCTCTGCTGTTATTCTGACATTTCACATTCTTAATATGAAGTGGTGATCCTAACTGACATAAGACAGGGAATTCTTACTAGGATTAAATGTCAGGAATTGTGAAAAAACTGAGTTTAAATGTATTTGGCTAAGGTGTATGTAAACTTCCGACTTCAACTGTACATGTACAGAACAAGCTACCTCAATTGCTCGTACCCCTAGTACTCCCTGTACATAGTTATTTTTACTCGTTATTGTTATTCATTATTCACTGTGTATTTATTCCTACTATTCCACTATTTCTATTTTGTATTTGATTTACTTCTTAGTATTTTTCTGTTTAACTGTGCATTGATGGAAAAGGACCCATAAGTAAGAATTTCAGAGTTTACTCCTGTTGCATGAAGACAAATGTGAGTGTTTGTATATACTATGTGTGTATGCATTTGCAAACCGTTGTGTGTGCGTTCTTGTACAGTATATATTGAACACTGGCATTATCAAACCTGTCAGATATAATTAAAGCATCATGGCATGACTCCAAATGATTTTTTTAAATTAAGTTATTATGCCTCTCCTTATTTCCCTATGAAGTTATTATGCCTCTCCTTATTTCCCTATGAAGTTATTATGCCTCTCCTTATTTCCCTATGAAGTTATTATGCCTCTCCTTATTTCCCTATGAAGTTATTATGCCTCTCCTTATTTCCCTATGAAGTTATTATGCCTCTCCTTATTTCCCTATGAAGTTATTATGCCTCTCCTTATTTCCCTATGAAGTTATTATGCCTCTCCTTATTTCCCTATGAAGTTATTATGCCTCTCCTTATTTCCCTCTCCTTATTTCCCTATGAAGTTATTATGCCTCTCCTTATTTCCCTATGAAGTTATTATGCCTCTCCTTATTTCCCTATGAAGTTATTATGCCTCTCCTTATTTCCCTATGAAGTTTTTATGCCTCTCCTTATTTCCCTATGAAGTTTTTATGCCTCTCCTTATTTCCCTATGAAGTTATTATGCCTCTCCTTATTTCCCTATGAAGTTTTTATGCCTCTCGTTTTTTCCTTATGAAGGTATTATGCACCTCGTTGTTTTATTGTGAAGTTAGCATGGACTTGTGTTTAGTCAACAGAATACTCTCGCTGCTGAGTGGTGTTGAGTAGAAGAGGGGCATCGGCCCAAGCTATGTGGTCTAACGAGGGGCGGCAGGCAGTCTAGTGGTTAGAGCACTGGGTCAGTAACAGAAAGTGGACAAGGTAAAAATCTGTCATTCTGAGCAAGGCAGTTAACTCACTGTTCTGTGGATGTTGATTATGGCAGACCCCCACACCTTGCTGAATCAGATGGGTTGGGTTAAATGTGGAAGACACATTTCAGTTGTACAACTGACTAGGTATCCCCTTTCCTAATAATGGTGGAGACATGGTTACAAGTATTCCACTTAAACATGAGAGGAGTTATAGTTGTGTTGTTGTAAAGCATTTCATATTCCGCATCTGCTCAGAGCAATTGATGTTCAATGTTTTCTTTCACAGTCATTTATGAAGGGACACTCGGTGACTGAGTCCTGAGGACTGCTGAATGTTCTGCCTCCTATCTCCGGCTTGGTGACTTTCTGAAAGCAATTAACTGACTCACTTTGTTAGCAACTAACGCGGATAAACAGCTGAGCTTCATTTCATCTCATTTCCTCTCTCTTTCTCTCTCTTGCTCTCTCTCTCTCTCGCTCAATTTCTGTCTCTCCCTATCTCTCACCTGTACTCTCTCTCTCCGTGTGCTTATTACGCTGTTTTTCCTAATTAAAATAAAACGTTGCCGCTCAATTTGAAAGCAGGTAATGGATCAATGCTCTGTGTGATAGACAGAGGAACAGCTAATTACAAGGAACATTGGCTTTAGGGAGCTGCATGCGTACGGGATAAATTAAGTGGATATTAAATTTCATTAATCTGGAGTTCTTATTAATGAATTTTCGTGTGAAATAAACAAATGTCAGATATCAAATATATCCTGGAAACTCTCACATTGTCTGGAAAGATTTCCATTAACTGAACTTTCTAGACTTTCCTCTCCAATGGTACTGCTGAGTTTGAAAGAATGGGACTGGAATTAAATCACCATTGCTGCCATGTGTCTCATCAGAGAATAAAGACCAGCTGGTCTTGTGGGGATGGTTTTGATTCGAGGTATTACTATGGCATCTCTGTAGTAACATCATATAGTATTAGAATAATGGTCTGTGATGAGACTCTGCCGAGTATCCGTTGGCCATTTGTCAAGGTTTTGGTTACATCAAAGACTCATGGCCCCTTACATTTTTTCCATAACCATACTATAGATGGAATCTCATGGTATATTTCCTTATATAGTTTTACATAGGTAAGGGAAATTATCCATTGTATGGACCCTATCTATTGGTCTGTCTGCATACGATTTATGTAAGACGGTAGCTAGGTAGAAAAGTTGGTATTCAAACAATTCTGATCCCTCATTAGGCTCATGTGATTTTATTTACCTAAATCTGATCAAAATTAAGCCGCGTACAGACAACTATTTGATTTTGAATATCTGCATCTTTTCCATTAAGAGGCGATTTTGGGTGGGTGGCAATTTAGAGTTCTGGGCCTGAAAATTCGAGTCCGATATGACCCCAAGCCCGTTGAGCTGAAGCCCGAGCCCCTGTCCGACATCACAGAAATGTAATGAGCCAGAACCAAAAAAGAAAAGCCAGATTTAAAACGGCTTCATCTTTCCCTAGACCATGTTGCTATTTTGCGAGAGTTCACCAGTAGGCTCTTCATTTACCCACGGCAGAGACGGCAGGGAGCAGAGTGAGGAGAGAGGCAAAGCCCGTTGCCTTGTCTATGAAATGTGAGTAGAGGGGAAAACCCAACTTGAATATAATCAACAACTGTTTGTGGACTCTGGGTTTGTAAAACATCCATAAAACTGTAAATCTTTAGAAATTAGACTGCTTCTGTTGGCTGTTTTTAAGTGTTTGTTTGATTCCGTGAGTTCTAACTGTCGCAAGCAACCCCAACGTGTAACCAATGTCGGATAAAGTAATTTCACAAATTCCACTGGTTTTACACTTGGCCATGTTGTAATAAAACATGTGATA
The DNA here is from genome assembly GCF_036934945.1 of Oncorhynchus masou masou. NCBI lineage: Eukaryota > Metazoa > Chordata > Actinopteri > Salmoniformes > Salmonidae > Oncorhynchus > Oncorhynchus masou. The sequence goes on from NC_088243.1 coordinate 53,764,164, forward strand.
ATTATTTTCATTCGAAACATATTATCTGTGATTTTCCTGACATACATTTAGTCTCCTCAGTATTCCCTATGGTGGTGCACTTTTGTGGTTTAGTTCTGACCCTTTGTGTTCTGAGTTATCCCCAATAGAGTGCAATTGAGAAATGTGAGATCAGGACAAAGTACACTCAATGCTATGTTGTAGTGTTAGTGTATTGTCCTCAGTTAACGCACAGCACATTGAGTCACAGCAGGCCCAGACTGTACATTAAACAATGATTGTTTGTGGATGATTGTTTGTTGTAAAATAGCAGTACCACGCTTCCCGTACATTAAGAGCTGTCAAGAGAACTGCAGTGTATTTGTGACACAATATGGTCAAGAGAACATGCCACACTCATGCAAACATAGCCTTCATGGAAGTCATGCTCAATGTCTTGTGTTAAGATTATAAAAACTGTAAACTGATGGCACTCCAGCGTGTTTTCTAAATATGTCTGTGTCGGAGCTCAAGGAATTCATTTGAACTTTTTTTTCTCTAAAGGCTAATATTACCCACATGCTTCAAACTGTGAGTAAGACAACTCTTCAAAAAAAGAAACGTCCCTTTTTCAGGACCTCGTCTTTCAAAGATAATTTGTAAAAATCCAAATAACTTCATAGATCTTCATCGTAAAGGGTTTAAACACGGTTTCCCATGCTTGTTCAATGAACCATAAACAATTAATGAACATGCAGCTGTGGAACGGTCGTTAAGACACTAACAGCTTGCAGACGGTAGGCAATTAAGGTCACAGTTATGAAAACTTAGGACACTAAAGAGGCCTTTCTACTGACTCTGAAAAACACCAAAAGAAAGATGCCCAGGGTCCCTGCACATCTGCGTGAACATGCCTTAGGCATGCTGCAAGGAGGCATGAGGACTCCAGATGTGGCCAGGGCAATAAATTGCAATGTCCGTACTGTGAGACGCCTAAGACAGCGCTACAGGGAGACAGGATTTACAGCTGATCGTCCTCGCAGTGGCAGACCACGTGTAACAACACCTGCACAGGATTGGTACATCCGAACAACACACCTACATGATAGGTACAGGATGGCAACAACAACTGCCCGATTTACAGCAGGAACGCAAAATCCCTCCATCAGTGCTCAGACTTTCCGCAATAGGCTGAGAGAGGCTGGACCGAGAGTTGTAAGCCTGTTGTAAGGGAGGTCCTCACCAGACATCACCAGCAACAACGTCGCCTATGGGCACAAACCCACCACCGCTGGACCAGACAGGACTGGCAAAAAGCGCTCTTCACTGATGAGTCACAGTTTTGTCTCACCAGGGGTGATGGTCGGATTCGTGTTTATCATTGAAGGAATGAGCGTTACACCGAGGCCTGTACTCTGGAGCGGGATCAATTTGGAGGTAGAGGGTCCGTCATGGTCTGTGGCGGTGTGGCACAGCATCATCGGACTGAGCTTGTTGTCATTGCAGGCAATCTCAACGCTGTGAGGTACCCTTCCTGCACGCTCATCCTGACATCCATCATGACAATGCCACCAGCCGTACTTCTCTTTTTGTGTGTGATTTCCTGCAAGACTGGAATGTCAGTGTTCTGCCATGGCCAGCAAAGAGCCCGGATCTCAATCCCATTGAGCATGTCTGGGACCTGTTGGATCGGAGGGTGAGGGCTAGGGCCATTCCCCCACAGAAATGTCAGGGAACTTGCAGGTGCCTTGGTGGAAGAGTGGTGTAACACAGCAAGAACTTGGCAAATCGGGTGCAGTCCATGAGGAGGAGATGCACTGCAGTACTTTATGCAGTTGGTGGACACATTAGATACTGACTGTTACTTTTGATTTTGACCCACCCCCTTTGTTCAGGGACACATTATTCCATTTCTGAAGGTCACATGTCTGTGGAACTTGTTCAGTTTATGTTTCAGTTGTTGAATCTTGTTATGTTCATACAAATATTTACACATGTTAAGTTTGCTGAAAATAAACACAGTTGACAGGGAGAGGACATTTCTTTTTTTGCTGAGTTTAGTTTATCTTCAACAGTTTGCTGTGGTGCTGTCTTTGCAGAGCCTGTGATTGGTTGGAGGCAGACTACTTTTGGATCTCAGGAGGAGAGAGCCACAAGCAATGTGAAAACATGTTTTGACACTAATTGTTATGATTCGTATCTAGCTTGGTAGCTCTAATTATGATTTATTTTTATTTTTCATTTTTTACCTCGGAGCGCTCCTGAGATATTCAACTCTTTAATCAACATTACCAGTTTTACATTTTTCTTTGCCAAGAAGAAGAGCAAGAGACCTACTAAGCAAAATAGAAAGGCTAATAAATGTAATGGTGATTTGAGAAAAACAAAATAACAGTATATTGCCTAGAGGAGAAAATTAATACATATAAATTCCAATCCTGTTCTTTATATCACTCTTTAATTCTCTGTTATCCACTAAAACAGCTTATCATAAAGTAAACCACATCATGATAATACTAGGATTTTAATCATATTTCTTGCCTGTTTTAGCCAGACCTGATGTTTCAGGTTTCCAGAATGTGATGAAAATGTCTTGCTTATTTATTCACTCTCTATTATTTTCCTGATTTTGGCCAGTGGAGCAGATCCACTCATGTTTCCTTCATTTTCTTCTGAAGACCAATGATAAAAGCAATATTATATTGCATACTGTGATTAACTTGCGTCTCATGAGGGAGGTCCGTGTGTGAATATCTCCCAGAACATACATGACTCTGTCACGTTCTGACCTTTATTTCCTTTGTTTTGTCGTTATTTAGTATGGTCAGGGCGTGAGTTGGTGTGGGCAGTCTATGTTTGTTTTTCTATGTTTGGTTTCTGTTTCGGCCTAGTATGGTTCTCAATCAGAGGCAGGTGTCGTTAGTTGTCTCTGATTGAGAATCATACTTAGGTAACCTGGGTTTCATTGTTGGTTTATGGGTGTTTGTTTCCGTGTTAGTGTTTGTCGCCACACGGTACTGGTTCGGTTTCGTTTATTTTGTTATTATATTCAGTGTTCATTTGTCTTTATTAAAAACATTATGGACACTTACCACGCTGCATCTTGGTCCGATCCTTACTCCTCTTCAGACGAAGAGGAGATCTGCCGTTACAGACTCACTCGAATGTGTCATGAATGTTAATTTGTATACATTTTCATGTGAAATCTAGTGTGGAATCTTTCCAAAACATCTTGTACTTACAACAATCTCTTGGATTACAGGCCACATAGCATTGTAGCATGAACACACAACATACTGTATAAACATTATTCACTCTATTAAAGCCAAATACACCAAGCTAATAATTTCCGTATAATCACTGTTATCATCCTCTACATGCCTGTACCTTGTAATTATATGCACAATCTACTGCAATTTTGTCTTAGAAGTCCAGAAACAGGTTTGAGCTATGTTCAACTGCTATTGCTGTTATGTCTAACCACAATAAGGAGGTCTACACCATTTAAGATGAGGGAGGACAATTATTTTATGAGCATGGCCTTATTTCTATTACAGCATATTGAATGACTGTCATTCATATTCTATGCACCCAGTTCAATGTAACAGCGATACGTTTAGGCTACTACATAATACTCAAATGTTCCATATATGCATCATGAGTTTGCTACAACCTAGCCTATGAAGGAAAGTTTACATTGTAGGTGCACAGAGGTCGAGAGAAACATTTGAGGTGACAGACAGTGACACATTCATACCACCTCCACACTCTTGCCTGCATCTAGTTGATCTAGGTTGTAATTATTAGTCTAACATAAACACAAAAATTCAGGTGTGTTTATGCCCATTTCGTTCTGTTTGCTTCCAATTAAGAAAAGGTTTTCAACAGAATCGGCGGAATGAATACACTTAGCACTTACACCGGCGGGCCCCTTGTCAAACCAAAAGCTTACCTTGACTTAGAAGAGTTCCAGTGTTGTGTTGGAAAGTCATAGCCAGCTAGCTAACATAGCATCCCTCTGTTTGAGCAGGGTTTTTGAGTAGGCTAAACTAGTTCTATATTTGCTAGGTAAGAAAGTGAAACTGAAAGTGAAAAACAATGACAATCTCTCTATTTCTCTTGCTTCTCTTTCATTTTGGAAGAAATGTATTTGTTCAAAACTGTTATTAAACTACTGTCTTTCTCTCACTTTGAGTCAACTTCTCACCACATTTTATGTAATGCAGTGCTAGCTAGCTGTGTATTATGCTTTCAGTACTAGATTCATTCTTTGATCCTTTGATTGGGTGGACAACATGTCAGTTCATGCTGCAAGAGCTCTGGTAGGTTGGAGGACGTCATCCAGAAGTTATCATAATTACTGTGTAAGTCTATGGAAAGGGGTGAGAACCATAAGCCTGCTAGGTTTTGTATTGAAGTCACTGTACCCAGAGGAGGACGGAAGCTACTGTAGCTGTCCTCCGGCTACACCATGGTGCTACCCTACAAAATGCTGTTGAGGCTACTATAGACCTTCATTGCAAAACAGTGTGTTTTAATAAATTATTTGGTGACATGAATATATTTACTATAGTTTTATCTAAAAATGCTAACTTTTAAATGTTTTACAATTTAAATTTTCATGAGGATGGTCACTGAGGGGGGTCTTCCCCTTCCTCCTCTGAGGAGGCGAAACTGGTGCATATGTTATATGTGCTCCCCCTGAGAGAGGATTAATATTAGATTTTGTTTCTCCAAAATTTATTTGACAGGATTTGGCCTAAAGGTTTTGGTAAAAAGAGAGATGTGATTCTTTCCACATATGTCTCAATCAGTCTCTATCTCTTTAATGATCTAGATTTAGTAGATGATAAGTGTCATAGGCTATTTGTTATGTTTGACGGTAAGACTTTGGAATTTCTGGATTTGTTTACAGTTTGGGTTGTCCCAGACAGGCAATGTACGTTATTATGGAAGTTATGAAAATCCTTAGCTCTATGAGATAATTACACAAAACCAGCATCCCTCACAACACACAGACTTCAAGACAAGCTCTGTCACGTCTGAATTGGAAAGTGATCTGAAATTAAATTTGACAATTCATCATTCCAGATGATAGGTGCTCTTAAAACAGCAATATGCAATATGTCTTGTTTTCTTGGGCACCTCAGAATAGCAGGTCATTCAAGGCCATACCAGGCTGGCTAAGTGTAACCATATCCCCTCAATGGCAGCGAAACCTGTTAGGGGGACGTACAGTACACTACGTCATCGAAACTGTAGCATGTCGGACCAGAAAAAGTGATGACAGGGGTTATATGCCGTTGCTGGTCAGCGAGTGCAACTCGATATAACGAGGCCAAAGATTGTGTCACGGTGTACGCCTATGATGAAAACCTTTAAAGTACAGATCAATGGTAATACACTTCATGACCAAAAGTATGCGGACACCTGCTCATTGAAAATCTCATTCCAAAATCATGTGCATTAATATGGAGTTTGTCCCCCCTTTGCTGCTATAACAGCCTCTACTCTATGTTGGAACATTGCTGCGGGGTCTTGCTTCCATTCAGCCACAAGAGCATTAGTGAGGTCGGACAATGATGTTGGGCAATGAGGCCTGGCCCACAGTCGGCGTTCCAATTCATCCCAATGGTGTTCGATGGGGTTTAGTTTAGGGCTCTGTGCAGGCTAGTCAAGTTCTTCCACCCCGATCTCGACAAACCATTTCTGTATTGACCTCGCTTTGTGCACAGGGGCATTGGTAAAACCCATTTCATGAAACTCCCGACGAACAGTAATTGGTAATTGAGGTAATATGTACATGTAAGTAGAGTTATTAAAGTGGCTTTGTATAGATAATAACAGAGGGCAGCAGCAGTGAACAGCTCCTGTGCTGACGTTGCTTCCAGAGGCAGCTTTGGAACTCGGTAGTGAGTGTTGCAACCGAGGACAGATGAGTTTTACGCACTTACCGGTCCCGTTCTGTAAGCTTGTGTGGCCTACCACTTAGCGACTGAGCTGTTGTTGCTCCGAGACGTTTCCACTTCACAATAACAGCACTTACAGTTGACCAGGGTAGCTCTGGCAAGGCAGAAATTTGACGAACCTACTTGTTGGAAAGGTGGCATCCTATGAAGGTGCCAAGTTCAAAGTCACTGAGCTCTTCAGTTAGGCCATTATACTGCCAATGTTTGTCTATGGAGATTGCATGGCTGTGTGCTTGATTTTGTACATGTGGCTGAAATAGACAAAACCACACATTTTAATGGGTGTCCACATATTTCAGGATATATAGTGTAAATGACAACATACTGTATGACAACAAATAGAGGAACTAAGCGTTTGGCTGAATAAAAAAAAAGGGGGGGGGGATCCGGGATTGGTACATCCATTTTTTAGGAGCTCACTTAGTAGTGAACTCTTGATGCCCCCTAAGCATAATTGTGCCACGAAACTCTTTCATTACTTTGCTAACTTCAATTTTGTGAGAGAGCAACATATAGCACTGATATCATTATTGAGGATTGTGTGTACACTTAAACTCAGAAGACAAGGACGAAATGGGAAAAATGAGAGAGCTATCCCCTGGGAGCCACTGATATTTAATGAGTAGACGTTACAACCTTTTATCTGATTGCTAAGCACCCACACACCCCTCCTGAAACGCACTGAACATGTCTCTAATCCATAAACCCAATGAACTTCTTCCTTTGTACTTTGTGTTTCAAATGTCAGATATTACAGTATCCAAAAAGAAAGGGAGAATGAAGGAAAGTCAATAAATGTTACATTAAATTAGGTATAATGTGATTAGAGTAAGTTATGATGGAGTGAATTTATTAATCAGTAAATAGTTGATAATTTCACAGGTAATTGTGGAATATTAGTCTTTATGTTAGTTGAGGTAGTTTGTACATGTAGGTTGGGGTAAAGTGACAATGAATAGACAAAAAACTGTGAGTAGCAGCAGTGTAAAAACAAAGTGGGGGGGAGTGTCTATGTAAGTAATCCTCAGCAGTTGTATAGCTCGGGGGTAGTCCCAATCCACTAACTTGTTTTTTATAGAAATTAAGCAGAAACTATCTGTCCTTTCACTCAGTTCCTATTCTATCCTTTCATTTTCCCCATTCAATTTTAGACAACTTGCTTACTGGGACAACATGCCACACCATCATTTTTTGTTAATATCCCTTTATAGGGTGACAATGGGTGACATATAAACACATGCACACACACACACACACACACACACACACACACACACACACACACACACACACACACACACACACACACACACACACACACACACACACACACACACACACACACACACACACACACACACACATACACACACATGCACAAACACACACACACATGCACGCACAAACACACACACACACACACATGCACAAACACACACACACACACACACACACAAACACACACACACACACACATTCACAGTGATGTTCCAATGTGTCGGACCAATCTACTTCAGTCATCTCTGTGTTTTATTAACTGTCATTTACTGTCATTAGTGGAGACGGTCCATTTATGTTTTTTTCTATCAGACTTTTAACGTTTTACGAAGGAACAATTTCAAGTGCTGGGCTCTCCTCTCTCTGACTCTATAAATCATCAGTCAAAGGACCATCCCATTCTTTGAGAAACAGTTTGACTGTTTCTCAACTGTTGTTTCATTACTCAGGGAGTTATTGATATTATTGTGCTTTCCAAACTCAATATGTAATGTAAATCTCAGGACTACTAGTTTGTATTGTTTTTATGGTCCGTCAACCACCAGTGTCAACAGTGCTACTTCATAGGAAAATACAGCTGTTGACCCGAACAAGAGGACAGCTACTAAAACCTTTACATGCATTTTTGCTGGTTGACCGATAGTATGAAATGTGCATTCATTTCCACACGGGTTTCCTCCCTTCCTCCTGTGTGCTTATGGTAGAGTACTGTATCTACTGACACATATTCAAGTACTTGTTCCACAACCTTCCTATACATTGAGTACAATATTTCCATGGCAGGAAAAAAACATGTGAAACTCCAACAAAAAAAAAAACATGTTGAAAAAATAAATCAATACATTAATTGACCCCAATGTCTTAAAGGCCTGCAGCGAGGTACACCCTTAAAAATAAAGGTGCAAGTTGGAACCAAATAATGTTATTGAGAGCAATCAAATCAAATCAAATCAAATGTATTTATATAGCCCTTCGTACATCAGCTGTACAGAAACCCAGCCTAAAACCCCAAACAGCAAGCAATGCAGGTGTAGAAGCACGGTGGTTAGGAAAAACTCCCTAGAAAGGCCAAAACCTAGGAAGAAACCTAGAGAGGAACCAGGCTATGTGGGGTGGCCAGTCCTCTTCTGGCTGTGCCGGGTGGAGATTATAACAGAACATGGCCAAGATGTTCAAATGTTCATAAATGACCAGCATGGTCGAATAATAATAAGGCAGAACAGTTGAAACTGGAGCAGCAGCACGGTCAGGTGGACTGGGGACAGCAAGGAGTCATCATGTCAGGTAGTCCTGGGGCATGGTCCTAGGGCTCAGGTCAGTTGAAACTGGAGCAGCAGCACGGCCAGGTGGACTGGGGACAGCAAGGGGTCATCATGTCAGGTAGTCCTGGGGCATGGTCCTAGGGCTCAGGTCCTCCGAGAGAGAGAAAGAAAGAGAGAAGGAGAGAATTAGAGAACGCACACTTAGATTCACACAGGACACCGAATAAGACAGGAGAAGTACTCCAGATATAACAAACTGACCCTAGCCCCCCGACACAAACTACTGCAGCATAAATACTGGAGGCTGAGACAGGAGGGGTCAGGAGACACACCACCATGCAATCTCCTTAGACAAACAGTGGGCAGTAGAATGGCCTAACTGAAGAGCTCAGTGGCTTTCAACGTGGCACCGTCATAGGATGACACCTTTCCAACAAGTCAGTTCTTCAAATTTCTGCCCTGCTAGAGCTGCCCCGGTCAACTGTAAGTGCTGTCATTGTGAAGTGGAAATGCCTAGGAGCAACAACGGCTCAGCCGCGAAGTGGTAGGCCACACAAGCTCACAGAATGGGACCTCCGAGTACGTAAGCACCTCTGGAGGCAATGTTAGCACAATCACTGTTCGTCAGGAGCTTCATGAAATGGGCTTCCATGGCCAAGCATCCGCACATAAGCCTAAGATTACCATGAGCAATGCCAAGCATCGGCTAGAGTGGTGTAAAGCTTGCAGCCATTGGACTCTGGAGCAGTAGAAACGCATTATGCTGGCATTCCGACGGTCGAATCTGGGTTTGGCAGATGCCAGGAAAACACTACCTGCCCTAATGCTTAGTGCCAACTGTGAAGTTTGGTGGAGGAGGAATAATGGTCTGGCGCTATTTTTCATGGTTTGGGCTAGGCCCCTTAGTTTCAGTGAAAGGAAATCTTAACGCTGGTGTAAATGTCTAGGGCCCATGTGTTCTGTCACTCAGGGCAGGTGGGGCAGAGCCTGTTTAGCTAAATATATAAATATACATATATAGTATGTATATGTACATTATGTAAGTTTGTAAACAATGTAAAGAAAAAAAAAAAAAAAACTTTGAGTTAATAAAGACACATACATGCATGGTCTCTTTTTTGCTTTCTCGAGTAAGGCAGCTCCAAAATGCAGGTGTTTCAGCCTAGCTCAGTGCTCTCTGTGGTGGTGGGGCAGCCAGTGGAGAATAGGAGTTGGTAATGTTCTCTAGTTCCGCCGTGATCGGCTCAGTTTTCTGTCACACATGGGGACACTACGTCACCGCAAAATCTATGAGAGCTCAAAAATTCAAGCTCCATAGAGTTATATTAGAAGTACGCATCCAAGAAGGCTCACGGTCATTGGCCACAAATAAAATGATGTCAAATCACATTATATCTACAGTAGCTTTGAATGGACTGATCATGTCAACATCATACTTTCAAAATCTTAGCTAGACAAGCAGTTTTAATCATGAATGACGTAGACAATCTACTGGCAAATCCTTTTCAATCATTGTAATATAAAGAGAAATTATAGGTAAAATGTACTGGTGCTTATCGCCCATTGGACATAAACATTGCACAACAAGGTGGAAATCGACAATTCAACAAGAGTTGCAAAGCATTCACTAGCCTGCTATTCAGCAGGACTTCTGCCATGTTCAAAACAACTAGAACTCGGAACTGGGAAATCTCAGACTTCAGGGAGGTCAAGACTGGGAACTCAGAAAAAAATTTGCTCTGACTGGGAAAATACATTTTGAACAGTCATCCAACTCGGAATTCCAAGTTGGGAACTCAGGTCTCTTTCTAGAGTGTCGACCTGAATATCACTGACTTCATGATTCGACCCTGTTTTTTTCCCAAGTTCCCAGTTGTCTTGAAATAACATAAACACAGAGAATGCCAGACTTTGATGACAAAGTTTCATGACAAAATTGTGATCATCAAATATTGTAAGAGCTTTCATTGTCTGCTTATATGCCCCCTTTATTTATCCTACAGTTCCGACTTGGTGTACAGGGAGAATACTGTAAAAACGGCACATGTTCTGAATTCTGTCGCTGTACATTTCAAAAGTGCTGAACAAATAGTTATATTGACTACTTCCGTCGGAGCTCACTCATTAATGTCTTAATCAAAATTATAGATTGCCTCTTATCTGCTCATCGTCCCCTTATGCCATAGTTTCTACATCTCAATTGTCAGTAGACACCACATTTGTTTAATTAATTGTGACTAGGGGGCAGTATTTTCATTTTTGGAAAAATAACGTACCCAAAGTAAACGGGATATTTTGTTTGGACAAGATGCTAGAATATGCATATAATTGACAACACTCTAAAGTTTCCAAAACTGTAAAAATATTGTCTGTGAGTTTAACAGAACTGATATTACAGGCGAAAGCCTGAGAAAAATCCAATCCGGAAGTGCCTCGTGATTTGAAAGCTCTGCTTTCCAATTCGTCCCTAGTGAGCAGTGAATGGGCTATCAACCAGATTACTTTTTCTACGTATTCCCCAAGGTGTCTACAGCATTGTGACGTAGTTTTACGCATTTATGTTGAAGAATACCCGTAAGCGGCTACATTGTGTAAGTGGTCACCTGATGGCTCTCAGAGTGACTCTCGCGTAGAATACAGAGGTAGCCATTATTCCAATCGGTCCTACTGAAAAACCAATTGTCCCAGTGGATATGTTATCCAATAGATATTTGAAAAACACCATGAAGATTGATTATAAACAACGTTTGCCATGTTTCGATATTATGGAGCTAATTTGGAATATTTTTAGGCGTTTTCGTGACCGTAATTTCCTGTCGATTTCTCAGCCAAACGTGAAGAAACACGGGAGCTATTTCGCCTACAAAAATAATCTTTCTGGAAAAAATGAACATTGGCTATCTAACTGGGAGTCTCGTGAGTGAAAACATCCGAAGCTCATCAAAGGTAAACAATTTAATTTGATTGCTTTTCTGATTTCCGTGACCAAGTTACCTGCTGCTAGCTGGACAAAATGCTATGCTAGGCTATCGATAAACTTACACAAATGCTTGTCTAGCTTTGGCTGTAAAGTATATTTTGAAAATCTGAGATAACAGGATGATTAACAAAAGATGTGTCTCAGTATATTTCACTTGTGATTTTTATGAATAGGAATATTTTCTAGTGATATTTATGTCCGTTGCGTTATGCTAATTAGTGTCAGTCGATGATTACGCTCCCGGATCCGGGATGGGGAGTCAATAGAGTAAGTCAGCCATATCAGCTATGTTTTTTTTTAAAGGTAGTAAATGAGGCTGAATTAACTGTTTCGCTGCCAGACAAGTCTCCACTGATGCCAGGTGTAGCAGTGGTAAGGACTCACTCCATGGTGCTGAAAAGAAAGCTCTGCTGTTGGGACAGCTTTAAGTAGGCCCAAACAGTGTGTCGGCACCGTTTGTCACCGTTATAGTGTAATTTATATATTTTTTAGTGTTGTGTTGTGCTGTGTAGTGGCCCTCCTGACATGCATCGAAAACACATTTTTGGTTGTTTGCAACACCAATATTTGCATGCTAAAATCGTACAAATGCTGTTTGATATGCATATCAAAGGTACAGATACTGCAATGCATAGCATAAATCAGAGGTGTAAAGTACTTACAGCGCCTTCGGAAAGTATTCAGACCCCTTGATCTTTTCCACATCTTGTTACGTTACAGCCTTGTTCTAAAATTGATTTTTTTTAAAGAAATCCTCAGCAATCTACACACAATACCCAATAATAACAAAGCGAAAACAGGTTTTTAGAAATGTTTGCAAATGTATTCAAATTAAAACCAGAAATACCTTATTTACATTAGTTTTCTGAGACTCTAAATTGAGCTCAGGTACCTCCTGTTTCCATTGACCATCCTTGAGATGTTTCTACAACTTGATTGGAGTCCACCTGTGGTAAATTCAATTTGGAAGTGCATGATTTGGAAAGGCACACACCTGACTAGATAAGGTCATCTCAGATGCATCTCAGAGAAAAAAACAAGCCATGAGGTCGAAGAATTGTCCGTGGAGCGCTGAGACATGATTGTGTCAAGGCACAGATCTGGGGAAGATTACCAAAACATGTCTGCAGCATTGAAGGTCCCCAAGAACACAGTGACCTCCATCATTCTTAAATTGAAAAAGTTTGGAACCACCAAGAGAGCTGGCCACCTGGCCAAACTAATCAATCGGGGGAGAAGGGCCTTGGTCAGGGAAGTGAGGCATTCATGGTTGAGTGGCCAGACAGAAACCACTCATCAGTAAAAGGCACATGACTGCCCGCTTGGAAGCCAAGCATCATGTCTGGAGGAAACCTGGCACCATCGCTATGGTGAAGCACTGTGGTGGCAGAATTATGCTGTGGGGATGTTTTTCAGCGGCAGGGACTGGGAGACTAGTCGGGATCAAGATAAAGATCAACAGAGCTAAGTACAGAGAGATCCTTGATGAAAACCTGCTCCAGAGCTCTCAGGACCTCAGACTGGGGTGAAGGATCACCTTCCAACAGGACAACAACTCTAAGCACACAGCCAAGAAGACGCAGGAGTGGCTTCGGGACAAGTCTCTGAATGTCCTTGAGTGGCACAGCCAGAGCCCGGACTTAAACCTGATCAAACATCTCTGGAGACACCTGAAAATATATGTGCAGCAACTCTCCCCATTGTCATGACTGTCCTCTAATGATCCAAATAGGTCAGATCAACTTTGCAATAAATAACTTCAGCCAGTTCACCTCTTACCCACAGAAAGAGGAGTAGGGAACTGGTGTGGGTTGACAGATCGTGCCCTGTGTTTAAAAAAAATGTATTTCATCTTTATTTAACCAGGTAGGCTAGTTGAGAACAAGTTCTCATTTACAACTGCGACCTGGCCAAGATGAAGCAAACCAGTTCGACACACAACAACACAGAGCTACACATGGAATAAACAAACATACAGTCAATAATACAGTTGAGAAATACAATATACACTGTGTGCAAATGAGGTAAGATACGGGAAGTAAGGCAATATATAGGCCATGGTGGCGAAGTAATTACAATATTCCAATTAAACACTGGAGTGATAGATGTGCAGAAGATGAATGTGCAAGTAGAGATACTTGGATGCAAAGGAACAAGATAAATAAATAAATACAGTATGGGGATGAGGTAGTTGGATGGGGTGTTTACAGATGGGTTATGTACAGGTGCAGTGATCTGTGAGCTGCTCTGACAGCTGGTGCTTAACTTCTTGGTGCACCCATCCCGTTAGCGGGATCATTTTCGTCAACATCCGCTGAATTGCAGAGCGCCAAATTCAAGTTAAATTAATGAAAAACATATATTTTCATGAAATCACAAGTGCAATATAGCAAAACACAATTTAGGTTGTTGTTAATCAACCTGGCGTGTCAGATTTTAAAAAAGCTTTACAGCTAAAGGAAACCAAGCGTTTATGTAAGGACATCTCTCAGCAGACAAAACATTACAAACAGCTAGCTGCAAAGTAGATTGGTCACGAAAGTCAGAAAAGCAAAAAAATGAATCGCTTACCTTGATGATCTTCGGATGTTTGCACTCACGAGACTCCCAGTTACACAATAAATGTTCCTTTTGTTCCATAAAGATTATTTTTATATCCAAAATAACTCCATTTGTTTGGCGCGTTATGTTCAGTAATCCATAGGCTCGAGCGGTCACGACGTGGCAGACGAAAATTCCAAATAAAATCCTTAAAGTTCGCAGAAACATGTCAAACGTTTTTTATAATCAATCCTCAGGTTGTTTTTACAATAAATAATCGACAATATTTAAACCGGACCATAGCTTTTTCAATAGGAGTGAGAGAGGAAATGTCTGCTCCAAGCTGTTGCGCATGCAAAACTCTGCTGGCACCCAGCCATCCACTGACGCGATATGAGCGTTCTTGCTCATTTTTCAGAATAAAAGGCTGAAACTATGTCTAAAGACTGTTCACACCATGTGGAAGCCATAGGGAAAGGAATCTGGTTGAAATCCCTTTAAATGTAGGGAAGGCATGCAATGGAACAGGGAGCTTTCAAAATAAGAGGCACTTTCTGGTTGGATTTTCCTCAGGTTTTCGCCTGCAATATCAGTTCTGTTATACTCACAGACAATATTTTGACAGTTCTGGAAACTTTAGAGTGTTTTTTATCCTAATCTAGCAATTATATGCATATTCTATCTTCTGGGACTGAGAAATAGGCAGTTTAATTTGGGTATGTTTATCATCCAAACATCAAAATACTGCCCCTACACTCAACAGGTAAAAGCTTGTGAGGGAGAAATGAGTCTCCAGCTTCAGGGATTTTTGCAGTTCGTTCCAGTCATTAGAAGTAGAGAACTGGAAGGAAAGGCGGCGAAAGGAGGAATTGGCTTTGGGGGTGACCAGTGAGATATACCTGCCAGAGCGCGTGCTACGGGTGGGTGCTGCTATGGTAACCACTGCGCTGAGATAAGGCGGAGCTTTACTTAGCAAAGACTTGTAAATGACCTGGAGCCAGTGGGTTTGGCGACGAGTATGAAGTGAGGGCCAGCCAACGAGAGTGTACAGGTCGCAGTTATGGGCATTGAAGCTCGTTCATAAATCAAGGACAGAATATTCAGCTGTCTTCCTCTCCATATTCACTGAAGGAATGTGCCTTTGTCTACACAGACATTTTCCCACCGAAACTCTAACACGTTCTAAAGCGAATACTGGAACAATATTTCTAGCATAGAACATGGGGAATGGGCAGAGGTGACCTAAAATAACACTAATTACATTTCAGGTGTTATTTTGTGAAGTTATTAAAAATGTTACGAAGGAAATACTGTAACTTGGAAAGTATACCAAGTATGTGAGTGAAGTGTCCAAAAATGATGTAAGTGTTTTTGTTAAAATTCTTAAGGCTAGGCATAATACTGCCCCCTTTGGATGAATTGCGTGCCCATAGTAAACTGAAAGAAAATCTGTCCAAAATTGCTTATATATGCATATAATAATAATTATTGGATAGAAAACACTCTAAAGCTTCTAAAACCATTTGAATTATGTCTGTAAGTATAGCAGAACTCACAGGGCAGGCAGTCTC
Organism: Oncorhynchus masou masou; assembly: GCF_036934945.1. NCBI lineage: Eukaryota > Metazoa > Chordata > Actinopteri > Salmoniformes > Salmonidae > Oncorhynchus > Oncorhynchus masou. Next base: position 53,779,723 of record NC_088243.1, read on the forward strand.
CCAAACTAGTTTTGGCATCCAGAAAGTTGGGGCAACTTTCACGTCACCCCCCCACCCTTCCCAACCAGCTATGGATCTGGAAACACTTTCTATGTCTTCCACTAGATGTCCTCATTCAGTAGAGTTTATAATTGTGCAAATCCCGCAAACTTTGACCCTTTGAGACGAAAAAGAGTGGGTGTCGCGAGAAAATACATGTGCGTTAGGGCGCGAATTGGACACAGACCTTCCTCAGTTCCAGGTTGCCTGAGATGAAGTACGATTGTCCGGTTGTAATGCCAATCGTTTTGTACGTTTATAACATCCTAAAGCTTGATTCTGCACTTAGTTTGACCAGTTTAGTCGACATATAATATGTAATTTTGAAGTTTTGATGCACAACTGTTCTGGACCATAAGTCATTTTTGGTGCATTTGAGCTGAAAGTGGTAGCATATGCTACTATATGGACACCCGAACTGAAACAAAACAATGTATTGGGTAAGTATGACTCCTTCCACTACATTCTGATCGAAGACCATCAAAGGTAAGGGAATATTTATGTTGTAATTTTGTATTTCTGTTGACTCCAACATAGCGGAGAAATATTGCTTACGTCTGAGCGCCGTCTCAGATTATTGCATAGTGAACTAATTCCGTAACGTTAAAAATAAATGTGACACAGCGGTTGCATTAAGAAGCAGTGTATCTTTCTAACTATATGTAAAACATGTATATTTAGTCAAAGTTTATGATGTGTATTTCTGTTATCTGGCGGAGCTATCTATAATTTCTCCGGACATTTTTGAGCATTTTCTGAACATGGCGTCAATGTAAACGGAGATTTATGGATATAAATGGCATATTATTGAAAAAAACATAGATGTACTGTGTAACATGTCCTATTACTGTCATCTGATGAAGATTTTCAAAAGGTTAGTGAATTATTTTTCTTTTAATTCTGCGTTTGTGATTGCATCATTTGTTCGACAAAATGGCTGCATATCGTCTGTGTCTTTGTGGTGGTTTGACATAAATATGTGCTATGTTTTCGCCGTAAAACATTTTAGAAATCTGACACACTGGGTAGATGAACAAGGTGTTTATCTTTCATTTGAGCTATTGAACTTGTTAATGTGTGGAGGTTAAATATTTCTTGGAATATTTTTGCATTCCGTGCGCCACCGTTTGAGTTGAGCGGGGGGGTGTGGTTCCCGCTGGGGAACCTGTACTGTTAACAAGTTTTAACCTCAAGAGAGGGACGTTATTTTAGAAACTATAAGAGGAAATTGTTTCTCTAACTTTGTACAAGTAGGTAGTCACCGCCCCCTTGAGTGAGGTCAGAGAGCGTATCAGCCTCACAAACGGCTCCTTTTGAACGAACTGTATAAAACGATGGGGTAAGAATTAACATATCAGACCAGAGATGCAGCTCACATTTTAAGTGGTTTAAACTTTGAATCTCAACACGAGGTAGAGACGATAATTTTACCTATCGCTGGTATGGCTGATTAGCTGTCCTAAGTAAAGTATCTATAAAAGCACATTTAAGTGGGACCATTCTACTACTATTCTTTAACCATAGTATGCTACTCTCATCCCCCCACTGAGAAACTTCGACATGGCTGGCTAGCCTATCTTCAACGAATCAATCAATCAAATGTATTTATAAAGCCTGTCTTATATCAGCTGATGTCACAAAGTGCTATACAGAAACCCAGCCTAAAACCCCAAACAGCAAGCAATACAGATGTAGAAGCACGGTGGCTAGGAAAAACTCCCTAGAAAGGCAGGAACCTAGGAAGAAATTTAGAGAGGAACTTGGCTCTGAGGGGTGGCCAGTCCTCTTCTGGCTGTGCCGGGTGGAGATTATAACAGAACATGGCCAAGATGTTCATACATTCAAAGATGACCAGCAGTGTCAAATAATAATAATAATAATAACAGTGGTTATGGAGGGTGCAACAGGTCAGCACCTCAGGAGTAAATGTCAGTTGGCTTTTCATAGCCGAGCATTCAGAGTTAGAGACAGCAGGTGCGGTAGAGAGAGAGAGTCAAAAACAGCAGGTCCGGGACAAGGTACCATGTCTGGTGAACAGGTAAGGTTTGATAGCCGCAGTCAGAACAGTGGTAACTGGAGCAGCAGCACAACTAGGTGGACTGGGGACAGCAAGGAGTCATCAGGCCAGGAAGTCCTGAGGCATGGTCCCAGGGCTCAGGTCCACCGGGAGAGGAGGGAGGGAGAAAGGATAAATACTCAAGATATAACAGACTGACCCTAGCCCCCGACACATAAACTATTGCAGCATAAATACTGGAAGCTGAGACAGGAGGGGTTGGGAGACACTGTGGCCCTGTCTGACGATATCCCCGGACAGGGCCAACCAGGCAGGATATAACCCCACCCACTTTGCCAAAGCACAGCCCCCACACCTTCAAACCACCAACTTGAGTGGGTTGAGTCACTTGAGTGACTCAGCCCACTCAAGTGACGCACCCCTCCTAGGGACGAGATGGAAGAGCACCAGTAGACCAGTGACTCAGCCCCATAATAGGGTTAGAGGAAGAGAATCCCGGTGGAGAGAGGAATTGGCCATTGAGAGCCGACCATGCAGAGACAGAAAGGGCGGTTCGTCGCTCCAGTGCATTTCCGTTCACCTTCACACCCCTGGGCCAAACTACACTCAGTCATAGGACCTACTGAAGAGATGAGTCTTCAATAAAGACTTAAAGGTCTTCTAGAGCAAAAGTAGCGTGAGCTCGCTCTGTAGTTCTGTTCAGGACGACACGACAGGTCGTGTGAAGCCGGGCGATGGCAAAGAGCAACAGTAGAAGATGGGTGTGAACCCCTTTTGGACAAGCAGAGCCTTACAAGCATGCTGCAAAAACCTTTCCAACAGAAATGCATGAAGAATCAAGACATTTACACATAAATACATTCATGATTTCTTACAGCAAACGGGCGGAGGTTCGTGGGCCGGGTATTTTATTACTGTGAGAGTAGTTTCTAAAATGTACCAACGTTAAGTCTCTCTCTCTCTCTCTCTCTCTCTCTCTCTCCATGTCTTTTGTAACAAGCGAATATATTGTGTCAGTCTTGGTTTTTCAAATGATTGCCTCGCCTGGTTCACCAACTACTTCTCTGATAGAGTTCAGTGTGTCAAATCGGAGGGTCTGCTGTCCGGACCTCTGGCAGTCTCTATGGGGGTGCCACAGGGTTCAATTCTTGGACCGATTCTCTTCTCTGTATACATCAATGATGTCGCTCTTTCTGCTGGTGAATTTCTGATCCAGAGATACTGGGATGCAAAGGAGCACTGTGTTAACAACCCTCCAGGCAAGCTTCAATGCCATACAACTCTCCTTCCGTGGCCTCCAATTGCTCTTAAATACAAGTAAAACTAAATGCATGCTCTTCAACCGATCGCTGTCTGCACCTGCCAGCTTGTCCAGCATCACTACTCTGGACGGCTCTGATTTAGAATACGTGGACAACTACAAATACCTAGGTGTCTGGTTAGACTGTAAACTCTCCTTCCAGACCCACATCAAACATCTCCAATCCAAAGTTAAATCTAGAATTTGCTTCCTATTTCGCAACAAAGCATTGTTCACTCATGCTGCCAAACATACCCTTGTAAAACTGACCATCCTACCAATCCTCGACTTCGGCGATGTCATTTACAAAATAGCCTCCAATACCCTACTCAACAAATTGGATGCAGTCTATCACAGTGCAATCCGTTTTGTCACCAAAGCCCCATATACTACCCACCATTGCGACCTGTACGCTCACGTTGGCTGGTCCTCACTTCATACCCGTCGCCAAACCCACTGGCTCCATGTCATCTACAAGACCCTGCTAGGTAAAGTCCCCCCTTATCTCAGCTCGCTGGTCACCATAGCATCACCCACCTGTAGCACGCACTCCAGCAGGTATATCTCTCTGGTCACCCCCAAAACCAATTCTTTCTTTGGCCGCCTCTCCTTCCAGTTCTCTGCTGCCAATGACTGGAACGAACTACAAAAATCTCTGAAACTGGAAACACTTATCACCCTCACTAGCTTTAAGCACCAACTGTCAGAGCAGCTCACAGATTACTGCACCTGTACATAGCCCACCTAGAATTTAGCCCAAACAACTACCTCTTTCCCTACTGTATTTATTTTATTTATTTATTTTGCTCCTTTGCACCCCATTATTTTTATTTCTACTTTGCACATTCTTCCACTGCAAATCTACCATTCCAGTGTTTTACTTGCTATATTGTATTTACTTTACCACCATGGCCTTTTTTGCCTTTACCTCCCTTATCTCACCTCATTTGCTCACATCGTATATAGACTTGTTTATACTGTATTATTGACTGTATGTTTGTTTTACTCCATGTGTAACTCTGTGTCGTTGTATGTGTCGAACTGCTTTGCTTTATCTTGGCCATGTCGCAATTTTAAATGAGAAGTTGTTCTCAACTTGCCTACCTGGTTAAATAAAGGTGAAATAAATAAAGATAAAAATAAAAGTTCACTAGGGACTTGATTCTAAAGTATTAAGTGTGTATTGTTATCCTTTGTTACCATTTACCTAGCTTGTAAATAAATAATTACACTAATTTGTGTAGTACTGAGTCATAAGTAAGGCTGGGTTTTTTGCAGATGCAGGAAGTTACGACTCTTCAGAATGATGATATGATACGAGGTTACGATTAATCAGATGACTGTTTATGGATGTAATGGGTAAAGACCTTTGAATATAATTTGGGAAGTGGTAACTCTTTAAAGAACCACTCTCGTGGTGCTCCAATTTGTAATGAGTTAATGGTAACAATTAAACATACTTATTTGATGAGAAAAATAACAGTCATCAGATTTAATGAAAGTAAAGTCACGACACCATTCAACCTGACAGAGCTTGAGAGGATCTGCAGAGAAGAATGGGAGAAACTCCCCAAATACAGGTATGCCAAGCTTGTAGTGTCATACCCAAGAAGACTCAAGCCTGTAATTGCTGCCAAAGGTGCTTCAACAAAGTACTGAGTAAAGGGTCTGAAAACGTGTGTAAATGTTATAATTCCGATTTTTTTTTATTTTTTATAAATGAGCAGAATTTCTAAAAACCTGTTTTTGCTCTGTCATTATGGGGTATTGTGTGTAGATGGATGAGGAAAACATGTATGTAATCAATTTTAGAATAAGTCTGAAAAGAGGTCTGAATACTTTCCAAAGGCACTGTAAGTAAAACTACTGAAGTACTACTTAAGTTTGTTTGGAGGGTATCTGTACTTTACCATTTATATTTTTGACAAATTTGACTTTTTACTCCATACATTTTCCCTGACGCTGAAAAGTACTTGTTACATTTCGAATGCTTAACAGGACAGGAAAATGATCCAATTCATGCACTTCTCAAGATAACATCCCTGGTCATCCCTACTCCCTCTGATCTGGTGGGGTCACTAAACACAAATGCTTAATTTGTAAATGGGTGTTGGAGCATGCCCCTGGCTATCATTAAAAAATGAAAAAAATGTCAAATGGTTCAATTTCATTTGTGAAATGATTTATACTTTTACTTTTGATACTTAAGTATATTTGAGCAATTACATTTACTTTTGCCACTTAAGTATATTTAAAACCAAATACTTTTAGAATTTTACTCAAATAGTATTTTACTGGGTGACTTTCACTTTTACTTGAGTCATTTTCTTATTAGGGTATCTTTACTTTTACTCAAGTATGACAATTGGGTATTTTTTCCTCCACTGGTTTAAATAGTAATAAAAAATAAGATTATACGATACTGTTCCCTCACTTCCACCAGTCCTGTCTTCCATTCCAACTGTGCTTACTGCTAGGGAGTAGAAGAATAAACAAGTTATTTAAAAAGTGCAGTTTTGACATATGAAATACATTTTGAGCAGAAGTTGTTTATATCTTCGGGAATTCCGTGCTTATGAAATAAACTGCAATGTTTTTGTGGGTGGGGGCGGTCAGAAATGTGTTCCTCTCCTTTTTTTTTGTACATTTCCTGTGTTTATAAACAGCAATTTCCCTGCAAACTCGATTGTAACACTTCAGAAACTCTCTTTGTTTGGTTTTATTTACTCAAGTAAAGAAGTATCCAATGGATTATTAGATTTACATAATTTATTTTCTTTACCAAAAGCTCCCCTAGAGGATGGGTATAGTTGCTACCAACAGGAGCTTGGTGGCCCTAAGAGACAGGAAACTATTAAAAGTACAAAACCAGCCACTTTTGAGCCTAATTGAAATGCTGCAGGGGTCTGTGAGAACTCAACGGCCAACCCGCCAGACCCGCATGGTACCAAATGGGGCTGCGTGATGGTACTGTGTTTCCAGGGTGCTCGCAACAATGTAACAGAGACTGAGCGGATTGCGCAACTCTGGAGTAATTGTGTTGATTGGTCACCCCTCTTGGCTGGAGGAGCTGATGGATTGTGCAAGAAAGCCATCAGCGTGTTCAGAGAGAGAGAGAGAGAGAGAGCGAGAGGAAGAGAGAGTGAAAAATAGAAACCGAGAGAAAGGAAGGGAGAAACTATGTAATCTGCTCCTGTATTGGAGGTTATCTTAGAGCAGTGTTCTTGGCAGAGAAAAAAAATATTACGTGATTTGGAAAAATAAGAAGTAGTCTTTTAAGCCTTTTCTAAGCCTTATATTAAGTGAGATACATTTGTATTACAGCTGTTGAAGTTTTGACAAACAGCTGGTTACTACTGCCCTTTGTTATTGTGCCCTAATAAATATCAGCAGAACAGTTCAGATACATTTTGTATCATTAGTTTGGCATGTCAAGTTCTATAGACTATTATCTTAAAGCACACATTAGGAGTTTCACCACACACTAGGCCTCCCGAGTGGTGCAGTGTAAGGCAATGATTTTAAATAAGAATTTGATCTTAACGGAATAACCTACTTAAATAAAGGTTAAATAAACAAAAACACTCCCACCATCACTGTCCTCAATCGTTGCAAATGTATATTTCATCTCATGTCTCACAAACTGCAACAAAAGAGCTCTCTCTCCCCGCAGGAGCAGGAGTCTTAGTTATTAATTGACAGTATGTTTGTAATATATCAGAAAATCCCACAATTTCCATGGAGTCCAACTTCGTAGACAGTGTATTTCCTTCCCGCCATTGTGTTCTATCCTCCGGCTGATTCCAATAAGCAGGTGTCACGGAGTAGAGACAGAAGATGTATGTTTCATTAGCTACCAGATGCAGTGCCTTGAATGGGACATCTGTGTGGAAAATTGTGTCTGATCCTCTGGGAGACTGCCGTTGTTAAACTTTAATTTCTAACAATCGGACTGTCAATTGTTGGTTCAAATTGAAGAGACACTAGGAACACCAGTTGACAAACAGTAATTCAGACAGGTGATATGTGAAATACCGTAACTTTGCAATGACGGTATAATAGCAATGTATGGAATTCATCAAATTGGATGGTTCACCTCCACTTTTAAAACATTGAAACCAGAAATACATGAAGTCCCTCCACAAAAGACCCTGTAATTTGACCTGCTTGGTGTTGTCACGGTAAATCCCCTCCCCACCACTTTCATCAGAAGCCTCCCTCCCATGTTGTTTTGAACTATGAGTTAGCCTTGCCAAATGTATGTTGCCTCTGGAATAATCAGTAGCCTCCCTTGCTCTGTATGTGACCTGTGGGGAATCACAATAAATCCGGTCCCCCACTGAATTCCTGTATGGCTTTAACAGAGGCTTCTTGCTCTGAATTATGATGGCCTTGCTGCCCTGTGCTCTCCTCTGAACCTGCTGGAGAGTAGAAGCACTCGGCTGAGTTCAAAGCGACAATCCATCTTCTCCCTATCTCTCCTGGTCATTCTCCATTTCTCTCCCTCTCTCTTCATCTTTATCTCTCTCCCTCTCTCAATCTCCAACACTCTAGGAGTCTCACACCTCCCTGTTTAGTCTGTGTGTATATTCCCTGGCTGTTGGTCTGTCTCTCTCCTTCTCTACGGTTCAGTTTGTACCAGATCTCTCCCTGGCCTGTCCTCCTTGGTTTGGTTGCTGTGTGCTACCTCTTTTCCTGGACTGATCAGAACTCACATACAGGTCAGAGGGAAAGGTGGCGTAGGGGTTAGGAGTGGATTGGAGAGGGTTCAACAGGGTTTAAAAACTGTTGAAACCAGGAAATTCCCCAGTAAAAAATAAGAACTTCAGTGCTTTCATTAATCTGTTTGCTCTGCCATCATATTCAGCCTCACATTGAAGTGTTTTACAATTCTTTTTTTCAGGACAACCAGGGCTAAAAGTAGAACACAAAACAATTTGACATAAAGGTTGCATTCATGAGTTTTACTGACAAAGGTCAACAAACTAAAGTATCCACCAAGTAAAAATGAACGAATATCCAACTAGTCAGTGACCGTTTTGCGGAGTTTGAGACAGCAACTTTGTGAGCTTAAATACACTATGTCCTGGGATTTCCTATGATCTTCTATGTAGAATAAACCCTCATCATTTAACAACTCTTAAGTGGCTTGTGAGAGTCATATAGCAAAACAGATGTACAAAATACATGTGTGTGTTCGTGAGAGTCTCAGCTTTTCATAGCCGGGTAATAGTTATGAGCGCAAACCGTTCCAGACGTTTTTGTAAGGAGAACCGTTATTGGGATCCACCCTCGTCTCACAAACAGAGGAGAGGACCTTGGCTTCGTGGTGACTGCACACAGACAGTTCTGGTCAGGGAAGCCTCCTTTTCCTGTGGGTTGTTGGGAGGAATGTACGACTACATGTATACCATGGACAGGATGCATATTCATAAATAAAGGAACATGGCACACGTACGCACACACATGCACACAGACACACACACACTTTCCAGAACTTTTTCTCATGAACCTTGACTCATGCTCCGTTAAGCAGTGAGAGGGCTCATGGCCTTGATTTGATTCACAGTATTGTGACTAAATCAGGGTCTTTCTGGAGCTGCAGAAACAGGAAAAAACATCCAGATAAAAACTGCAGGGGGACAAGTCAGAGGCCAAAGGACAGAAGCCTCCAGCATACACTACAGTACATGCCTACAGTACATACCCTACAGTACATACCCTACAGTACATGTCTATAGTAAATACCCTGAAGTACATGCCTACAGTACATACCCTACAGTACATACCCTACAGTACATGTCTATAGTACATACCCTACAGTACATGGCTATAGTACATACCCTGAAGTACATGTCTATAGTACATACCCTGAGGTAAATGTCTATAGTACATGTCTATAGTACATACCCTGAAGTACATGTCTATAGTACATACCCTACAGTACATGTCTATAGTACATACCCTACAGTACATGGCTATAGTACATACCCTGAAGTACATGGCTATAGTACATACCCTACAGTACATGTCTATAGTACATACCCTGAGGTAAATGTCTATAGTACATACCCGACAGTACATGTCTATAGTACATGTCTATAGTACATACCCTGAAGTACATGTCTATAGTACATACCCTACAGTACATGTCTATAGTACATACCCTGAGGTAAATGTCTATAGTACATACCCGACAGTACATGGCTATAGTACATACCCTGAAGTAAAGTCTATAGTACATACCCTACAGTACATGTCTATAGTACATACCAAAGAGTACATGGCCATAGTACATACCCTACAGTACATGGCTATAGTACATACCCTGAGGTACATGTCTATAGTACATACCCTGAAGTACATGTCTATAGTACATACCCTACAGTACATGTCTATAGTACATACCCTACAGTACATGTCTATAGTACATACCCTACAGTACATGGCTATAGTACATACCCTGAAGTACATGGCTATAGTACATACCCTACAGTACATGTCTATAGTACATACCCTGAGGTAAATGTCTATAGTACATACCCGACAGTACATGTCTATAGTACATGTCTATAGTACATACCCTGAAGTACATGTCTATAGTACATACCCTGAAGTACAGTGTAGCCTAGTGGTGAGAGCGTTGGACTAGTAACCGAAAGGTTGCAAGTTCAAACCCCCAAGCTGACAAGGTACAAATCTGTCGTTCTGCCCCTGAACAGGCAGTACATGTCTATAGTACATACCCTACAGTACATGTCCATAGTACATACCCTGAAGTACATGTCTATAGTACATACCCTGAAGTACATGTCTATAGTACATACCCTACAGTACATGTCTAGAGTACATGCCTATAGTACATACCCTACAGTACATTTCTATAGTACATGTCTATAGTAATACCCTGCAGTACATGTCTATAGTACATACCCTGAAGTACATGTCTATAGTACATACCAAAGAGTACATGGCCATAGTACATACCCTACAGTACATGTATATAGTACATACCATGAGGTACATGTCTATAGTACATACCCTACAGTACATGGCTATAGTAATACCCTACAGTACATGTCTATAGTACATACCCTACAGTACATGTCTATAGTACATACCCTGAAGTAAAGTCTATAGTACATACCCTATAGTACATACCCTGAAGTAAAGTCTATAGTACATACCCTACAGTACATGGCTATAGTACATACCAAAGAGTACATGGCCATAGTACATAACCTACAGTACATGTATATAGTACATACCCTGAGGTACATGTCTATAGTACATACCCTACAGTACATGTCTATAGTAATACCCTACAGTACATGTCTATAGTACATACCCTACAGTACATGTCTATAGTACATACCCTACAGTACATGTCTATAGTACATACCCTGAAGTAAAGTATATAGTACATACCCTACAGTACATGGCTATAGTACATACCCTGAAGTACATGTCTATAGTACATACCAAAGAGTACATGGCCATAGTACATACCCTACAGTACATGTATATAGTACATACCCTGAGGTACATGTCTATAGTACATACCATACAGTACATGGCTATAGTACATACCCTGAAGTACATGTCTATAGTACATACCCTGAAGTACATGTCTATAGTACATACCCTGAAGTAAAGTCTATAGTACATACCCTACAGTACATGGCTATAGTACATACCCTGAAGTAAAGTCTATAGTACATACCCTACAGTACATGGCTATAGTACATACCAAAGAGTACATGGCCATAGTACATACCCTACAGTACATGGCTATAGTACATACCCTGAGGTACATGTCTATAATACATACCCTACAGTACATTTCTATAGTACATACCCTACAGTACATGTCTATAGTAATACCCTGCAGTACATGTCTATAGTACATACCCTATAGTACATGTCTATAGTACATACCCTGAAGTACATGGCTATAGTACATACCCTGAAGTACATGTCTATAGTACATACCCTCAAGTACATGTCTATAGTACATACCCTGAGGTACATGTCTATAGTACACAACCTACAGTACATGGCTATAGTAATACCCTACAGTACATGTCTATAGTACATACCCTACAGTACATGTCTATACTACATACCCTACAGTACATGTCTATAGTACATACCCTGAAGTAAAGTCTATAGTACATACCCTACAGTACATGGCTATAGTACATACCCTGAAGTAAAGTCTATAGTACATACCCTACAGTACATGGCTATAGTACATACCAAAGAGTACATGTCCATAGTACATAACCTACAGTACATGTCTATAGTACATACCCTGAGGTACATGTCTATAGTACATACCCTACAGTACATTTCCATAGTACATACCCTACAGTACATGTCTATATTAATACCCTACAGTACATGTCTATAGTACATACCCTACAGTACATGTCTATAGTACATACCCTATAGTACATGTCTATAGTACATACCCTACAGTACATGTATATAGTACATACCCTGAGGTACATGTCTATAGTACATACCCTACAGTACATGTCTATAGTACATACCCTACAGTACATGTCTATAGTACATACCCTGAAGTAAAGTCTATAGTACATACCCTACAGTATATGGCTATAGTACATACCAAAGAGTACATGGCCATAGTACATACCCTACAGTACATGTCTATAGTACAATATACCCTACAGTACATGTCTATAGTACTTACCCTACAGTACATGTCTATAGTACATACCCTACAGTACATGGCTATAGTACATACCCTACAGTACATGTCTATAGTACATACCCTACAGTACTTGTCTATAGTACATACCCTGAGGTACATGCCTATAGTACATACCATACAGTACATACCATACAGTACATACCCTACAGTACATACCCTGAAGTACATACCCTGAAGTACATGTCTATAGTACATACCCTGAAGTACATGTCTATAGTACATACCCTACAGTACATGTCTATAGTACATACCCTACAGTACATGTCTATTGTACATACCCTACAGTGCATGTCTATAGTACATACCCTACAGCACATGTCTATAGTACATACCCTGAAGTACATGTCTATAGTACATACCCTACAGTACATGTCCATGGCTTGTACGCCTACAGTTGGTTGATATGTGAATAATTCAAGTAATGGAGTCGGAGTCGCCTCTTCACTGTTGCCGTTGAGACTGGTGTTTTGCAGGTACTATTTAATGAAGCTGCCAATTGAGGACTTGTGAGAAGTCTGTTTCTCAAACTACACACTCTAATGTACTTGTCCTCTTGCTCAGTTGTGCACCGGAGCCTCCCACTCCTCTTTCTATTCTGGTTAGAGCCAGTTAGCACTGTTCTGTGAAGGGAGTAGATCTTCAGTTTCTTGGCAATTTCGCAATTCTCGCATGGAATAGCCATAATTACTCAGAACAAGAATAGACTGAAGAGTTTCAGAAGAAAGGTCTTGTTTCTGGCCATTTTGAGCCTGTAATCAAACCCACAAATGCTGATTCTCCAGAGACTCAACTAGTCTAAAGAAGGCCAGTTTTATTGTTTCTTTGTTTCTCCCCCGGCTTAGACAGTGCTTAGACTCTTATGGGTTATTTGGTTTTAATATGGATAAACTATTGAAACTGTGGACCAGCCACCGCCACAGCTGTTCTTCCCTTAGTCAAGTATGGCTGTAGTGTTTATTCATCATTAATAGTGATCAGGGATATTACGGGAATACAGTGCATTCGGAAAGTATTCAGACCCCTTGACTTTTTCTAAATGTTGTTAATTACAGCCTTATTCTAAAATTGATTTCAAAAACTAAAATCTCATCAATCTATGCACAATACCCCATAATGACGAAGCAAAAACAGGTTTTTAGACATTTTTGCAAATGTATTCAAAATAAAAAACATCAATACTTTATTTACATAAATATTCAGACCCTTTGCTATGAGACTCAAAATTTAGCTCAGGTGCATCCTTTTCCCATTGAACATCCTTGAGATGTTTCTACAACTTGATTAGAGTCTACCTCAAATCAAATCAAATTAAATTGTGTTGGTCACATACACATTGTTAGCAGATGTTAATGCGAGTCAAGTGAAATGCTTGTGCTTCTAGTTCCAACAGTGCAGTAATATCTAACAAGTAATCTAACAATTTCACAACAACTACCGTATACACCCAAATGTAAAGGGATGAATAAGAATATGTACATATAAATATATGGATGAGCGATGGCCGTGCGGTTTAGGCAAGATGCAAAAGATGGTATAGAATGCAGTATATGCATATGAGATGAGTAATGTAGGATGTGTAGACATTATTAAAGTGGCGTTATTGAAAGTGACTAGTGATACCTTTATTAAGTCCATGTATTACATTTATTAAAGGGGCCAGAGATTTGAGTCTGTATGTTGGCAGCAGCCATTCTATGTTAGTAATGTCTGTTGAACAGTCTGATGGTCTTGAGAAGCTGTTTTTCAGTCTCTCGGTCTCAGCTTTGATGCACCTGTACTGACCTCGCCTTCTGAATGATAGCGGGGTGAACAGGCAGTGGCTCGGGTGGTTGTTGTCCTTGATGATCTTTTTGGCCTTCCTGTGACATTGGGTGCTGTTGGTGTCCTGGAGGGCAGGTAAGATTGCCCTCGGTGATGCGTTGTGCAGGCCGCACTATCCTCTGGAGAGCCTTACGGTTGTGGGCGGAGCAGATGCCGTACCAGGTGGTAATACAGCCTGCTCTTGATTGCGCATCTGTTAAAAATTGTGAGTGTTTTAGGTGACAAGCCAAATTTCTTCAGCCTCCTGAGTGCCTTCTTGCGCTGTTGTGCCTTCTTCACCACGCTGTCTGTGTGGGTAGACCATTTCAGTTGGTCCGCGATGTGTACGCTGAGGAACTTAAAACTTTCCACCTTGTCAACTACTGTCCCGTTGATGTGGATGGGGGAATGAAGTCCACATCATCTGCTTTGTTTTGTTGACATTGAGTGAGAGGTTATTTTGATGACACCACACTCTGAGAGCCCTCACTTCCTCCCTGTAGGCCGTCTCATCGTTGTTGATAATCAAGCCTACCACTGTAGTGTCGTCTGTAAGCTTGATGATTGAGTTGGCCACGCAGTCATGGGTGAACAGGGAGTACAGGAGAGGGCTGAGAACACACCCTTGTGGGGTCCCAGTGTTGAAGATCAGTGTGGTGGAGATGTTGTTTCCTACCCTCACCACCTGGCCATCAGAAAGTCCAGGAACCAGTTGCACAGGGCGGGGTCGAGACCGAGGGTTTTGAGCTTAATGACGAGTTTGGAGGGTACTATGGAGTTAAATGCTGAGCTTTGGTCAATGAACAGCATTCTTACATAGGTATTCCTCTAGTCCAGATGGGATAGGGCAGTTTGCAGTGTGATGGCGATTGCGTCGTCTGTGGACCTATTGGGGCGATAAGCAAATTGGAGTGGGTCTAGGGTATCAGGTAGGGTGGAGGTGATATGATCCTTGACTAGTCTCTCAAAGCACTTCTTGATGACATGAATGTGCTATGACGTGCTACGGGGCGACAGTCATTTAGTTCAGTTACCTTCGCTTTCTTGGGAACAGGAACAGTGGTGGCCATCTTGAAGCATGTGGGCACAGCAGACTGGGATAAGGAATGATTGAATTTGTCCGTAAGCACACCAGCCAGCTGGTCTGAGCATGCTCTGTGGTAAATTCAATTGATTGGACATGATTTGGAAAGGCACATATGTCTATATAAAGTCCCACAATTGACAGTGCATGTCACAGCAAAAACCAAGCCATGAGGTTGAAACAATTGTCCATAGAGTTCCGAGACAGGATTGTGTCAAAGCACAGGTCTGGGGAAGGGTGTCAAACAATTATGTAGCATTGAAGGTCCTCAAGAACAAAGTGGCCTCCATCATTTTTAAATGGAAGATGCTGGCCGCCCGGCCAAACTGAGTAATAGGAGGTGACCAAGAACCCGATGGTCACTCTGACAGAGCTCCAGAGTTCGTCTGTGGAGATGGAAGAACCTTGCAGAAGGACAACCATCTCTGCAGCACTCCACCAATCAGGCTTTTTTAGTAGAGTGGCCAGATGGAAGCCACTCTTCAGTAAAAGGCACATGACAGCCTGCTTGGAGTTTGCCAAAACGCACCTAAAAAAACTCTCAGACCATGATAGAACTCTTTGGCCTGAATGCCAAGCTTCCTGTCTGGAGGAAACCTGGCACTATCGTTACGGTGAAGCATGGTGTTGGCAGCCTCATGCTGTGGGGATGTTTATCAGAGGCAGGGACTGGGAGACTAGTCAGGATCGATCACTCAGGACCTCAGACTGGAGTGAAGATTCACCTTCCAACAGGACAACGACCCTAAGCACCCAGCCAAGACAACGCAGGAGTGGCTTCCGGACAAGTCTCTGAATCTCCTTGAGTGGCCCAGCCAGAACCCAGACTTGAACCCGATCAAACACCTCTGGAGAGACCTGAAAATAGCTGTGTAGTGAAGCTCCCCATCCAACTTGAAAGAGCTGGAGAGGATCTGCAAAGAAGAATGGGTGAAACTCCCCAAATACATTTGTGCCAAGCTTGTAGCATCATGCCCAAGAAGGCTCGAGGTTGTAATCTCTGCCAAAAGTGCTTCAACAAAGTACTGAGTAAAGGGTCTGAATACTGATGTACTGAGTAAAGGGTCTGAATGAATGTGATTTTTCAGGTTTTATATACGTATATATATATATATATATATATTTGCAAAAAAGGTTTTTAAAAAACAGTATTTTCTTCGTCGTTATGGGGTATTGTGTGTTGTAGATTGATGACGAAAAAATGCAAAAAGAAATGGAAAAAGTCAAGGGGTCTGAATAATTTCAGAATGCACTGTACCTTTAATGTCTATTGTTTAGTATCTGTAATGAATCCTTGCAAAACATCTGCATCAACTTGAGTATACCGAAGACTGTGTGGGTGTCTGTGTGTGTCTGAGGTGGAAGATAACATTTGATGTTGGAAGGCCAACATTTTAAAATGTCCATAGCTCCAGACTAACTTTCTCCAAGATCAACCTCGTCTGGATATCTGTATCTTAGTGCTCCTCTCTCTCTCCTTCATCTCTTACTCTCAATCCTTCCCTTCTTTTCTCACCCAAGCTCTCTCTCTCTCTCTCTCTCTCTCTCTCTCTCTCTTTTTCTCTGACCAGGGCACATATTCACAAAGCGTACTGATGTAGAATCAGATCACCCCTGTCCACATGATCTCATTCATAGTGAATAAAAAAGGCTAAACTGATCCTAGATCATCACTCCTACTCTGAGACGCTTTGTGAATACTGGACCAGTCCTCTGAGGCGTTTCCGCTCCCAAACCCGCGTGCTCCTCGTCCCCCTGATCTCTGATGATGAGTTATTATTAGGAGGGGGAGGGACATTCCGACTATGTCTCTGGAGGACCCTGTCCTGTCCACACTGGGAGAAGACACTGTAAATCCACATAGGACTGAGTGTTCACACACACACACAGACACGCACTCTAATACAAACACACACGCACACACAAACACACATGCACAGATACACTCTTCGAAAAAAAGGTGCTATCGAGAACCTAAAAGAGTTATTTGGCTCCAGATAGAACCATTTTGAGTTCCATGTAGTAAGGTTCTTCAGGGAACCAAAAATAGTTCTACAGTACCTGGAACCAAAAAGGGTTCTATCTGGAACCAAAAAAAGTTCTCCTATGGGGACAGCCGAAGAACCATTTTGTAACCCTTGTTTCTAAGAGTGTACACACACACAGACTGACGGACCTGCTGTACTCCACAAACAATTCCATGCAGCTACTTCCCACTTGAGACCGCCTTTTCATAACACATTATTTTCTTCAAATATTTGTCAGGTCGGAGGGCTAAATCTGACTAAGCGATGATGTATTATGGGAATAGGTTTCTGCTTCAGAGTGTAGTGGGAGTGGTAAGGTAAGGTAAGGTCCCCCATGGGATGTATTTGATATCCTCTCTTAGTGTACAGCGTTGACGTGTGGAAGAGGGAAGTGGAGAGAGGAGTGAGGCCTTTCAGCAGGAGTGGAAGAGGACAGGGCAGATAACCAGTGGTACAGCAAAACCTTTACCTTAGAAAGAACCCGCAAAGACTTGAGGCACACCCAGTCAATCTCTCCTTTTTTTACCAGGTAAGTTGACTGAGAACACATTGTTATTTACAGCAACAATCTGAGGAATAGTTACATTGGAGAGGAATGGAATGAATGAACCAATTGGAAGCCATAATGATATGAGGGCCAGAATGGGAATTTAGCTCGGACACCGGGGTTAACACCCCTACTCTTACAAAAAAATGCCATGGGATCTTTAAGGACCACAGAGAGTCACGACACCGTTTAACGTCCCATCCAAGAGATGGCAATCTACACATGACCCCAATCACTTCCTTGGGATATTTGTTTTAGACCAGAGGAAAGACTGCCTATTGCTGGCCCTCCTACACCACTTTCTGTAGCATCTGGTCTCCCATCCAGGGACTGAGCAGGACCGACCCTGGTTAGCTTCAGAGGTAAGCCAGCAGTGGGATGCAGGGTGGTATGCTGCTGGCTATGCTGCTCCTTCTTTGGGCAGCAAAGCCCAAAGTGTAGTCTTTGTTTGAGCTGGTGTGTCACACACCCATGCCTGTACGTGTGTATGCACGCACACATCAATGCACACACGAACACATATACTGTAAAAATACACACTGGCACGGACGCACACACACACATATACACACGCCTAAACACACACACACAGACACAATTACACACAATTACCCTAATGGCAGCAGAGGGAGCTCAAATGGGTACTCTACCTTAAAGGTGCTATAAAAGATATAGATGATACTATAGTCTATCAAACCTCTCAAGGATCCGCCCCTTTTTCCCCAATTTTCGAGATGATACTATAGGCTACCATTTAATGACAGAACTCTATGGGTCACACAGGAAGATGTGACTGGAATGAGTGTGCATTTAAAGGCTTGTCTTCTTCCTCAGGAGGAGTACTGTTGCCCCATATGGAGGGCAGAAGTAGCTGCCTCCTGCGTTTGTTAGTCAAAGTCAGGGAAGAGACCAAAAGGATGTTCGGGAGGCTTTCACAACTCAGCAGAGCAAAGTGAACAGCTCAATACTGTTCTACATACTCATTATATTTATAACAGCAGAGTTACGGCAGTGTTTCATGGCCTCAGGGTGTACAATAGATGGGCTAGAAATGTAGAATAGAAGGCTTTTTTGTATTGTTCTGTTTTGGATTGGCTCAATTACTGTATGTATGTCATCATGGGGGCACAGTATAGCAAGTCAAACAAAACATATTTCAATTAACTGGAATAGCCGTGTGTCAACAGATACCAAATGACGCCATTGGTGAGTCTTTTTTAACAGTCTAATAAATGTATTTAATATATCACCAAACATTATGAAACTAAGAAAATGTATTGCAAAGTAACAGAATAGCATATTTTATGTTTTACTATGTTACTAGACTGCGCTTAGAAGCCCAAAGACTACTTTCCCCGTGCTCACGTGTCGAATGCATGGAAGTGTGGTTATTCTACAAAAAGGTGTTATTAAACAATAATGCCCAAGGGGGTGTGGTATATGACCAATATACCACGGCTAAGGGCTGTTCTTATGCCCAATGCAATGCGGAGTGCCTGGACATTCAGGCACTCCGCATTGGGGAGCCTTATTGCTATTCTAAACTGGTTACCGACGTAATTAGAGCAGTGAAACTAAATGTTTTGTCATATCCGTGGTATACAGTCTGATATACCATGGATGTTAGCCAATCAGAATTCAGGGCTAAAACCACCCAGTTTATAAATAAGCAGTAAAGCCTGAGGGGTGTGCTATATGGCCAATATACCACGGCTAAGTGCTGTTCTTAAGCACGATGCAACACGATGCAACGCACGATGCAATACAGCCCTTAGACGTGGTATATTGGCAATCTACCACAAACCCCAGAGGTGCTTTAGGCTTTAGGCCAAATGGCTTTATACCACAAACCCCTGAGGGGCCTTATAGCTTAACATTCGCCAGCTAGAGATCTTAAACTAGCTTATGATCATTCTGACATTTGTATGAATTGTAATTCTTATTATTTAATGTTTTAGGGAGTCCTGAGCAAACCAGCAAACCAGGCTGTGATCTTGAAAAACCCAGGAATATAAAGAATCTACTGTAGCTGAAGCATTTACTGCAAATTGAATGTACAATTTTGTAAGCTTACCATGATGGTCAGTGAAAAATATTTCAGTCATTCACTTGCCATTTTTCTTTATTGTAGTAACCTTAACATTAGAGATTGAAGACATTTGCCATTAAATGCAGCTGAAGTAATGTAGTTAACTATTTTCTTACTTATAGAGCTCCACAGTGGAAGTGTCATAATAGCCATACAACCTAGCTGTCAAACAGGGAAATGGTTCCAATCATTTTTCCACCATAAATTTTTCCCACAGGGGATTTTTTTTAAATGGACTGTATTTCATTTTTGTATTTTTGTTTTTATGTGTATGTGAATAACTCACATCGGAAAGTTTGGTAAAGTTCAAGCATAATCCTCAAGCATAACACGACATCCTAATCAGATACTCCAAATGCACCTGTTTATATATCCTAGATAGGTGCCCCACTAGCGCCATCTCTGGGTTGGCATTATACACATTATCTTCACAACATTTGGATTCGTACCTCTGCCTCGATTCGGCGGTCTCGTCCAGATCATCATGGCATTTGTAGTTCTTTACAATAACCACAATAGCAGCTAATTAGCATTTCAGGCGAATATATTGATAAAAGTCACCTTGTCCGAGAGAGATTTACACAGATATCAAAATGTCACACCAAGGTACGCCTACACAAAACACTGCCCTTATTTCGATGTTCTAAAATACCCTGTGGGAAAAATGAATGGTGGAAAAATGATCGAAACCCCTTCCGTGTTTGACTGCTAGGTGTTATGGGTATTATGACTCATACTGTGGTACTCTATAGTGTAGTGGAAGATTTAAAAAAAGACCTGTCTGCCTATGGATTTGAGCTATGTAGCCAATCTGTGTATGGACCCTAAAATGTTTGGTTTAAGTATTAGTTCAGAACACTGGTTTTAATTGCTTCCACTGGTTAATCATTAAACCCCAAGAAATTGAGGGAAATAGGAAATGTGACTGTTGCATGTGACACTGCTGTTATGGAATGAATCCTGCTTCACTACTACTCCACGTTGAACCACAGTCAGAGGATGGGTACATTACGGGCACATTGTTGTTTCGCAGTTCTCGTTTGTTGCTCATATGTTATGTATGTATTAGTTGCCTGAGGGATATAAGTTAAGCTATTACATCAGCCAATACGGGCATTGGGAAAAACACCAGGCTCGTTGTCAATGAATTGCTTGGTAGGATATCTTTTCACGGCTTCTGTTGTGGACTCGGATGAAGTAGCGATGTTCCATTTCCCAGGGTTACATATCTCTCCCTACCACTAGTTGCTCCGTTTTTCTCTGCATTTGAGGCTACTGAGCCCATTAAACTGGTCCGCACTTTCTTGATAAGTTCAGCAAGCCCATGTCATCAGATAAGACCTTATGTGCCTCTGCTACTCTGTCTTAGCCTGTCTTTCACACAGGTACATGTTTGTTTTATTTTTTGCCAATGTACCTCTTCAGTGTGATTACGTCAATGTTTCATCCCTTGATGCTGCTCAAATGGACTTATCGCCTTTTCTCCCTTCTTAGGGCTGTTCTCTCAAGATGCTCAAAGGGTTAAACCTTGTTTTACGTATGTATACATGATGCATGATGATGTGAGCTCTGTAACAATAAAAATGCACTGTCTTGAGTTCATAATGTATACATGACACATTGCAAAAATATTTTGCAAACTCTGCATAAAGCTGACACTATGTAATCAGTGGGTATGGTGGCCTTTGGCTCAACTTACCCCAAGGCAAACATTTTAACTATATTAACCCAAACAGATACAAAGATCCACTTTCATGCTAGGTTTTGGACCTCATATTGTATCTTATAGAGACCCCAACTGATGTACAAAACAATCTTAAAACTATCTACAGTACACTGATTTAGAGACAAGCATTATAAAAAAATCTGTTTTTTGGACCAAACTTGCCACTTTTTCCATGTGGTTTCTTCCTTCATAGACTCCATGAAATTATGATATTTTCTTAAATATTTGGCCACATGATTCATTTTGTGTATGGTTCACTATTTATTTAATCAGTTATTTTACCAGGTAAGTTGACTGAGAACACATTCTCATTTACAGCAATGACCTGGTGAATAGTTACAGGGGAGAGGAGGGGGATGAATGAACCAATCGTAAACTGGGGATTATTAGGTGACCGTGATGGTTTGAGGGCCAGATTGGGAATTTAGCCAGGACACCAGGGTTAACACCCCTACTCTTACAATAAGTGCCATAGGATCTTTAATGACCTCAGAGAGTCAGGACACCCGTTTAACATCCCATCCAAAAGACAGCACCCTACACAGGGCAGTGTCCCCAATCACTGCCCTGGGGCATTTGGATATTTTTTTGACCAGAGGAAAGAGTGCCTCCTACTGGCCCTCCAACACCACTTCCAGCAGGATCTGGTGTCCCAGACCAGGACCAACCCTGCTTAGCTTCAGAAGAAAGCCAGCAGTGGTATGCAGGATGGTATGCTGCTGACTAGAAGCAAAGGGTGGCTAAACAAACCCTTTTTGCTCAATTTACCCCACTCTCCCCTACCTACATGATGAAACAACATAATCCACTGAAATCGACATACAACAACTTAAACCTTGTGATATGGATATAGAGCATGGATGAACAGTTACAGAAGGAACTGACCACGCTGGCTCTCTATCCTCATCTATGACCCATGAAGACAGAAAAAACATTGAGTCTTCTCTTTTATCAGTGAGATTTCCATGGGAAATGAAGACATTCCATAGAAGTTCAATAGGAGACCAGTGAATGGGTTTACTGCAACCTCACACTGCACTGAACAGGCCAACTGTGGACTGTATTAGCCAGTTAACAACACCATTCTAGTCCCTTTACTAAAGAAGCATGAAAATGTGTACTTTTTTAACGGAATTAAAGAAAAGTCAATATAGAGCCGTGTGGCGTAGGTGCTGGCCTGTTTACAAATGTGAAGGATTTAACTCCTCTAAGTCATCATAGAGTCAGTTAGGCTCTTTTACAGTCTCTCTCATAAGATGTTCTTGTTTGCCATCATCTTTGCCAACAAGGTACTGCACTGGTACTTCTAGCACAAACAAAGGTTTTGAGATCTTCTGTCTTCCCCTCATCTCGCTCCTTCTATAGTGCTTTGGATATACCGCCATCTAGTGGTTATAAGTGGTAATAACGGTGGCAGCAGCAACAAGACCAAACTACAGTATGAAGAGAAAAACTATTGGGCACACCACGTCATTCCAACGTGGATAGTTGAGGCATCGATCAATGAGATTACAGCCTATATTGACCCACTCAATATAGGCTGTTTAGTTGTCACCCAAATGTCTTATCACTGCACTTTCAACCATTTAAAAGCTCATAAAAGTTCAAATGGGAATACAATTTTAGATATTTTGTTTATTTAAACAACAGATTCATGTTTTATCACAGTGCTTTATCTAAGAGCAGAACCAGGTGATCTGGATTGCAGTTGAGATGACATTAAAAGTACATAGTGCAAGTGATCAATACCGTTCCAGATTCTGCTCATATTGTTAGGATCGCCACCGAACTGCGATAACCTATGCAGGCAATCTTGAAAGTGATACTGATACTTAAGAAGACATTGTTACCATAACCTCAAAATGTGGCCATGGATGTGTTACTCATTTTAAGGTTGAATGTTACATTAGTTTGTCAGACTTTTATACTGTAAACTTTACAGCAATGTACTCTTATTAAACCAATTTTGGGGGGGAATTTACAGTAACATATTTTTTTAACAGTAATTTACAGGTATCTGGCTGCCAGTAAGTTAACATAAAAACAACAGGATTGTTTTTACAGTGTATTTACTGTATTACAAAAGTAATATTGACTTGTGTTTGTTTGACAACGCAACTAAATATCAATATTTAAAGGAGATGTGTCTACTGCTTGGATAGTTCCATCTGAGAGACTGGCTTAATCCCGTTCTTTCATTCTCTAGTTTTAGTTGAGTTGGAGATGTGAATCCAACATATCATTTATTTCCTTGTCGACAAGTTAATATAGCTATCTATTGTATTTCAAAAGTGATGTTAATTAAATTGTGTTTGGTTGTCAACACAACCACATATCAACATTTGAAAGAGATATTTACATCTTTGCCACTGACGCATTCTGGGTTTAATTCCAGTTTGTCTACAAAATAATAATTCATATGTTGGAGTCTCCATCTGAACCCCAAAAATCGAAGTTAAAGAATAAGACAATGCACTGTTAATAAAGTTTGATTTGATTTAGTCCTGTTCTTTAACCAAAGCAGAATATACTTCTCAGAATATATTTTTTCCTGGGCCTATGTGTATTGTCTATTTTTAGTAGAATCCTGGGCTGAATTGAAACAGTAGCTGTTGATGACTTTTCAAATGCTAAATGGGCCTAAAGAGTATCATCGATGATGTATAAGTGATAAAGTATGGTCACATTTCATATGCTCTGTTAAACCTACCCGTTGAAATGACACTCAACAGTCATTTTCATGATAGCACATTGGTAATAATCAGTGGGCTTAGTGAAAACCCTGGGTGTGAGACCCGAAAGGTAGCTGTAGATATATGAAGGGTAGCTGTAGATAGATCAATTCTTCAGTAGGAGGTGCTGCCCAGCCTATAGTTAAAAAGAATAATCTAATATAATATTGAATATAACGTTGAGGAATATAACATCAAAGATCTGATGTTTTTTTAAAGGTTTACCTATGTTAAATTTGGTTACCATGATGATGGCATAATCCTGTGGTTGAAAATTTACGGTGATGACTTTTTGCAAATCTGATGTCGGTATTTTCCTCATAGATTCCATGTCACAATACGTTGACAAAGGATGTTGAAACAACTTTGATTCAACCCGTTTCTTCTCTCAGAAATTAACTGATTAACTGTATGGTGTTGCTATGTGGCAAAGTTTCCCACACAACATGTGAAAGAAGAAACCAAAGTTAACCAGAGAGAAGAAAGAGAGGGAATGTTGTATGTAAAAACTTTCACTTCTGATATTTGAAGTATTTGGATTTTTCGTTACAGTTTTTTTAGAATCACGTTGACACTCATTTCAGAGCCTTGATGTCATTTTTTTAAATTCTCGACACAAAACACAACCGATGATCAAAATGCACATTTTTCAAAACAATTGCTTGGATACACAATACACATAAAGCTAAGATCATTTGTTCATGGAACTAAAATCACCTGTTCAAAATGACACAACATCAAAGTGTTACCATTTCAAAATGCAATGTGATTCTGTTTTATTTCACTCGACTAATAGTTCATCTCTCAAAGCACTTGACTCCTGAGAAAGACGAGGACAGCAGTTGCTCCACCAGGATGATGATGATTAGCTGTTTTTGTTGGTTTTGTTATTAGATAGAAAATGTATATTGTTGACTGTGTGCCTTGCTTTTCTGTCCGTCTAAAAGAAAATTAATCTGTCTATTACTTTCATTACAATGATCTAACTAATGCATAGTTTTATGGAAAATGACAAACAATTTCCCATGTTTACATCATGAAAGTTTCAGGATAAAGAGAGCCATTGACCGTGAAACATGAACCAAATCGCGGAAGTTAGAATAGCTATGATCCAAGGTTTTGCCAGCCCTGGTTGCGCAATCGATATGCTGATACAATTTAGGGAGTCTTGTTTTCAGATTAGCCTTGTTAAAATCCTCAGCTACAATGAATGCAGCCTCAGGATATATGGATTCCAGTTTGCAAAGAGTCAAATAAAGTTCGTTCAGAGCCATCGATGTGTCTGCTTGGGGGGCAATATATACGGCTGTAAATGTAATCGAAGAGAATTCCCTTGGTAGATAATGCACATAGACATTTGATTGTGAGGAATTCTAAATCAGGTGAACAGAAGGACTTGAGTTCCTGTATGTTGTTGTGACCACACCACGTCTCGTTAACCATGAAGCATATGCCCCCGCCCCCTCTTCTTACCAGAAAGATGTTTGTTTCTGTCGGCGCGATGCGTGGAGAAACCAGCTGGCTGCACCGACTCCGATAGCGTCTCTCCAGTGAGCCATGTTTCCGTTAAGCAAAGAACGTTACAGTCTCTGATGTCCCTCTGGAATGCTACCCTTGCTCGGATTTCATCAACCTTGTTGTCAAGAGACTGGACATTGGCGAGAAGTATGCTAGGGGGTGGTGCACGATGTGCCCGTCTCCGGAGTCTGACCAGAAGACCGCTTCGTTTCCATCTTTTACGAAGTCGTTTTGTTGGGTCGCCGGCTGGGATCCATTCCGTTGTCCTGGGTGAAAGGCAGAACACAGGATCCGCTTCGCGAAAGTCATATTCTTGGTCGTACTGATGGTGAGTTGACGCTGCTCTTATATTCAGTAGTTCTTCTCGACTGTATGTAATGAAACCTAAGATGACCTGGGGTACAAATGTAAGAAATAACACGTAAAAAAACAAAAAACTGCATAGTTTCCTAGGAACGCGAAGCGAGACGGCCATCTCTGTTGGCGCTGGAAGTATCACGGACATATTCAATCAGTCCCTATTCCAGTCTGATGTTCCCACATGCTTCAAGAGGGCCACCATTGCTCCTGTTCCCAAGAAAGCTAAGGTAACTGAACTAAACGACTACCGCCCCGTAGCACTCACTTCCGTCATCATGAAGTACTTTGAGAGACTAGTCAAGGACCATATCACCTCCACCCTACCTGACACCCTAGACCCACTCCAATTTGATTACCGCCCAAATAGGTCCACAGACGATGCAATCTCAACCACACTGCACACTGCCCTAACCCATATGGACAGGAGGAATACCTATGTGAGAATGCTGTTCATCGACTACAGCTCGGCATTTAACACCATAGTACCCTCCAAGCTCGTCATCAAGCTCGAGACTCTGGGTCTCGACCCCACCCTGTGCAACTGGGTACTGGACTTCCTGACGGGCCGCCCCCAGGTGGTGAGGGTAGATAACAACATCTCCACCCCGCTGATCCTCAACACTGGGGCCCCACAAGGGTGCGTTCTGAGCCCTCTCCTGTACCCCCTGTTCACCCACGACTGTGTGGCCACGCACGCCTCCAACTCAATCATCAAGTTTGTGGACGACACAACAGTGGTAGGCTTGATTACCAACAACGACGAGACGGCCTACAGGGAGGAGGTGAGGGCCCTCGGAGTGTGGTGTCAGGAAAATAACCTCACACTCAACGTCAACAAAACTAAGGAGATGATTGTGGACTTCAGGAAACAGCAGAGGGAACACCCCC
The DNA here is from genome assembly GCF_036934945.1 of Oncorhynchus masou masou. Taxonomy (NCBI): domain Eukaryota; kingdom Metazoa; phylum Chordata; class Actinopteri; order Salmoniformes; family Salmonidae; genus Oncorhynchus; species Oncorhynchus masou. The sequence goes on from NC_088243.1 coordinate 53,806,590, forward strand.
CTATCCACATCGATGGAACAGTAGTGGAGAGGGTAGTAAGTTTTAAGTTCCTTGGCGTACACATCACAGACAAACTGAATTGGTCCACCCACACAGACAGCATCGTGAAGAAGGCGCAGCAGCGCCTCTTCAACCTCAGGAGGCTGAAGAAATTCGGCTTGTCACCAAAAGCACTCACAAACTTCTACAGATGCACAATCGAGAGCATCCTGGCGGGCTGCATCACCGCCTGGTACGGCAACTGCTCCGCCCACAACCGTAAGGCTCTCCAGAGGGTAGTGAGGTCTGCACAACGCATCACCGGGGGCAAACTACCTGCCCTCCAGGACACCTACACCACCCGATGTCACAGGAAGGCCATAAAGATCATCAAGGACAACAACCACCCGAGCCACTGCCTGTTCACCCCGCTATCATCCAGAAGGCGAGGTCAGTACAGGTGCATCAAAGCTGGGACCAAGAGACTGAAAAACAGCTTCTATCTCAAGGCCATCAGACTGTTAAACAGCCACCACTAACATTGAGTGGCTGCTGCCAACACACTGACTCAACTCCAGCCACTTTAATAATGGGAATTGATGGGAAATGATGTAAAATATATCACTAGCCACTTTAAACAATGCTACCTAATATAATGTTTACATACCCTATATTATTCATCTCATATGTATACGTATATACTGTACTCTATATCATCTACTGCATCTTTATGTAATACGTGTATCACTAGCCACTTTAACTATGCCACTTTGTTTACATACTCATCTCATATGTATATACTGTACTCGATACCATCTACTGCATCTTGCCTATGCCGCTCTGTACCATCACTCATTCATATATCTTTATGTACATATTCTTTATCCCCTTACACTTGTGTGTATAAGGTAGTAGTTTTGGAATTGTTAGTTAGATTACTTGTTGGTTATTACTGCATTGTCGGAACTAGAAGCACAAGCATTTCGCTACACTCGCATTAACATCTGCTAACCATGTGTATGTGACAAATAAAATTAAAACCAGGTGTCTCTAAAACAGCTATACCATGTGCCTTTTGAAAGAAATGCAGACAGAATGAAGCAACTGAGGACTGAGTATGTCCAGGTATGTTCAGATGCCTGTTGTGAAAAATTCCCCAAAAATTCTACATCATTGTAATTCTCTTTCCAAAATGTATTTTTAAAGGGTGATGGAGCTGAATGCTGACGAAAACCATCACAAATTCCTCTTTTTGGATGAGGCAGGCTGCAACCTGGGCAAGACAAGGAGGAGAGGTCGGAATTCCATTGGCCATCCAAGTACCTGGACAACTTGGGGCCAACATCACCCTGTGTGCGGCTATATCAGAAGATGGTGTGGTGGGACACAGACCTCGTATTGGATCATATAATGCAGCTCTCCTTGTAACCTTCCTTGATGAGCTAAATCAGGTCTGTAGAGCTGATGGTGCGACCTATGCCATTGTGTGGGATAATGTCAGATTCAAACATGCTCAAATGGTGCAAGCATGGTTTCAGGCCCATCCACAATTTACCACCCTGTACTTATCCCCATACTCTCCTTTCCTAAAACTCGACTGAGGAATTTTTTTACCCATGGAGGTGGAAGGTATATGATAGGCGCCCTCACGAACAAGCCACCCTTCTCCTGGCCATGGATGTCGCATGCAATGACATCACGGCAGACCAGTGTCAGGCCTGGATTCGCCCGAAGATTCTTCCCAAGATGTTTGGCTAATGAAAACATCCATTGTGATGAGGATGAGAACCTGTGGCCAAATCCACAAGACAGGGTTGATGGAAATATTGAAGTACAGTAATCAATCCTTTGTTTTGCTTTTTACAGTAAGTCAGGTAAGGAACACTGTAGTTGAGGTTTTACTGTAGTAAAAAAAAAAATGTTTAGCTAATTATTTTTGCTTTGATTCAAAGAAACCTACGTTGTGATTTTATTGTATTTCATCAATAAATTTCAAATTTTGTTCAATGATTCCACTGTGTCTGTAGTATTCTCTACTAGTCCTTTTACAGTGATGTATTTACGTGCAGTACCATAATGAAACATGTATTACATATTTTGTACTACAATATTTAATGATTGTACAAACACAGTGACACTATCGGTATCTTGTGTGTGGGTTATCTAAATTAATGTTCCTATGGTATTTCTTGATAAGTTAGTTATTTGAACCAATGATTCTGCAAGTGCAAGGCTTCGTTAAAGACAAGCCTGTGTTACAAGTGACGACCGTTTTGTGTCTAGAGTTTTGAAAAATTACCACAAGGTTCTGAAATTAGTGCCAAAGTGATTGTAAAAAAGGGTATTTCTCCAAGGGCTTCAGTAGAATATAATAGAAAATGCATATCCATTTGCAGCACAACATTTGCTGCAGAGCAGGGCCCCTGGGGCGGCAGGGTAGCCTAGTGGTTAGAGCGTTGGACTAGCAACCGGAAGGTTGCGAGTTCAAACCCCCGACCTGACAAGGTACAAATCTGTCATTCTGCCCCTGAACAGGCAGTTAACCCACTGTTCCCAGGCCGTCATTGAAAATAAGAATGTGTTCTTAACTGACTTGCCTGGTTAAATAAAGGTAAAATTAAAATAAAATTGAAATAAAGTGGGTTAGGGGCTTGCTCAAGCAGTGGTACATTGAGTTGTCTGGATGGGGTGTCTTCTAGGCATCTAGGCTCCCCCCAGTAATACACCTTCAGATCTACACCTTCACCATACTCCAACCCTAACCCTACCCTAAACCTGCCTGCAGCATGTCCTTGAGTAACATCCACTGTTCAGATGTTGAAATGACATCTGTCGATGCAGCGTCTTTGCTCCTAAACATTGGAGTAAACAATTTTGTGGTGTTTCACGAGGAACCAAAACCACTGAAAAGGAAACAGGCCCGGAACGCGACCCTGCTGCAACCAACACAACTGATGATGTGTGCAGATTAAGTACACTGTGTCACCTGATTTATGTATGTGTGGGTGTGTGTTTGTGTGTGTGTGGTGTGGTGTGGTATGCTTGTGTGTGACAGTGCAGTCGAGGTTTAATTGTGAGACAACAGTGCAGTCATGTGTTGTGCGTTTCAATTGTTGAGCAGAGCCTGTTGAAGGTACAGACACGCTCATGGACTCATACATCTCCTGTTGCTGGCTAGTGCTCAACCTTTTCTTTGGTGAGATCATCATCTCAGTAGTCTGATAAACAGTCAAATCAAACCAACCCAAAAAAAAGCACATTTTTGGTAAGACTCCTTTGATATCATCTCTTTCTCCGTTGTAGGCAGTGGTTCTACAGTAACCATCCAAGGCTATGTCGGTGACGTTGTGACCCTAACATGTAAGTATGACGCCCGGCATTATGGTACGCTCTCTGTCTGCTGGGGTCGTGGTCACATCCCCAACAGCGGCTGTGGCAATGAGGTCCTCAGGACGGAGGGAGTCAAAGTGACCCACAGGGCTTCGGTCCGGTACAATCTCCAGGGTGATCTGAGGGCAGGGGATGTCTCTCTGACCATCACCCAAGCACAGGTGAAGGATTCTGGGTTATATGGCTGCCGTGTGGATATACCTGGATGGTTCAATGACCAGAAACACCATCTGGCACTCGTCATCAAGCCCGGTGAGCGAACAATTGTGCGTTTAAGCCATTTAGTCATTTAGACTGTCATTTCATTAGATCAAATTAAGATTAGTTAAAAGGTTTGCTGAAAACTTTCTGTAGAGCAGGGAAGGCTATCTATGCAATGTCAACAAGACTATCTTGACCATCATCTATACTTATCTAGTGGGGGGTAAGCTGAGCTCCCCTTGTTTCTTGGAAACCATACACAAAATGTATCAAATATTTAAGCAGAGGTCATCATTTCATGGAGTATGTGATTGAAAAAAACGCATGGGAAAAGATAAGTCCAAAAAACACATCTTCACCAAATGAATTTATTGTGTTAGAGGTTTCATGATATCTTTCTTAATTTTCTTTATATATATTTCCCTTGACGGAGTGATGCTGAATGTAAAAAAAAAATGCTCAATTTACCCCACTCTTCTCTACGTCAAATTCAATCAGTCCATTTGAATTTCAGCTCCTGAAACAACACCTGAACCGTGGACCCCTAGAGAGAGCACAACAGTTGGCTACCCAAGAAGTACTATGTTTACAATCACTATTAGTTTGTGTTAAATGCAGTGGTGGAAAAAGTACCCAATTTTCATACTTGAGTAAGAATAAAAATACCTTAAAACTTCTTCAGGATTGGTGGGTCCCATGCGGGACGGTTGAGCTAATGTAGGCTAATGCGATTAGCATGAAGTTGTAAATAACAAGAACATCTCCCAGGACATAAACATATCTGATATTGGCAGAAAGCTTAAATTCTTGTTAATCTAACTCCACTGTCCAATTTACAGTAACTATTACAGTGAAAGAATGCCATGCTATTGTTTGAGGAGAGTGCACAATTTGGGCAGTCTTGATACAACAGTTTAAACAGAAATGCAATGGTTCATTGGATCAAATTAAGATGAGTTAAAATGTTTACTGAAAACTTTCTGTAGAGCAGCTAAGGCTATCTATGCACTCTTGACCATTGCCTATACTTATCTATAGGGGAGACTGGGGGGTAAGCTGAGCTCTCCTTGTTTCTTGGAAACCATACACAAAATGAATCATGTGACCAAATATTTAGGAAGTGGGCATCATTTCATGGAGTATGTGATTGAAGAAACCACATGGAAAAAGATAGGTCCAAAAACACATCTTCACCAAATGAATTTATTGTGTTAGAGGTTTCATGATAACTTTGTTAATTTTCTTTATATATATTTCCCTTGACGGAGTGATGCTGAATGTAAAAAAAAAAATGCTCAACTTACCCCACTCTTCTCTACATCAAATTCAATCAGTCCATTTGAATTTCAGCTCCTGAAACAACCCCTGAACCATCTATCTCTAGAGAGAGCACAACAGTTGGCTACCCTAAAGGTACTATGTTTACAATCGCTATTAGTTTGTGTTAAATGCAGTGGTGGAAAAAGTACCCAATTTTCATACTTGAGTAAGAATAAAGATACCTTAAAACTTCTTCAGGATTGGTGGGTCCCATGCGGGATGGTTGAGTTAACGTAGGCTAATGCAATTAGCATGAGGTTGTAAATAACAAGAACATCTCCCAGGACATAAACATATCTGATATTGGCAGAAAGCTTAAATTCTTGTTAATCTAACTCCACTGTCCAATTTACAGTAACTATTACAGTGAAAGAATGCCATGCTATTGTTTGAGGAGAGTGCACAATTTGGGCAGTCTTGATACAACAGTTTGAACAGAAATGCAATGGTTCATTGGATCAAATTAAGATGAGTTAAAATGTTTACTGAAAACTTTCTGTAGAGCAGCTAAGGCTATCTATGCACTCTTGACCATTGCCTATACTTATCTATAGGGGAGACTGGGGGGTAAGCTGAGCTCTCCTTGTTTCTTGGAAACCATACACAAAATGAATCATGTGACCAAATATTTAGGAAGTGGGCATCATTTCATGGAGTATGTGATTGAAGAAACCACATGGAAAAAGATAGGTCCAAAAACACATCTTCACCAAATGAATTTATTGTGTTAGAGGTTTCATGATAACTTTGTTAATTTTCTTTATATATATTTCCCTTGACGGAGTGATGCTGAATGTAAAAAAAAAATGCTCAACTTACCCCACTCTTCTCTACATCAAATTCAATCAGTCCATTTGAATTTCAGCTCCTGAAACAACCCCTGAACCATCTATCTCTAGAGAGAGCACAACAGTTGGCTACCCTAAAGGTACTATGTTTACAATCGCTATTAGTTTGTGTTAAATGCAGTGGTGGAAAAAGTACCCAATTTTCATACTTGAGTAAGAATAAAGATACCTTAAAACTTCTTCAGGATTGGTGGGTCCCATGCAGGATGGTTGAGTTAACGTAGGCTAATGCAATTAGCATGAGGTTGTAAATAACAAGAACATTTCCGAGGACATAGACATATCTGATATTGGCAGAAAGCTTAAATTCTTGTTAATCTAACTCCACTGTCCAATTTACAGTAACTATTACAGTGAAAGAATGCCATGCTATTGTTTGAGGAGAGTGCACAATTTGGGCAGTCTTGATACAACAGTTTGAACAGAAATGCAATGGTTCATTGGATCAGACTAAAACTTTGCGCATACACTGCTGCTGGTGGCCAATATCTAAATTGCACCTGGGCTGAATTAATACATTATGGCCTTTCGCTTGCATTTCAAAGATGATGGTGCAAAAAAAAAAAAAAGTAGTTTTTTTCTTTTTATTATCTTTCACCAGATCTAATGTGTTATATTCTCCTACATTCCTTTCACATTTCCACACACTTCAAAGTGTTTCCTTTCAAATGGTACCAAGAAAATGCATATCCTTGCTTCAGGGCCTGAGCTATAGGCAGTTAGATTTGGGAATGTCATTTTAAGTACTTTACACCACTGGTTGAATGCACTGTTGATCTCTGTTAAAATCGTTACGCAAATATATAAACATTTTTTTTTACATTGAACCTTTATTTAACTGTGCAAGTCAGTTAAGAACAAAGTCTTATTTAAAATGACGGTCTACACCGGCCAATTGTGCGCCACCCTATGGGACTCCCAATCAAGGCCGGTTGTGATACAGCCTGGATACCATGTTGATGCAATTGGATGATGTTGATACATTACCGTAAGTAGAAGTAACTAGGAAACAATGTCCAATGCCCAACCAGTTTATGTGTGGCGGGATTATTTAACGACTGTATCAGAAACACTTCCAATAATTGCTGTCTCATCTACTTGTCAGAGCAAACCACAACAATGCAGACAACAATGGGTTTGTCAGGTAAAATCAAATCACCTACTCTATTATATTACATCATGTATCACTTTACAAGGTAGCATCTAGAAAGATCTAAAAAAGGGAATTAATCCTGCTTAATGGCCCTTTTTTAAAGATCTCTCTAATAACTCGGATAACTGTGTTGTCTCAAGTACCTCCAGACCCTCCCAGAGTGGCAATCCGAGAAATATCAGCTAGGTCCATCTCTGTATGGTGGAGCGCTGGCTTCGATGGAAACACCCCCATCACAGGTTTCCACCTGGAATGCAAGAGCCAATCGGGTAAAATAACAGAAATAACCAGACTTGCACTTCCAAATAGCTTGAATGAATGGGTGCTACCAAAAGTACAATTTGAATGTTTACTCACTCTTCGTAATTTTTTTGCTGAAACAGACTCCTGGGTAGATGGAGTACGAGGCAGCAATATTCTGCCTTGGAAGAGAGAGACCGCTGTCAGTGACCTGCGACCCTTTTACACCTACAACATCCGCATGTTCACCAAGAACGACATGGGCTTGAGTAAACCCAGCAACGAGCTCACCATCACCACTAAGGAAGCAGGTATATCCCCTGATCAAACAACCTGAGGCTAAATCTCAAATGAGATTGACCGCCTCTGTCACTATCTCTGTCATCTCTCTGTCACTTCGAGCTAAGTGAATGTCATCATTTGTAAAGTATCTGAAAAATATCTCCTCCCTCTAGCCCCTGATGGTCCCCCACAGGATGTGAATCTTGAAGCCCTTTCCTCCCACAGCATCAGAGTCACATGGAGGGTACCTTGCTCTTTTTACCTATTTTTTGTATTTGTATTTGTATATTTTGTGATTCAATTGTCTTGTCCTCTTCCCCGTTCAGGCCCCTGAGTTGTCCCTCCAGAACGGGCTGATCCGGGGCTACCAGCTCCGCTACGGTGAGTACAGTCCCCAAGAACGGCTTCCTGTCAGGGTGGTGCATCTGATGGACGGATCAGAGAGCTTCACCATGAACAGCCTGCAGGTGGCGACAAAGTACAGTGTGACGCTGCACACCATCAACAGAGCAGGCCTGGGGCCTTCTTCACAGGAGCTTGTCTGCTCCACTCTGACTAATGGTGAGCAGAGGTTTTCAATGGTTAGCTTTTGTGAAGTGGAATTATGACTTGCCCCATAGTTATTAGAGTAAGGACAAAGGAAGACATTAATTGGTTATGTGCATGTATTCAACTACCAATATACTTATCTTCTTTGTCAGATGATCAGCAGCATATGACAACAACTCAAGCAACAACAGCACTTCAGACAGGTGATAACCTGACTCCAACAATTTATTGGGAGAGATGTTAACTATGAGAAAATGAAACTGCAGTTGAATATAGGCTACTTTCCACTAGGTGCTATTAATCATGTTAACCTGTAATGTCTTTCAAGAACATTCAACCTCAACCATTGCGACAACAACATCTTCAACTGAGACATGGCTGCTTGTCACCGACAGTCCCACTCAAGGTAGGCTATCGTGTTACTTTTCACGGTGCATAATTATACAACCCAGAGCACAACTCTTCAATTCCTCAAAATAGTGAGTACATATTCACTTCCCCTAACAACAGACTGACCAGCTTCTCATCTCTTTGTCCTGTTTCCTGTACCATATAGGTCAGAGGGTAGACGACTTCTCAACTACTAGAGCACTAAGTAACTCTACGACTGACCCAGCATTGAGTAAAAATGTGTGTCCATATTTCTGTATTCTGTACTTGGATACTTAAAATGTGCATTGTTGACAATATTATTAGTACTAAACTAATAACTTGTGCTTTTATTACAGCTGGGTACTGAGGAACAGAGCGGTCATCTTGTTGCCATCCTAGTGCCAGTGCTGGTGCTGGGGCTGCTTGTTGTCATGGCGATCATATGGCAATTTAGGCGTGAGTAAGCCTACAGAATTATAGATTATCATATGGATCCCTTTTCAGATATTTTTGATTCTCTCCTAATCTATCCCCCTCTCTTTAGGTACCACATTGAAAAAAGGCAACTGGAAAATGTAAGCCTAAAGTAATAAATACCGATATCCCACTTTGTCATTTGATCTACGTATAGTTCTAAACGTCCCTCTCCGGTACTACATTTTCTCATCTCTCCCTCATTCAGATTATGGAAGAACAACGACTCTCTGTCCTTGGGGGACTCCGTGCCAGCACTGTAGAGACCTCTGGGATGTTAGAATTCCAATCAAGATTATGCAGTGGTCACCGTGGGGTTAACATAAAGAGTAAGATGATATATATGATTTCAACTATGCCATAGTGATAGGAAGTGTTACTAATCGACCGGGGCCTCCCACTGAACTGATATTGAAAGAGTACTTATCTTACAATGAGATCAACTGCAATGTACACGACGTGACGTTTGTGTGCACATGTTAATAAATGCTTGCTTATAGCTCGCCTGACTCTTTTTTTTATGGGCTCACGCACGGATACAGTCACTATAAACAATTTCATGGGTCCAGTCGCTGTCAACAATTTCATGGGTCCAGTCGCTGTCAACAATTTCATGGGTCCAGTCGCTGTCAACAATTTCATGGGTCCAGTCGCTATCAACAATTTCATGGGTCCAGTTGCTATCAACAATTTCATGGGTCCAGTTGCTATCAAAAATGTCACGGTTCCAGTTGCTATCAACAATTTCGGAAGCACTACAGCACATTTACAGCAACACTTCAATACAACATCCAGTCTGTCCTAACTATAGCCACCAGGGGGGTAGAGACACATGGTTGTATAAGAGGGGACTTCGATTACATTCCAGTGTTCACTCAGCCCTCTATCTCTCAGAGCCTGCATGCATTTCTCCAGGGTCCGGCTCTGAGACTCTCTGAGGCGCTGTAGCCCGCTGGATTTCCACCCATCTGTCCTGTAAATCTCGCAATTGGTCTAATTAATGTGCTGAATGTGGAGATGTGTTACCTCTGTGGAGTCAGGCTTAGGCAGCAGCTGTTACTGAGGGAGTTCCCCACAACGGGGGAGCGGAGGGGGGATACCCACCCAGGCTTCTCCCCAGTCCCTTAGCCCCCCCCCCTCCATGCAGGGCCCACACAGTGGAGTTAGGATGGAGGGATGGATGAAAAGATGAACTGATGGATGGACGGATGAATGTCCTCAGTGACAGATAATAGGCTAAAGCTTCTCAAGCATCATCCAAATACTTTCTTTACTCAAGCCCTCATTGGAGACCAGTTTCTGAATATGAAAATAATCAACAAGTTATAAGTAGCTGGACCATGCCACTCCAGGCCATGGGGAAAATCACTGTCTTCAAAATTCTTCACCTCTTCCTACCCCTGTATTCCAGCTAGAGCATGAACCATGGCATTCAAAGAAGCACATGTTGTACGGCTGGTGCCAGGAGTTTGTTTGTTACCCATAGCAGTATGATATACCCCTCCACTCTCCATGCCACGCTGTGACTATGGCCTAAACACACTGGTGCCACATCCCTCCTCTCTGCCTGAGGACTTCCTTCTATCTCTGCCTCGGTCTGTCTCTCTGTAGTGTTCTCTCTCTTTCTTTTTCTCTATTTGTCTCTCTCTCTCTCTCTCTCTCTCTCTCTCGCATTCTCTGTCCTGTCCTATAAAAACATACAACATTGATCCCTCAGTCCTGGGGCCCTACTTCCTTCCTTCCATCCCTCCATCCCAACCCCACTGATTACTCAGATGAAGGGTAGATAAACAAACCGAGGGATGGGGGGGCAAGACGGGCCGAGGAATGGCGGGAAGGAGGAGTGGCGGGGTGTCTTTGATGCAGTTGAACGCACATTCAGATTGATTAGAGAGAGCTTTGATCGGTCATGGAGCCACCAGCTGATGGAGTCTTGGCCCCACTTATCCTTGCCTGGTCCCCATGGCCCTCCTAGGCCACTGCCTGGCACCCAACCAAACTAGAGATGAGGAAACAGAAGGATGAGATGAATACAAAACGCCCTTTATTTCAACAACAACTCAAGCATGAGCTTCTCTTTCTCCATCCGCAACACTGTCTCACACCCCATCCCCTTCAACCTCCCTCCCCCTACCTAGTAGTTGGTAGTTCAAGGCCTCCGCTTTTGCATGCAGGTGGGTGGAGTGGATAATGGGTGTAGTGGTGGGGATGGAGTTGGTATGGCAATACATCAACACAATGGATTTGGCCACATCAAGGCTCTATGGTTCAGGAAGGGGAAGCTATGTACTGTACCACACACACCAAAGCCTGAGCTCCATCCATGGGGGAGGGCTGGTCTACAGGTCTGACTGTCCCAGCTCGGGTGAATGTCCCTGGGCCTGAGGAGAGCCAGATGTTGCCCCTTCTGGAGCTCCCTATAAAGTCCCGAGGAAGGAGCAGATGAGAGCAAGAAACGGAAGGAAAGCGAAAGATGAGGGGGGCGTGGGCAGAAGAAGAAAGAGGGGAGGTGGCTGTAGGGAGGGTGGGGGATAGGGGGTAACACTGGTGGTTTTGGGGGGAGAAGGGGCTGGCTTTTCCGTGATGAAAGAAACCTTAATAGATTCAACATAAGGTAGACCCCTAAACACAAAGGAGGGGCATACTAACTTTTCAAATTGTAGTAGCACACAAGTACAACTTGTGCCAATGAACAGCAGAAATACATGGATACACTCAGGATAGGAATAAGACTGGTGGGATAGAGCGGTGAATAATTATATTTTTCAGAATAATGCACTCAATGGATTGGGAATGAACCTTTAGATGCTGTTTGAGAAGAGAAAAAAGGGAAATGATAGACTACATGGATAAAAACAAAATAATAATTGCTTTGCTTGCTCTTTGATGGATTGATCATTAGGGGCTTTACTTAGTTGTCTATATCGCAGAAGTGCATAACATGTTTCTGTGTATAATTGTGTGTGTGTGTGTGTGTGTGTGCGTGCGTGTGTGTGTGTGTGTGTGTGCGTGCGTGTGGGGTTGTGATTAACCAATCTCAGCCAGATGGAACGCTTTGCACATGATTGAAGGTCAGACATAACAGTTACCATGGAGACATTGCCAAGTTAGACTAAACGGGGTGGTTCTCCTCTATCTTCTCCCCCTACGGACCGCCATCTTGAAGAGAGAGAGTGTGTGTGTGTGTGTGTGTGTGTGTGTGTGTGTGTGTGTGTGTGTGTGTGTGTGTGTGTGCGTGTGCGTGTGCGTGTGCGTGTGCGTGTGCGTGTGCGTGTGCGTGTGTGTGTGTGTGTGTGTTTGCTCTGAAAAAAGCTCTATTCAATTAAACTTGGAATGCAGCATTCACACGGGAACATATGAACTCATCCACTTTTAACCGCGAAATGGTTTGGGTGTTCAGTGTGTCTGTTTATGCGTGCGGTCGTGACTGGGGGAGAAACGTACAGACTAATGTTTCACTATTGACAGAAGACACTCTGTCGTTTGTAGTTCTGTTACCAAACTAGTCTATCGGCACACAGCGGACTTGCATTCCAAGTTTGACTGAATAGTGCTTTTTTGAGAGCAAACTACACACACACTCACACACACACACACACACACACACACACACACACACACACACACACACACACACACACACACACACACACACACACACACACACACACACACACAAGCATTAATTCAGCAAGTTACAGTTCAAAAGAAGGCCATGCTTTTGGGTAACTTCAAACTTCAAAAGCCCCAAAACACTTCTGCTTTTCTACAGTGGGCTAAGTGAGAATCGTGTTGGGGGGGTAAAATCTTGTAATAGGCTCTGCAGTGTGTTGTGGATAAACCATCCGGGAAAGAGATACGGACATGAAGTGTGTGTGTGTGTGTGTGTGTGTGTGTGTGTGTGTGTGTGTGTGTGTGTGTGTGTGTGTGTGTGTGTGTGTGTGTGTGTGTGTGTGTGTGTGTGTGTGTGTGTGTGTGTGTGTGTGTGTGTGTGTGTGTGTGTGTGTGTGTGTGTGTGTGTGTGTGCATGCGTGCTTACACATGCAAGCGAGTGAGCGAACAAGCGTGCGTGTATGAACTCGTAGCTTTATAGTTTTACTTGCCTGATAGTCAGTGAAAATCTGAACCTTTTCAAGGCTCAAGTTTCCATAGAAACAGTTGCGAGTTTTTATTGATGTCGTTTGTCAAATAGTTTTAAAAAAAATATCATTTTGGCAATCACTGAAGACAGAAATAGAGATACCGACATGCTACTTACTTCCCTTTGTGCAGAAATAATCCTTACATGCATTTTTATAAACCATATCTCAAACCATTCATATCACATGCCTCTTCTAATTCAAATAGCATTACATCTGGTGTAAATCTGGTTAGATGTGTTTCCCCCACCATCACATCCACTGCTTAGGGTTTCTCCTCACCTGCCCTCCAGGCAGTGTTGGGAGCATTGGGAAAAGGGTTGTCTGGATGGAAGACCTGTATAGACTGACAGGGAGGATAAAGCTTTGAGATGAGAGGAAGTGGAGATTGGATAAGCGATCAGCTGAACTGCCTGGTATGGCTTTCTTGATAGAGAGATGGAGAGAGAAAGAGAGGGACAGAGAGAGAGGGGGGGATAGGGGGGTGGTAATCTCATTACAGGATTAGTCAGTGTTATTAACGAGGCCCATGCACCTCTCTCTCTTCCATCTTTTATTGTTTTATTCCCATCATCTTCCATCATTTTCCTCTCTTCATTCTTCCCTCTTCCTCTATTTCTTTTGGTCCTTTGGTCCTCCCTGCTTATCTCTCTCTCTCTCTCTCTCTCTCTCTCTCTCTCTCTCTCTCTCTCTCTCCCTATCCTCACCCTCTTTCTCACTTCCCCTTCCCTTCCCTCTGTCTCTCTCTCCATCCATCCATCCATCCATCTCTCCCTCCCTCTCTCTCTCTCTCTCTCTCTCTCTCTCTCTCTCTCAGATGGTAATGCTGCTACCCAGCTTCTTCTGTTCTCAATCTCCTCCTCATGCAGAAGGAGATTGGCCCACGGTGCTGCATTATGAGTTCTTTTTGTAATATTCTTGACACCTTTTTCAGGAGGGAGAAAATGATCCGCAAATGATCCTCTGTGCAGTGTGTGTGTTTGTGTGTGTGTGTGTGTGTGTGTTTGGTTTTACTATCCTTGTGGGGACCAGAAGGACTCACAAGGATAGTAAAACAAGGAAAAGTCATACAAGTGGTGATATTTTGCTGGTCCACACAAGGAAAAATGCTATTTTAGGCTTAGGAGTTAGGTTTAGAGTTAGGGTTAGAATTATGCTTTGGGTTATGCTTAGGCTTGGGGATAGGTTTACGGTTAGGGGTTTGGGGTTAAGTTAGGGAAAATATGATTTTTAATGGTAATCAATCTCATCATACTCATATTTATAATCGAATGCATTTTATCACACTTGATAGGCTACTCGTATTCGGTTTTACTTGTGATCGGAAAACGCGAAAGTGCGCTATACATGCCGGTAAAGCCTATACATCAAGTGTGCATTACTGCGCTATCACTCAGATTGCGTCATTATGCTCCTTCACACACATTGTTCAAAAGTAAATGACTCCAACAGATGAAAATGCTCATTAGGGCTATTTACTTACTTAGTCTTATTCAGTTATCAATGAAATAGGCAAATATATACACTAATGCAGCCTGTATTTATTCCAGACACTGATCTAGATGAAGGTCGACTAATGCAGCCTGTATTTATTCCAGACACAGATCTAGATGAAGGTCGACTAATGCAGCCTGTAGTTATTCCAGACACTGATCTAGATGAAGGTCGACTAATGCAGCCTGTATTTATTCCAGACACTGATCTAGATGAAGGTCGACTAATGAAGCCTGTATTTATTCCAGACACAGATCTAGATGAAGGTCGACTAATGCAGCCTGTAGTTATTCCAGACACAGATCTAGATGAAGGTCGACTAATGCAGCCTGTAGTTATTCCAGACACTGATCTAGATGAAGGTCGACTAATGCAGCCTGTATTTATTCCAGACACAGATCGAGATGAAGGTCGACTAATTTGCTTGCCCCATATATTGTTTTGAGAGCAGCAAAACCTTTCTCTCCCGACACTTATACCACAAAAGTTGTATGATCAGAATAAACTATCTACATTCGTAATTGCATTTTTTAATGCGCTGTCCCTCAGTAAACATGCCTGGGCCATAATAAATAATAGCGGCAAGAAACATGGGCTTGGAAGCATGGGCTTGGATCACGACGTAATGACAGAAATAAGCAATGGAATTATTACACTGAACAATATAAACACAACATGCAACAATTTCAACAAATTTACCGAGTTACAGTTCATATAAGGACATCAGACAATTGAAATTAATTCATTGGGCCCTAATCTACGGATTTCACATGTCTGGGCGGGGGCGCACTAGGGGGCCACTGGGGAGCCAGGCCCAGCAAATTAGAATGAGTTTTCCCCCACATTGTGTTGTGTGACAAAACTGCACATTTTAGAGTGGCCTTTTATTGTCCGAGCACAAGGTACATCTGTGTAATTATCAAGCCATTTAATAAGCTTCTTGATATGCCTGTAATGGCTTTCTTCCGCTGAAGGAGAGGAGGACCAAAATGCAGCGTGGTTAGTGTTCAACATCTTTAATATAGACGATAACCAAGAACACTACAAAATACAAAACAACAAATGTGAAAACCGAAACAGTCCTATCTGGTGCAAAGACAGAAGACAATCACCCACAAAATACCCACAGAATATGGCTGCCTAAATATGGTTCCCAATCAGAGACAACGATAGACAGCTGCCTCTAACCAATCTCGGCAACCATATACCTACAAACTACCAAGAAAGGAAACAGCCCCATAGACATACAAAAACCCCTAGACCAGACAAAACACATAATTCCCCATGTCACACCCTGACCTAACCAAAATAATAAAGAAAACAAAGATAACTAAGGCCAGGGCGTGACAATGCCGCTAACTGTCAGGTGGATGGATTATCTTGACAAAAGAGAAATGCTCATTAATAAGGATGTAAATGTAAACAAATGTGTGCAAAAACTTTGAGAGAAATAAGATTTTTGCGAGTACGGAACATTTCTGGGATCTTTTATTTCATCTCAGGAAACATGGGACCAACACTTTACATGTTGCGTTCATATTTTGTTCAGTATACATGGACAGACAAAGTAGGTCTACAAAACAACGCCAAGTAGACAGACAAAAACATCATTAGCAAAGTCCACAGGAAATAACTAGATTGAACAACAATGACTAGCTACGGATTCTGATTTATGCATCATTTTTGGAAAAGGGGAGACTTGTGCCCTGAGACGAGTGACTGAGTGAAACAGCCACTTGTGTGTCTGTCTGGGGAAATGACAGCAGACGGAGAGATGCTTGTTCTAATCCAATCATTGCAGTAGGCTCAACCGATACCCCACCTGTTTCTTTACAGACCGAAGAACTAGCCAATAGTTGTAGGGAGCACACAGCACTTCCCTGTTTGAGTGAGAGAAGAGTACTGGCAGCTGAAAATATATATTTTTTCCATCACAAGATAATGACAAAAAATACTTGTGTCATAATCGTATTCGGAAAATTTGTCATATCGTTTATTATAGATGTTTTGTCCGAGTACTCAGCACACCCCTAGAAAACAATGGTTTGGTCCCCACGAGGATAATAAAGCAAATGTGTGTGTGTGTGTGTGTGTGTGTGTGTGTGTGTGTGTGTGTGTGTGTGTGTGTGTGTGTGTGTGTGTGTGTGTGTGTGTGTGTGTGTGTGTGTGTGTGTGTGTGTGTGTGTGTGTGTGTGTGTGTGTGTGTGTGCCTGCATGACCCTGCATGCTTGTGTGTGAGTGTATGCGTTTGTATGCACATGTGCGTGTGTTGGCAGGCAGAAAGCTGAAAGATAGCCATCCATTGTTGAACAAACAAAACATGTGTCTCAAGTCTTGCATCACCTCAGACAAGGATGGATCTGTGGAAGTCAGCCGGGTTTTGGGTGCTAAACTGCTAAACCCTTTCTCGCTTGGTTGTGTGCTCTGTTTACCTGCAAATTCAGATTACTAAACCTAATTCCAATGTAAGGGAACATACAAAATCTAAATTACGACAATAGTGCCACTAAATGAGCTTTGACACCTGTCACACACATTGTACACACATAGGGGAAATACACCTGCTACTATACTATAAAGAAATATTTTTAAGGCTTGAGGAATTTGAGACATTGGTCCACCACCCAAAGGACATCCAGCCACCTTTTGACACCTTGTAGAGGTCATGGACCGACGAATATAGTCTGTTCTGAGGGGAAAAGGGGGGAGTGCAACTCAATATTAGCGACGTGTTCATAATGTTTGGAGAAGTGAGGAGTGTGTGCATGACACACACACACACACACACACACACATACAGAGAAGGGTATGTGTCAGGCTCACACAGTGGCGATGACAATAGCATCCCTATGAGGAGATGTAAGGGGCTAAAAAGGCACTTTTACAGACGGTTTCATCACCGTGGTAACGCAGCAACGGCCTCTCTCTCTCCGCCTCAGCCTGGGAGAGAGCCACAGATAGACACGTTTCCCACAGTGAACCACAGACACAGTCACACTGCAGTTTCATCATCCGAATGGAGTTTCACAGCAGTGGCAGGGATACTGAAGTTATTGAAGTCACCAGGCTTACCATTCCGCCCAAGGACCCTGGAGGTGCCGCTAAGAAGCGGTGGAGAATAAGCAAATGGAAGGAATCGACTAAGCTAGGCAGACGGAGGGAGGGGTGGAAAGCGTTTGGAAAGGCAGTCAGCCATGCTCTTCCAAAGCAGTGAGACGCAGCACACTTTACACACTTCACATAAAGGACTTGATGTTCCCCTCCACTGCCTTTCTCTATGACAGTAAAAACAGAACACTAGTAAACTTGTATAGTACTGTCCTTGGTCAGTCACAATATTCTCAAGGACTCCAAAAGAGGCAAGTAAGGCTCTTCTGCCCATGTCCACCTGAAGCTTTGTCTCTGTTGGCTTATGCAATAGCTTGATGTGTTTGGCCCCTGGACTCATAGAGACCCAAATGTTTTTTGTATTGACCTAGACCTTTCTTCTCTGTGAGAGTGAGAGGGACAGAGAGGGAGTGAGGGTAAGAGAAAAAAAGGGGGAGAGGGACAGAGAGAGAGAAACAGGGATGGAGAGAGAAATAGGGATAGAGAGAGGGAGAGAGAGAGAGAGAGAGAGAGAGAGAGAGAGAGAGAGAGAAAGAGAGAAAGAAAGAAAGAAAGAAAGAAAGAAAAAGAGAAAGAAAGAAAGAAAGAAAGAAAGAAAGAAAGAAAGAAAGAAAGAAAGAAAGAAAGAAAGAAAGAAAGAAAGAAAGAAAGAGAAAGAGAGGGGGCAGAGGGACAGAGCGGGGGAGAGAGAGAGAGAGACAGAGAGAGAGAAAGGGAGTGAGAGAGAGTGAGAAATAGAGTCTCCTTTGTTCTGTAGTGTTAATCTCTATTTTCTTCATTTCTTTGCTCGTTCTTTTGATCCACTGTTGGATCATCCCCTTGATGATTCACTAACAGCAAAATAAATTAAATATATCAGATTGACGACCAGCTTCCTCCCTCCCCTCCTCCCTCCCCTCTCCCCCTTTCTCACCCTGAAGCCTTGGCTTCTCCATAGATAAGCAGAGAATCTGTTCTTTTTAACTTGTCTCTTCCCCTCTCTTCCTTCTCTTCCTCTCCTTTTTCTCCATCATATCTTTAATCCCAGCCTTGCGGTGGATGTGTCAGAGATGTAATTCCATTGTTCAACATGTTCCGTTGAGAAGGGCCCTCTCCTCTCCCAGGCCCTCATGTATATTCATGGTGTGTGGGAAACAAAAGGCAGATCACTTTGTTTGTCATGTTCTGCACCGAGCGCTATTCAACTCTCTTCCTCTTGGTGGGGTGGATTATCTTGTGTTGAACATATCTCACACACGACAAGATTAAATTCCAACGTATAGACATTCAATCAGACTAGAGGAGACAACCGTTTCTGAAGTGGCAAAATGGCCTTGTTTCACTGAAAACATAAAAAATCTGACAGTGCATCTTGTGAGAATGGTAACTACTGCACAGCGGGTGAGATGAGTGGATAGGTTGTGTTGGGCTTAAACAAATCAAAAGTTAGAGAGAGTTGCGGATGCCAATGGGCAGGTCTTGACTAAGAGTCCTGCAGGTCCTGCCCTTGTCCTGCTCTCTCTCTCTCTCCTAAATTCCCCTCCTCCCCATCCCTGTCTCCTTCTGTCCCTCTCTGTGCTGCATGCATGGTCCCATGCCAGGCTAAAGATTCTGCCCCCGTGGGCTGGGGCCAGTCCAGGATGCAGTTCCAAAGCGTTCCAGGCCTCAGGCTCCACCTTGCAGCCTCCAGGGCTCCAGGCCCAGACAGACAGACAGAAGTAAACATACCCTGACCACACACTTGGGCTCGGAGCCAACCTCCCCCTCCCGACGCACAAAAACATCCCTGGAATGATGGCGCAACGACAGCCGGCCAAGTCTGGGTGCTGACCTAAGGCAGACCATGGCCAGGCTGGAAATGGGGGGATAGAGGGGGCAGACAGAGCGAAAGGAAGTGAAAGACAGACATAGAGATAGAGAAGAGTATAATGGAATGAAGGAGACGGAATGAGAAGGAGAGGGAAGGAAAGAGGAGATAAGGGTAGAGAGATACACTCTTAGAAAAAAAAGGTGCTTTCTAGAACCTAAAGGGGTTCTTCAGTTGTCCCCTTGAAGACCCTTTTTTCTTCCAGGTAGAACCCTTTTGGTTACTGGTAAAAAATTATTTTCTGTTCCATATACAACCCTTTCCACAGAGGGTTATACATGGAACCCAAAAGGGTTCTTCCTGGAACCAAAAAGGGTTCCACTTGGAACCTAAGAATGTAGAGGGGAAAGAAGAACATACCTTTGAACCTTATGTTCACATACTATATCGCTACTCTTTTGCCAGTTCATATATTTCATATATCTATACAGTATATTCAGTTCATGCCACCTGCATGCTGTGTTTAAAGTGCATGCATGCTCTTAGGTATCGTCACTTAACGGGATTCAGACACACACACACACACACACACACACAGGCATTTCTGCCTAATGTCAGCTATGGTGGGCTCATCACTGTCTGTTTGAATTATGCGTTGGGACAAATATGGGTCAAAATGAAACATCCAACACGGTGGCTTCTTCTTGCTTGTTCTCCTCTTGTCTCTTTTATTTCCCCTGCACTTTCTTCTCTTCAAAGATGGAGCTCAGCAGTGCCGTGGCGGGGTGCAGGGGACTGTGTGTCTCTGCGCTGCGGTCGGGAGTGTGTGTGTGTGTGTGTGTGTGTGTGTGTGTGTGTGTGTGTGTGTGTGTGTGTGTGTGTGTGTGTGTGTGTGTGTGTGTGTGTGTGTGTGTGTGTGTGTGTGTGTGTGTGTGTGTCGAGAGAAGAGATGAGACGTGACATGTGCCTTCATCCTCCCCTCAGACGCAGCATTCCAGAACGCTCCGCCACTCGCTCCGTTGCCGTTTTCATCTTTCATTTTTTTCCCTCCCTATTCCATCCTTCTTCATCTTTCCTTCCTCTTTTTCTCTACTTCTTCTCGTCGCTCCCACAGGTGGAAGAAAGGAGCAGGGAGAAATGAAAGGAACGAGGGGCTAATTAGAGGAGGAGAGGAGGAATAAAAGCAGGGGAATAATGACGGGAAAGAAAGAACGAGTGATAAAACAAGTAAAACACAGAGCCTTAATGTCAGAGGGGGGATGGAAGGATGACACGGGGGGGGGGAGGTAGAGGGATGGCACAGGGGAGGATGGTTGATGAAGGCTGTTTGTCGTTTCCTCTCCTCTGTCGGGGAATGGGCTGATGGGACGTGATGAGGCGTGCAGTGGCACTTGTCTCTGCTGAGAGAGAGAGAATGAGAGAGAGAGATATAAAGAGACAGAGATAGAGAGAGCAAGAGAGCAAGAGAGAGAGAGAGAGAGTAAGAGAGGGAGACGGTTGGAAACACAGCAAACAGCCTGAGGAATAATCGTGGCAGCGTGCTGGGTCTTTCGGGCCTTATTTATGTTTTTTGGGGGGCGGCTTTTTCTGCATTCACAAGCCCTGACTTGAAGCAGTATCCAAAATGAATCAGGACCAAGTCTTCTTGTCCTGCCTGCTTCCCTTACTTACAGAGTAGCATTGGTGTGAGAGTGAAGAATGGTCAAGATGCTTGATCTCCAAACCAGGCCTGAGATAAAGATGAGAGGAGAGGACAGGAGAGAAGGAGCGGTGAGGGAAGAGGACAAGAGAGAGACGTTAGGGGAAAACGACTACGACCATCCTATTTTAGTGTGTTTATGACAAGAGTTCCGGAGAAGTTTAGTGTCAACAACCAGCCATTCGGTCAGATCAGAGGATATGTCTGTTTAAAATATACTATGGTAGAGCCATAGTCAGGCTAGCCCTGTGATGGTATAGCCACAGACATAGCACGAGTTCCACATGACTGACATTACTCTGTGGTCTTCTCGGAGGTGTTATTCTGTTTTCCTGTGGTATTGATACAGACCTGGGGTGCGTCCCAAATGGCACCCTATTCTCTGAATAGTGCACAACTTTTAGCCCATGCCCCGTGGACCCCAGACAAAAGTAGTGGCCTATGTAGGTAATAGGTTGCCATTTGGGACGCAGGCCCTGGTACACAGGGCTGGTATTCCTCCTGCCTGAAGTCAGTTAGTGGTGATACAGTAGCTGAAGCGCATCACTGTGGTGTTGACTGAGACCAGTAGACTGTGATGTGAGTGCTAGTCAGCCCAGGCTGTGATGTGGAAGCCGGAGCGTGTAGAGAGGTGTGTGTGTGTGTGTGTGTGTGTGTGTGTGTGTGTGTGTGTGTGTGTGTGTGTGTGTGTGTGTGTGTGTGTGTGTGTGTGTGTGTGTGTGTGTGTGTGTGTGTGTGTGTGCGTGTGCGTGTGCGTGTGTGTGTGCGTGTGTGTGTGTGTGTGTGTGTGTGTGTGTGTGTGTGTGTGTGTGTGTGTGTGTGTGTGTGTGTGTGTGTGTGTGTGTGTGTGTGTGTGTGTGTGTGTGTACATGGGTGGTGAAGTGAGGTGAGGTAGGAGCAGGAGTGGGTGTTAGAGCAGACCGGGTCAGGCTTGAGTGCCGGTCCAAAAGACGAACGGGCAGCCGAGACGATCCTGCCGTGTCCAGGAAAACAAACAGAAGGAGACTGGATGATTATCCTCAACCCCTTCCAGTGACCACCACCCCCACCTTAACCCCACTCCCCACAGGTCCTCTTACACCCCTCTCACATCAGGCTGTTCCCCAGACACTGTCCCGGGTTGGAGCCTGAGGTGTGTGTGTGTGTGTGTGTGTGTGTGTGTGTGTGTGTGTGTGTGTGTGTGTGTGTGTGTGTGTGTGTGTGTGTGTGTGTGTGTGTGTGTGTGTGTGTGTGTGTGTGTGTGTGTGTGTGTGTGTGTGTGTGTGTGTGTGTGTACACACTGGGGGAAAAAACTGGTTTTATTCCATAACCTCGCTCCCCCTTTCCCCAATAAAAAAAAAAATGACATCAAGTATAAAGTAAAGGGATGTCGAGCCAAACTCACGCCTGGTTGACAGTAAATATTGACCCCAGGCTGTCTCAGTGTCTCAGTGTTTTAGTGTGGACCTGAGGAACTGAACCAGAGCCAGTCCTAAGCACCAGTATGGAACCAGTGTGGCACATCCCCCTGGCAGACAGGCAGGGAGCGGAACACCTTGTGGTGGCCCTGACCCCTGGATGAGTCCTTCTCTGTCCTGCCTGCCTGGGTGATGGATGGAGTGAGAGATCCTCATACAGGCTACACTTTGACCATGCCTAATTCAAATGTGTCCCTCTGCCCCGAATCCGGGGTCATTTCAGGGTTAAGCTTATCCGAGGGCAAGGGACATCTTTTTCCATGCTCTCTCAGATCTATACAACTTTGTGGTGCCAGGAGCCAATTTGACATGTATTGCCCAAATCACCGTAAATGGGCTGACGTGTCTGTGCATGCAATGCGTTTGCACCTTTGTGTGTGTGTGTGTGTGTGTGTTTGTCAGCACAACACCTAACATTGCAGGAGACAGGCTGCCTCCCTGACAGTTATTTGCTAGTTTTGCTTTCTCTGTGTATCTCTCTGTCTCTCTCGCTCCCCCCAAATTACCCCGCAGGACCCACAGAGTGTAAACAGCACCAGCAGAGGAGGCTCAGAACCCTTATTGTCAGCGGCTATCATTTTCTTCCTGCTGCTTGTGTTGGAATGAACGTCTTTAAGACAGACCTCTGTATTTGCTACAGCGCATTTATCTAACATTTCAGCCCTTTTAGTGCATTGTTAGAGCACATCAATGCTTTGTAAAATGTTAAATTGGCTATATCATAGATCATTTCCTAGAACCCTTTGTGAGCAGGAGGTATAATATCCCATTTGGCTGTGACATTTATGTCAAACACCTGTGGCCAATGCTGGCCAGCATGTGGTGGGCACATGTATACTGTACATATGTTTCCATCTTGATCACAGCTGCCACTGTATTTATCAAAGACTCAAATACCTCCCCTCCTCAACACCCAACAGATGGCGGGAGAGAGAGATTGAGTCCCCCTATCCAGCCCTCCAACCGCTCCACCTCACCTATCCTTGCCCAGGTCCTATACCCTTGTTCACATGTTCAGTCCCCAAAGCTACTGTGTCCTCCATCCTTCACATCCTGCTCACATATGAGCCCCCCCACCCATCCCTAAACACCCCTCGTTCACATGTGAGGTCCCACTCCATCGTATTACCCCCCTCATGAACCCCGATTCCTTGCCAACATCCCCTCACATTGATTCCCACCCTACACACACACACACACACACACGTCTTTCCTCTGTGGTCGATTTTCATTAGGGACAGGATATCCTGTACATTTTATACTTCCGTCATTTGTGCCGCACGTGTTGCCTAACTGCCTGCCTCTTCCCTACCGCACAGGAGCGAGACAGAGAGACACGGGCCACATCCTGACACCGAAACGCTCGTCAAAAGGCTTCGGAAACCGCTCCACTTCCATCTTTCATCCCTGTCCCTCTTTTCACTTCAAATGAACTCCTCTGTCTTTTCCCCTTCCACTCCAGTGGGTCCTTATAGTGACTGCGGGTTGAGGTGATGTGAAGCAGCCCTATAGGCTCCAGGGCTCCAGGGCTGCAGGTTGCAGGTCTGGACCAATAGAGCTACAGGGGTTTGTGGCTTGTGGACGACTGCCCATTGACTTAGACCCGCTGTGACCGCCATGTTTCTTTGATGAGTTCTGTCGACCCTCGTTAGCGTGAGCGACACTCTGGGACGATCAATGGTGTCCTCAAAAGAGCAGCAGCTGTGACGAAGACCGCTGCTGCTGATGAAGACTGCTGCTGCTGATGTTGTTGTCGTGGAATGTCACTGGACTCGTACATTGAGTACACTGCTTTGATAGTCAGACAAAGACACACAAGCTTGCACACACACGTACAACACACGAACACAGTTTTTTTTAAATATAATTTGTTTACGTAAAAAATATTCCCTATGTGTTGGAATTTGAGGGGGAACTGCACCCAATGGCCCCAGTGTGTGTCGTAGGACTATAAATACTAGGGGTGGTGGAGAGTGTGGTTGACCATAATTACCTAGGCCCTTTTAAAGCCTGGGCGCGCTGTCTGTCTGTCTGCTGGCCCGTTACCACTCAACTCTGCTCCAGTACACTCCCTAACACACACATACAAAAACACACATAAGCACATACACGTAACACACACAAACACAAATGGACAAAAGCACACACATTCACACACATCTGTTCTGTGGATTGGACTGTTTTTCTACATCTGTCTGGACTAGGGTTTCAAAGGGAGGGTATATTGCTGGAAACTTTAGAAGGTTATCAGTAAACTACCAAGATGTTGGTATCTTTCAAGGATTTTATGTAAATCCATCACAAGACATCTAGTGGCCATTTGGGGTACTTCAGATGATCACGTTTGTAACTATCTCCGGCCCTCTCTCGAGCCTTACCACATGTAAAATATATGAAATAATTAAATAACATGATTGTAACATTAAACATAGAAAGACAGAGCTGTAAAACATTATCCTGAATATAAACCATCAACTTAGTGAATACCATTGGTGTTTAATATTAATATTAGGGTTTCAGCATGAAATATCCTTCATTGTTTTTACACACTTTTATTTATTTTACTATGTCAGTTTGTAATTTGGGGTCAATGTTTTGGCGTCAAACTGAAGGCAGTTGTGAAAAAAGTCAATAGTTGGATGAGTTGCAGAGCAAATTGAAAGTAATGCCATTGCTGATTAGATGCTTTTTCCTTAATTAGGAAATTTTCTCTTGAACCATATGGTCTATCTACTAGAAACTCATGGACAATACGGACACAGATATAAAAAATGTATGTTATATTTGAAAAAAAACGCTTAAAGTTATTCAAATATATATTACCAAAGTTACCAAAGATTGCCATAGATTTTCTGTTAATTTCCAAAATGACTGAAGATTTCGGTAACTTTGGTAAATTAGCTTTGCAAACCTAGTCTGGACCAGTAAAGACTGAGATGTCTTACAACATATTACATATTTTTAGGTCTCAAACTATGTTTTTGTCTGGGTTGACTTTCTTTGAGTCTAAAAACAATGTGTCACGTCCTGACCTTAGATCCTTTTTTATGTCTCTATTTTAGTTTGGTCAGGGCGTGTGTTGGGGTGGGCATTCCATGTGTTGTTCTATGTTTTTGTATTTCTGTGTTTGGCCTGGTATGGTTCCCAATCAGAGGCAGCTGTTTATCGTTGTCTCTGATTGAGAACCATACTTAGGAGGCCTGTTTTCCCACTATGGCTTGTGGGTTGTTGTTTTCTGTTTTGTGTTGCTGCACCTTACAGGACTGTTTCATTTTCGTTTCACTCTCTGTGTTATTTTGTTTAGTGTTTCTGTTCCTAATAAATAACATGAACACTTATCACGCTGCGCATTGGTCCGATCCTTCATACTCCTCGTCAGAAGAGGAGGAAAGTCACACATTGGCTGTTAGTTTTATGATGACCGAGACTTAACAAGTGAGATTGTGTTTTTGTATATTTGTGTTGTTGTGCAATATATTTCAGATTGTGTGAACTGTAGGTCCTGTATGTTCTGTGTGTGTATGATTGATGCTGACTGGATATGTGGGTTTCCAGCCTTGTTCCATGAGCCTTTCAGAGCCTTGTTCAGTGACCCAAACATCTCTGCATTCCCAGCTATAGCCACACTCAATCAGGCTGATTGGAGTGGTGAGACGGAGCATTTTCAGACACTGTTCTGATCCCTGTGTATTTTCATCTAATAGCACTCATGTTGACATGATTAAATCCTTATAACCTCTGGCCATGATAATAGAGATGCATAACAGTATTGGATATGTGATGAAAACCTACATGTTCACGCTGTTCCTTCACAGTGTTCTTTCCCTCTCTCTCAGCTGTGTTGAAGACGAGTCAGTCCAGTACACTCTTAGAAAAACGGTGCTACCTCGAATATAAAACTGTTCTTCATTTGTCCTCTTAGGAGAACCCTTTGAAGACCCCTTTTTGGTTCTAGGTAGAACCCTTTCGGGTTCCACGTAAAAAAACCTTTCCACACAGGGTTCTATATGGAAAGCAACAGAGTTCTAACTGGAACCAAAAACGGTTCTTCCTGGAATCAAAAACGGTTCTCCTATGGTGACAGCCAGAGAACCCCTTTGGAACCCTTGAAACTAAGAGTGTACTGTGTCATATATGTGCCATATCTACAGGCAATGTTTCATGTGTCACAACCATCATAAATACTTCCTTTTTAAACATCAACCAGAACTGCTGAAAGCAGATTATTTGTATGTACAGCACCAGTCAAAAGTTTGGACACACCTATTCATTCAAGGGTTTTTCTTTATTTTACTGTTTTCTACATTGTAGAATAACTATGAAAAAAACTATGGAATAACACATATGGAATCATTTAGTAACCAAAAAAGTGTTAAACCAATCAAAATATATTTTAGATTTTAGATTCTCAAAGTAGCCACCCTTTGCCTTGACGACAGCTTTAGTAAAAAAAAAACGAGTAGGTGTGTCCAAACTTTTGACTGGTACTGTATATAGAAACTCTATTCACCATTAGACTGTATCACAAAGTTCTGATCCAAAACCCGACAACCAAAATCCCAACCGGCAGAACGTATTAGACAGGAGAAGAAACTCATCCAAACCCACTATTAACACCTTGTCTCCATTGTGACTTGCAAAACCCAGAGTACTACAACAGCACTAGTGACCCAGCCTTAATTTGATAGATCACAAAAGTCTCTTTTAAGATAGCGTTATTTCACAAGGCCTGCTGTTTTGCCCCAGGTCCCCCTGGCCCCCCTGGCCCCTGTGGGTTTGGCTGGGAGACCTCTGTGGTCGGGCGTGGTTATGGCACAGAGAGAGAACAGGATCGGGGCCAGACACTGGCACCTCTTCTGTTTTGCTGTTTTGAACAAAACAGAAAGAGAGACATATTCTCCGAATATTGGTTCATTCATGCCCTTATTTAAGACTGGATTGTTCTATAATAAATCACAAGGACATGCATTGGAATGCAGTTGAATGTTTTTTGGACATTCACCGCTTGAGCTTGACATTTAAGTAATTGGAAAGATTTGTGAGGGGGAGAAATTACTACAGTCGTTCTGAGGGTTAGAGAACAGACCCAATATCCCCCCCCCCTAGCCTACTACGGTATCTACCTCATCAGCTCCACATCTTTCTGTACCAGATCGGCTTTAAAACCATAGCTCTCTAATTGATTTCTCTTTCATGAGATTCAGACAGTTGTTTTGCATCACGTCTCGTTTTGTTGCTTTTTTTGTTTGTCGAAAATATATTTATGACATATTTAATAGGCTTTAGATTTGTGGGGGGTTGTTTATAATTCGCTGGTTTTTGTGATCAAAAGAGGTTATTGACATCAATACGTTACATCACATTTATATTTCATAATACACAAAGGATTTGGAATTGATTTTAAGGAATACAAATTATATATATATATATATATCCCATTGTTCACCCCTTTCCAAGTTTAATTTAAATGGCTCTTCTCCCTCTGAATTACTCTCGAACTTGTCGTTAGCTTCTCTTACAGGATTAAGATCACCACCTACGTTGTAATGCCTGTATGTACACCCTTTGCATAAAAGTTCCACCACAGACATTCCTTATTACTCATAGCCTACATTTTAAAATGGGTCAACGTCTGGTAGATCTTTCAGGCAGAGTTCATGTACAAAAATAATATCAGCCTTGGCTTTTAAAATGTTTCTTGATTTTCTCCTTCCTATTTCTTCTCAACTAAAAACCACGTTGATCATGCTTCAGGATGATCATTTGAGGTCATCCTCATCCCCAAAATATAGGCTGACAGGCTATAGTATGTGTGACTAGGTTTCACATATCTTCTTTTTGCATTACCCTGTTAGACATTGCTTGACAGGTTGAGCAGTCGTGCTGGCCATCTCAGAAGGGGTGGGGCCGGGGTGGGGGCCGGGGGGGGGGGGTGAACTCTCGCTGTCCTCATTGTCCCCCGTTGGAGGACTATTCACCTATGTTAACCGCGCTCTCAGGGAGAAAAGAGTCGCTGGTGTACTCACTATCAAAATCACCTCCTTCTTCTTCTGTCCTCTCACTCTCCTTCTCACTCTGATGACTGACTTGTCTCTCTCTCTCTCTCTCTCTCTCAGGTTGCTTATCTTTGGGCTTCAGCTCCATATCCACTACCAGGAATGGCTTTGAATGCACCTCAACATGCTAAAACTAGTCTACAGGCTTTTCTGAATCTTGGTTGTTAATGTCCTACCATGGTTGACAGTGTGACGTTCTCAAAGTATGCTGACCACAGAGTGTGAATTACACCATCACATTGGGACAGCCTCTATATAGACTTAATAGGCCTAATGTAATTTAACGGTAAACATGTATTACATTTTAATGGGGCATGAACACAACCAGTCATGATGTTTTCTTCTGACTGTCAAACAAATCACTTCAAAAAGTAGGCTACCTGCACAAGTTCATCCACTCCAAGATAATTCCAGCATCCATTTTCGATGAATGGAAAGAGACATCTGTTACAGACACCATAAGTGTATTGAAATGTGTCGATTGTCATTAGGCCTCCACAGTGGCATGTATTCATGGATGCCAAATGAAGCGAGGTTTCCCCAAAAATTTTAGTTTCAGAATTTTTCTTCAATCTTTCAAATGGCTACTGAATCTATCTCAACGGAGAAAGTTTTTGAGCGAGCAAAACAGCAGCCTGTCATACTCCTTTGGCCGGCCAGCATCAAACACATTGGCTACACATACTGAGACAGAGAGGCAGTGTTTCGCTCGCTCCGATGCTTTCTCCGGTTTGCTGTCACGGCGTATCTTGCTCAAACGATCATTATTTAGAGCCCTCAAAAGTTTTCATTTGGTTGCCTTCATTGGAGCTCATGTCTCATTCAGGGGAGCTGATCACCCCCCCCCCCCTCTCTCCCCTCCCCTCCGTAATTTGTACTCTGGCTGAGTGCCACACAAGTCAGCACACCCCTACACACCACAGAGCCACACAGCATTAAACTTTCAGTAGAGGCAAATGAAAGGCACTCTTAAAATCACCAAGCAATACGTTTTTACTAGCCCTACTGCATCTGTATAAAACCTAAAATAATGGCGTCTAGACTGCAGGAAATCCAAGTTTTTAAAAAATACGACAACACAAGTTAAATGTTTTCCCCTTTGGTGAAGGCGGTTGTGGTGAATGCATTACACCCTATATTGTATACATCTTCATTTGTTTTATTGGGAGCCGAAATTGAATTGATGGTGCAGCGATGCAATATGCAGATCTAATGTGTCCCTGCAGAGCACCGATAGCGGGTTCATTGTCTGGGCTTTGGAAACGTAGGGAAACTTAGTGGAGCTGGTTGAATGGTGATACATCATCATGGATCTAACCTGTCTTCAACCATAAGGATCAACTCCATTTAACATAGAAAGAGGCAATGAGGGTTTTCATGAGGGAAAAGGAGAAATGAAAAGTCTATCTATCCACTGGTTTTTCAGCTTAGGAAAGATATTATTGTTGAATTTTAGAACAGGATGGAACCCGTTTCTCTCTGTCTCTGCGCATCTTTGTCCTTGTATGTCTGTGTGTATGTATGTCTGTGTACACTATCTGTCTGTCTGTCTCTGTCTCTGTCTCTGTCTCTGTCTCTGTCTCTCTCTCTCTCTCTCTCTCTCTCTCTCTCTCTCTCCCCTCTCTATCTCTCTGTCTCTCTGTCTCTCTGTCTCCCCCCCCCACACTCTCTCTCTCTCTCTCTCTCTCTCTCTCTCTCTCTCTCTCTCTCTCTCTCTCTCTCTCTCTCTCTCTCCTCTAGGTGTCAGCAGAATTTTTATTATGCAGGGCTTGGCTGAGCTACCCGTCCGTGGGCGTCCGTCCCTGTGAGTGCATGTGTCTGTGCCTATGTGAATGAGATGTGCATGTGTGTGTCATCAAGTTATCAGGATATCCATGTGTAGCGAGTATCATGTTGTATCACTAAGTTTGGTGTGCTTTAAGTGTTGTGTGTGCGTGCGTGTGCATGTCCGCGTGCATGCATGCGGGCGTGTGTGTGTGTGTGTTTGTGAAGCACAGCTTTCCCCAGCGCACTGAAAGCCTCGCTCCAGTTGCCGTGGTGATATCCTCTCCCAGGTGCATCGCACACTGGTCCCCACAATCCGGAGGAAAGAGCCGGTGTCGCACACACACAAGCACACGCACGCACGCACAAACACACACATTACATCACTTCTCTACATGCCTTGACATCCTTGGATAGCTGGCTGTGTCCTTGTGCAGGTTAGGTGAGCATCATTAACACGTATGTCCTTCTGCTGTGGTGGTGTTATAATAAGCTGCATCCATACTATGTCACAGGCATACTCTCCCTCCATCCGTCCCTACACCATCTCTCCATCCAGCTCCAGTGTTTCTGCAGGTGTCCCCCTCATCCCTGTGCTCGCTAATGAGAGTGAAAATGAGAACAATGGGGAGAGGAGCACTGGGGCCCGCCAGCTCATCTGGGCTTCGTTGATCTTGTTAATTGCGTCCGTGGATGCGCTCCTCTCTCTTTGAAGTGTGTCTGAAGAGCCCGCTTCAGAGATCGGCAATTACCGCACATCATGTAATTGCTGCAAGACAGGCAGCCATATGAGAGAACTCGTGTTTCGGGGTGTGTGTGTATGCGAGTGCATCAGTGAATGCTAATGTATCAATGTACAGTATGTGTGTGTGTGCGCCTAGGTGATGGCTTCCTACAAGTTCTCCTGAGATTCTGTAATCGATTGAGGTATATGGCAAACATGCATCAGACAAAAATCAAATTAAATCAACGTTTGTTTGTCACGTGCGCCGAATACAACAGGTGTAGTAGACCTTACAGTGAAATGTTTACTTACAGGTTCTAACCAATACATCTTCTGAACATGTGACGGCATTGATGTTCAGTCACTTTGGTGCTGTTTTCACAAAACTCTTAGTACCAAACTCCAAACGGGTAACACTTGTAATGCAGCAAGTCTTATATCAAAACCTTTTATTGTGCATTCATTTTGTTTGGAGACATCTGTCACGACACAATCATCGATTCAAAATGGAAGTTCACTGTGAGAAATATCATTAGAACATCGATTGAAGACTTTATTCAATTGGTACCGCTGAAGTGTTACAGATGGCGTGACAGAAATTGAAAGGTCATTTCCTGCTGAGCCCGACGTCTGCAGTCCTTACTGTGAATGAGGTCTCCACTAAACGCAGGAACGTTGCCTTTAAATTTGAATCAGGCTAACAATCGGCCTAAGAAAGTCAATTTACTGTTTAACGGATGTATAATAATAAAAAATAATACAATTTCAAAATAAAATATATAGATATACTGAACAAAAATACAAATGGAACATGAAACAATTTGAAAGATTTGACTGAGTTACAGTTCAAATAAGGAAATCAGTTAATTGAAATAAATGCATTAGGCCCTAATCTATGGATTTCATATGACTGGGAATACAGATATGCATCTGTTGGTCACAGATAACTTAAAAAATAGCTAGGGGTGTGGATCAGAAAACTAGTCCGTATCTGGTGGGACCAACATTTGCTTCGTGCAGCGTGTCACATCTCATTCGCTTAGAGTTTATCAGGATGTTGATTTTGGCATGTGGAATGAGGTCTAACTCCATCTTCAATGGCTGTGCGAAGTTGCTATTTGCGGGAACTGGAACACACTGTTGTTGTACAAGTTGATCCAGAGCATCCCAAACATGCTTAATGGGTGACAAGTCTGGTAAGTATGCAGGCCATGGAAATTTTTTGACATTTTCAGCTTCCAGGAATTGTGTATAGATTATTGCAACTTGGGGCCGTGTATTATCATGCTAAAACATGAGGTGATGGAGGTGGATGAATGGCACGACAATGGGCCTCTGGATCTCGTCACGGTATCTCGTCATGATAAAATGCAATTGTGATTGTTGTCCATAGTTTATGATTGCCCATAACATAACCACACTGCCACCACAGGGCACTCTGTTCACAACGTTGACATCAACAAACCGCTCGCCCACACAAGTAGTCTGCGCTTGTGAGGCCAGTTGGACGTAGTGCCAAATTCTCTAAAACAAAGTTGGAGGCGGTATGGTAGAGAAATTAACATTCAATTCACTGGCAACACCTTTAGTTTACATTCCTGCAGTCAGCATGCCAGTTGCACGCTACCTCAAAACCTGAGACATCTGTGGAAATGTGTTGAGTGACAAAACATTTTAGAGTGGCCTTTTGTTGTCCCCATCACAAGGTGCACCTGTGTAATGATCATACTGTTTGATCAGATTATTGATATGCCACACCTGTCAGGTGGATGGATTATCTTGGCAAAGGAGAAATGCTCACTAACAGGGATGTAAACACATTTTAGGAAAATAATATTTTTGTGTGTATGGAACATTTCTGGGATATTTTATTTCAGCTCATGAAACATGGGACCAACTCTTTACATGTTCCATTTATATTTTTTGTATATAATGTATCTACAGTACCACTCAAAAGTTTGGACACACCTACTCATTCAAGGGTTTTTCTTTGTTTTTACTAGTTTCTACATTGTAGAATAATAGCGAAGACATCACAACTATGAAATAACACATATGGAATCATGTAGTAACCAAAAAAGAATTCAACAAATCAAAATGTATTTTACATTTGAGATTCTTCAAAGTAGCCACCCCTTGCCTTGATGACAGCTTTGCACACGCTTGGCATTCTTTCAACCATCTTCATGAGGTAGTCACCTGGAATGCATTTCAATTAACAGGTGTGCCTTTTTAATATGTATCCACCCCTTTTTTTTAAATGACATACCCAAATCTAACTGCCTGTAGCTCAGGCCCTGAAGCAAGGATATGCATATCCTTGGTACCATTTGAAAGGAAACACTTTGAAGTTTGTGGAAATGTGAAAATCAGAAAAGCAATCAAATTAAATTGTTTACCTTTGATGAACTTCGGATGTTTTCAATCACGAGACTCCCAGGTAGATAGTCTGTAATGGCTTTCTTCTACCTCCTTCTCTGACGAAGAGGTGGAATAAGGATCAGACCAAAATGCAACGTGGTTCGTTCGATACATCTTTAATGAAGAAGAACACGAACAATACAAAACAACAAACGTTGAAAACCGAAACAGCCCTGACTGGTGCAACAAACACAGAGACAGGAACAATCACCCACAAACACACAGTGAAACCCAGGCTACCTAAATATGGTTCCCAATCAGAGACAACGATAATCACCTGACTCTGATTGAGAACCGCCTCAGGCAGCCATAGACTAATCTATACACCCCACACAACCCCAAGACGAAACACACTACAAATAAACCCATGTCACACCCTGGCCTGACTCAATAAATGAATATAACATAATAAATATAGACCAGGGCGTGACAGAACCCCCCCCCTAAGGTGCGGACTCCCGGACGCACATCAAAACAATAGGGAGGGTCCGGGTGGGCGCCTGTCCATGGCGAGGGCTCCGGCTCGGGACGTGGAACCCACTCTATGAATGTCTTAGTCCCCCCTCCTCGCGTCCTAGGATTGTCCACCCTCGCCGCCGACCATGGCCTAGTAGTCCTCACCCAGAACCCCACTGGACTGAGGGGCAGCTCGGGACAGAGGGGCAGCTCGGGACAGAAGGGCAGCTCGGGACAGAAGGGCAGCTCGGGACGGGACAGACAAGGGCAGCTCGGGACAGACAGAGGCAGCTCGGGACGGGACAGAGGGGCAGCTCGGGACAGAGGAAGCCCAGCACTGAGAGGAAGCCCAGCACTGAGAGGAAGCCCAGCACTGAGAGGAAGCCCAGCCAGGCAGTTGAATCCGGCAGATCCTGGCTGGCTGACAGTTCTGGCAGATCCTGGCTGACTGGCGGATCTGGAAGAGTCTGGTTGACTAGCAGATCTGGAAGAGTCTGGTTGACTAGCAGATCTGGAAGAGTCTGGTTGACTAGCAGATCTGGAAGAGTCTGGTTGACTAGCAGATCTGGACGATTCTGGTTGACTGGCAGATCTGGAAGAGTCTGGTTGACTGGCAGATCAGGAAGAGTTTGGTTGACTGGCAGATCTGGAAGAGTCTGGTTGACTGGCAGATCTGGAAGAGTCTGGCTGACTGGCGGATCCTGGCAGACTGACGGCTCTGATTGCTTCATGCTGACTGACGGCTCTGGCTGCTCCATGCTGACTGGCGGCTCTGGCTGCTCCATGCAGATTGACAGCTCTGGCGGCTTCTTGCAGACTGACAGCTCTGGCTGCTCCATGCAGACTAACAGCTCTGGCAGCTCCTTGCAGACTGGCAGCTCCTTGCAGACTGGCAGCTCCTTGCAGACTGGCAGCTCCATGCAGACTGGCAGCTCTGGCTGCTCCATGCAGACTGGCAGCTCTGGCTGCTCCATGCAGACTGGCAGCTCTGGCCGCTCCATGCAGACTGGCAGCTCTGGCTGCTCCATGCAGACTGGCAGCTCTGGCTGCTCCATGCAGACTGGCAGCTCTGGCTGCTCCATGCAGACTGGCAGCTCTGGCTGCGCTAAACGGGCAGGAGACTCCGGCAACGCTGTAGAGGCGGAAGGCTCTGGCAGCGCTAAACAGGCAGGAGACTCCAGCAGCTCTGTAGAGGAGGAAGGCTTCGACAGCGCTGAACAGGCGGGAGGCTCCGGCAGCGCAGGAGAGGCGAGGCGCACTGTAGACCTGATGCGTGGTACTGGCACTGATGGTACTGGGCCGAGGACACGCACAGGAAGCCTGGTGCGGGGAGCTGCCACCGGAGGGCTAGTGTGTGGAGGTGGCACAGGATGGGCTAGACCGTGAAGGCGTACTGGAGATCTTGAGAGCAGTGTTGGCACAGGACGTGCAAGGCTAGGGATGTGCACAGGAGGCCTGGTGCGTGAGGCTGGCACCAACTTCACCAGCCGACTAACACGCACCTCAGGACGAGTATGGAGCGCTGACCCAGGTGCCTTTAAATCCCTGACACGTTCCGTCGGGCGAATTCCATGTAAAAAGCACCAACACAGCAACTCCCTCATTTCTCTCTCCTCCAATTTCCCCATTAACTCCTTCACTGTCTCTGCTTCGCTCACCTCCAACACCGGTTCTGGTCTCCTCCTTGGCTCCTCACGATAAACAGGGAGAGTGAGCTCAGATCTGACTCCTGACTCTGCCACACTCTCCCTGAGTCCCCCCAAGAAATTTTTGGGGCTGACTCTCGGGCTTCCATCCATGTCGCCGCGCTGCCTCCTCATACCAGCGCCTCTCAGCTCTCTCCGCCTCCAGTTCTTCTTTGGGACGGCGATATTCTCCAGGCTGATCCCAGGGTCCTTCTCCGAACAATTTCTCGTCCCAAGTCCAGAAGTCCTGTGATCGCTGTTGCTGCCTTTGTTGCTTCTCCTGTGGCTCCTGCCCGTTGACACGTTGCTTGGTCCGTTTGTGGTGGGTGATTCTGTAACGGCTTTCTTCTACCTCCTTCTCTGACGAAGAGGTGGAATAAGGATCGGACCAAAATGCAACGTGGTTCGTTCGATACATCTTTAATGAAGAAGAACACGAACAATACAAAACAACAAACGTCGAAAACCGAAACAGCCCTGACTGATGCAACAAACACAGAGACAGGAACAATCACCCACAAACACACAGTGAAACCCAGGCTACCTAAATATGGTTCCCAATCAGAGACAACGATAATCACCTGACTCTGATTGAGAACCGCCTCAGGCAGCCATAGACTAATCTATACACCCCACACAACCCCAAGACGAAACACACTACAAATAAACTCATGTCACACCCTGGCCTGACTCAATAAATGAATATAACATAATAAATATAGACCAGGGCGTGACATAGTCAAAGTTCATTTTTTCCCAAAATATTATTTGTAGGCGAAATAGCTCCGTTTGTTCTTCATGTTTGGCTGAGAAATCGACCGGAAATTGCAGTCACGACAACGCCGAAAAATATTCCAAATTAGCTCCATAATATCGACAGAAACATGGCAAACGTTGTTTATAATCAATCCTCAAGGTGTTTTTCAAATATCTATTCGATAATATATCAACCGGGACAATTGGTTTCTCAGTAGAAGCGATTGGAATAATGGCTACCTCTGTATTTTACGCAAGAATTTCTCTGGGAGCATCAGGTGACCACTTGCGCAATGAAGCCGCCTACGGGTATTCTTCAACATAAATTCATAAAACTATGTCACAATGCTGTAGACACCTTGGGGATACGTAGAAAGCGTAATCTGGTTGATAGGGAATTCACAGCTCAATAGGGACGCATCGGAACGCAGGGCTTTCAAAAGATGAGTTACTTCCGGATTGGATTTTTCTCAGGCTTTAGCCTGTAACATCAGTTCTGTTATACTCACAGAAAATATTTAATAATAATTTGGGAACGTTATTTTTCCAAAAATGAAAATACTGCCCCCTAGTACCAACAGGTTAATAACTTTTCATGTTAAAAATTGTGCACTCTCCTCAAACAATAGCATGGCATTCTTTCACTACAATAGCAACTGAAAATTGGACAGTGCAGTTAGATTAACAAGAATTTAAGCTTTCTGCTAATATCAGATATGTCTATGTCCTGGGAAATGTTCTTGTTACTTACAACTTGATGCTAATCGCATTAGCCTACATTAGCTCAACCGTCCTGTAGAAGGGACACCGATCCCGAAGAAGGTTTACTTTGTGGAATTTCTTTCCTTCTTAATGTGTTTGAGCCAATCAGTTGTGTTGTGACAAGGTAGGGGTGGTATACAGAAGATAGCCCTATTTGGTAAAAGACCAAGTTAAAACCTGTTGTAACTCCCCATCCCGTATCCGGGATCGTTGTCATCATCTGACACTCATTAGCATAACGCAACGGACATAAATATTACTAGAAAATATTCCTATTCATGAAATCACAAGTGAAATATATTGAAACACTTAGCCTTTTGTTAATCACTCTGTCATCTCAGATTTAGAAAATATGCTTTACAGCCAAAGCAAGACAAGCATTTGTGTAAGTTTATCGATAGCCTAGCATAGCATTATGTCCAGCTAGCAGTAGGCAACTTGGTCACGAAAATCAGAAAAGCAATCAAATTAAATAATTTACCTTAGATGAGCTTCGGATGTTTTCACTCACGAGACTCCCAGTTGGATAGAAAATGTTCCTTTTTTCCAAAAATATAATTTTGTAGGCGAAATAGCTCCGTTTGTTCTTCTGTTCTTCACGTTTGGCTGAGAAATCGACCGGAAATTTCGGTCACGAAAACACCAAAAAATATTCAAAATTAGCTCCATAATATCGACAGAAACATGGCAAACGTTGTTTATAATCATTTTTTTTGTTCACTTTAATAAAACCTGTTAAGGCTCGGGACAATACTGCCCCCTTTGGATGAATTGCGTGCCCATAGTAAACTGAAACAAAATCTGTCCAAAATTGCTAATATATGCATATAATAATAATTATTGAATAGAAAACACTCTAAAGCTTCTAAAACTGTTTGAATTATGTCTGTATGTATAGCAGAACTCACAGGGCAGCCAATCTCACAAACTAGTTTTCTCATCAGGAAAGTTGGGCCAACTTTGACGTCATCGCCCCCACCCTTCCCAACCAGCTATGGATCTGGCATCAGTTTCTATGTCTTCCGCGAGATGTCTTCTATCAGTAGAGCGTTTAATTGTGCAAATCCTGCGAGCTTTGACCCTTTGGCAGGCAAAATACTGGGTGTCGCAAGAAAATACATGCACTTTCAGGCGCACGTTGCGCACAGAGCTCCCTTTGTTCCAACTTGCACAAGAAGAAGTCAGTTTGTCCGGTCGATTTGAGAATTGTTTTGTACGTTAATAACATCCTAAAGCTTGATTCTGCACTTAGTTTGACCAGTTTAGTCGACATATAATATGTCATTTTGAAGTTTTGATGCGCAACTGTTCGGGACCAGAAGTCATTTTGGATGCATTTCAGCTGGAACTTGTCGCATTTGCTAACACAAAGACACACGACTTGAAACCAAACGCTGTTTTGGGTAAGTATGACTCCTTCCACTACATTCTGATCAAAGACCATCAAAGGTAAGGGAATATTTATGTTGTAATTTTGTGTTTCTGTTGACTCCAACATAGCCGAGAAATATTGCTTATGTCTGAGCGAGCGCCGTCTCAGATTATTGAATAGTTAATGATTTCTGTAACGTTAAAAAGAAATGTGACAAAGCGATTGCATTAAGAAGCAGTGTATCTTTCTAACTATATGTAGAACATATATATTTAGTCAAAGTTTATGATGTGTATTGCTGTTATCTGGCGTTATCTGGCGGAGCTATCTATAATTTCTCGGGGCATTTTTTAGCATTTTCTGAACATGGCGTCAATGTAAACAGAGATTTATGGATATAAATTGCATATTATTGAAAAAAACATAAATGTACTGTGTAACATGTCCTATTACTGTCATCTGATGAAGATTTTCAAAAGGTTAGTGAATTATTTTTCTTTTAATCCTGCATTTGTGATTGCATCTTTTGTTCGACAAAATGGCTACATATCGTCTGTGTCTTTGTGGTGGTTTGACATACATATGTGCTATGTTTTTGCCGTAAAACATTTTAGAAATCTGACTCGCTGGGTAGATGAACAAGGTGTTTATCTTTCATTTGAGCTATTGGACTTGTTAATGTGTGGAGGTTAAATATTTCTAAGAATATTTTTGCATTCTGTGCACCACGGTTTGAGTTGAGTGGGGGGGGGGGGGTGGTACCCCTTGGGGAACCTGTAGCGTGAACACGTTAAAATCAATCCTCAAGGTGTTTTTCAAATATCTATTCGATAATATATCAACTGGGACAGTTGGCTTTTCAGTAGAACTGAGAGGAAAAATGGCTACCTCTGTATTTTACGCAAGAATCACTCTGAGAGCCATCAGGTGACCACTTACGCAATATAG
Organism: Oncorhynchus masou masou; assembly: GCF_036934945.1. Lineage (NCBI taxonomy): Eukaryota > Metazoa > Chordata > Actinopteri > Salmoniformes > Salmonidae > Oncorhynchus > Oncorhynchus masou. The sequence goes on from NC_088243.1 coordinate 53,846,025, forward strand.
TCGCTTACGCTCATTCTTCAACATAAATGCGTGAAACTAGTCAAAATGCTGTAGACACCTTGGGGAATACGTAGAAAAAGGAATCTGGTTGATAGCCCATTCACTGCTCAATCGGGACTCATCGGAACGCAGAGCTTTCAAAACATGAGTCACTTCCGGATTGGATTTTTCTCAGGCTTTGGCCTGCAATATCAGTTCTGTTATACTCACAGACAAGATTTTTACAGTTTTGGAAACTTTAGAGTGTTTTCTATCCTAAGCTGTCAATTATATGCATATTCTAGTATCTTGTCCTGACAAAATAGCCTGTTTACTCTGGGAACGTTATTTTTCCAAAAATTAAAATACTGCCCCATTTTTACAAGAAGTTAATATTATGGCAAGAACAGCTCAAATAAGCAAAGAGAAATGACAGTCCATCATTTATTTAAGTCATCAAAGTCAGTCATTCTGGACATTTCAAAAATGTTGAAAGTTTCTTCAAGTGCATTCGCAAAAAAACATCAAGCGCAATGATGAAACAGGCTCTCATAAGGACTGCTACAGGAAAGGAAGACCCAGAGTTACCTCTGCTGCAGAGGATAAGTTCATTAGAGTTAACTGAACCTCATATTTCAGCTCAAATAAATGTTTCATAGACTTCAAGTAACAGACACATCTCAACATCAACTGTTCAGAGGAGACTACGTGAACCAGGCATTCATGGTCGAATTGCTGCAAAGAAACCACTTCTACTGGACACCAATAATAAGAAGAGACTTGCTTGCGCCAAGGAACACGAGCAATGGACATTAGACCGGTGGAAATCTGTCCTTTGCTCTGATCAGTCCAAATTTGAGATTTTTGGTTCCAACCGCTGCGTCTTTATGAGACGCAGAGTAGGTGAACAGATGATCTCTGCATGTGTGGTTCTCACCATGAAGCTTGAAGGAGGAGGTGTGATGATGTGGGGGTGCTTTGCTGGTGACACTGTCAGTAATTTATTTAGAATTCAAGGCACACTTAACCAGCATGGCTACCTCAGCATCCAGCAGCAATACATCATCCCATCTGGCTTGCGCTTAGTGGGACTATCATTTGTTTTTCAACAAGACAATGACCCAACACACCTCAGGCTGTGTAACAGCTTTTTTACCAAGAAGGATAGAGATGGAGTTATGCATCAGATGACCTGGAGAGATGGTTTGGGATGAGTTGGACCGCAGAGGGAAGGAAAAGCAGCCAACAAGTGCTCAGCATACTGTGCAATTATCTATAAGGTCCCTCAGTCGAGAAGTAAACTTCAAACACAGATTCAACCACAAGGTTTTCCAATGCCTCATACATATTGGTAGATAAAAAGTCAAATTTTAAAAAGCAGACATTGAATATGCCTTTGAGACTGGTGAAGTTATTATTTACACTTTGGATGGTGTATCTATGCACCCAATCGCTTGATAGATACAGTCGTCTTCCTAACTCAAGGAAGAAAACCGCTCAGGGATTTCACCATGAGTGTAAGGGTTTTCCTACTCTTCGTCTGAAGAGGAGAGGCGAAAAGGATCGGAGGACCAATATGATGCGGCGTGGTAAGTGTCCATGGTTCTTTTATAAGAAATACTCAACATGAACAACTGAATACAAAAACAATAAACGTGGAACGAACAAAAACCAAAACAGTACCGTGTGGTGAAAAACACACGGAAAAGACACGGAAACAAAAACCCACAAACAAACAGTGAAACCCAGGCTACCTAAGTATGATTCTCAATCAGAGACAACTAATGACACCTGCCTCTGATTGAGAACCATACTAGGCCGAAACATAGAAATCCCCAAATCATAGAAAAACAAACATAGACTGCCCACCCCAACTCACGCCCTGACCATACTAAATAATGACAAAACAACAGAAATAAAGGTCAGAACGTGACAATGAGGTCGATGGTGACTTTAAAACAGTTAAAGAGTTAAATGGCTGTGATGGGAGAAAACTGAGGATGGATCAACAATATTGTAGTTACTCCACAATACTAAGCTAATTGTCAGAGTGAAATTAAGGAAGCCTGCAAAAGAATACAAATATTCCAAAACATGCATCCTGTTTGCAACAAGGTTCTAAAGTAATTCTGAAAAGAAATTGTCTAAGAAAATCACTTTTTGTCCTGAATACAAAATGTTATGTTTGGGGCTAATCCAATACAACACATATCAGAGTACCACTCTACATATTTTTTCAAGCATAGTGGTGGTTGCATCATGTTGTGGGTATGCTTGTTATAGTTATATAGGACTGGAGAGTTTTTCAGGATGAAAAATCTACGGAATGGAGCTAAGCACAGACAAAATCCTAGAGGAAAACCTGCTTTCCACCAGACACTGGGAGATTAATTCACCTTTCAACAGGACAATAACCTAAAACACAAGGCCAAATCTAGATGTTTACCAAGAAGACAGTGAATGTTCCTGAGTGGCCGAGTTACAGTTTTTACTTAAATCTACTTGAAAATACAGGGCATTCGGAAACTATTCAAACCCCTGGACTTTTTTTGATTAAATGAATTGGGTTTTTTTCCCTTATCAATCTACACACAATACACCATAATGACAAAGAAAAAAAGTTTTTATACATTTTGGCAAATGTATTACAAATAAACATTTACCTAAGTATCCAGACCCTTTACTCAGTACTTTGTTGAACGACTGTTGGCAGCAATTATAGTCTCAAATCTTCTCTGGTATGATGTCACAAGCCTGGCACACCTGTTTTTGGGGAGTGTTTCCCATTCTTCTCTGCAAATCCTCACAAGCTCTGTCAGGTTGGATGGGGAGTGTCGCTGCACAGCTATTTTCAGGTCTCTCCAGAGATATTCTATCATGTTCAAGTTCGGGCTCTGGCTGGTCCACTCAAGTACATTCAGAGACTTGTCCTGAAGCTTCACCTGCATTGTCTTGGCTGTGCTTAGGGTTGTTGTCCTGTTAGAGGGTGAAGCTTTGCCCCAGTCCGAGGTCCTGAGTGCTCCAGAGCAGGTTTTCATCAAGGAAATGTATGTACTTTGCTCTGTTCATCACTCCTGACTGGTCTCCCAGTCCCTGCAAAACTTATCCCCCAATTGCTCAGTTTGGCCGGGCTGCCAGCTCTAGGAAGAGTCTTGGTGGATTCAAACGTCTTCCATTTAAAAAAGATGGAGGTCACTGTGTTCTTCAGGACCTTCAATGCTGCAGAGATGTTTTGGTACGTTTCCACAGATCTGTGCCTCGACACAATCCTGTCTCGGAGCTCTAAAGACAGTTCCTTCGACCTCATGGCTTGGTTTTTGCTCTGACATGCACTGTTAACTGTGGGACCTTATATAGACAGGTGTGTGCCTTTCAAAGTCATGTGAATTTACCACAGGTTGACTGCAATCAAGTTGTAGAAACATCCCAAGGATGTCACAGACCTGCTGTTTTCAACTGTCTAGAGACAGCAGGAGCGGTAGAGATACTTTGAATGATCGGCTATGAAAAGCCAACTGACATTTACTCCTGAGGTGCTGACCTGTTGCACCCTCGACAACCACTGTGATTATTATTATTTGACCCTGCTGGTCATCTTTGAACATTTGAACATCTTGGCCATGCTTTGTTATAATCTCCACCCGGCACAACCAGAAGAGGACTGGCCACCCCTCATAAAACAATTATTCTCTAGGTTTCTTCCTAGGTTCTGGCATTTCTAGGGAGTTTTTCCTAGCCCCGTGCTTCATACACCTGCATTGCTTGCTGTTCGGGGTTTTAGGCTGGGTTTCTGTACAGCACTTTGTGACATCAGCTGATGTAAGAAGGGTTTTATAAATAAATTTGATTGACATTTGATTGATGATCAATGGAAACAGGATCCACCCGAGCTCAGTTTCGAGTCTCTTAGCAAAGGGTCTGAATACTTTTGTAAAAAAATTATATATTTTTCTTTCGGTTTTATACATTTAAAAAAAAAACAATGTTTTCACTTTGTCATTGTGTGTATCGTGTGTAGAATGATTAGAAAAACATATATTCAATCCATTTTGGATTAAGGCTGTAACGTAACAAAATGTGGAAAAGGGGAAGGGGTATGAATACTTTCCAAATGCACTGTACATGGCAAGACCTGGAAATGGTTGTCTAACAATGATCAACAACCAGTTTGACAGAGCTTGAAGAATTTTGAGAATAATAGGCAAATTTTGCACAATCCAGGTGTGGAAAGCCGTAATCGCTGCCAGTAGAAAAGTATTGGTTCGTGAATACTTCTGTAAATTTGCAAAAATTTCTAAAAACATGTTTTCACTTTGTCATTAAAGGGTATTGTGTGTCGATTGGTGAGAAAAAATATACATTTAATCCATTTTGAATTCAGGCTGTCACAAAACAGAATGTGGAATAAGTCAAGGGGTTTGAATACTTTCTGAAGCCACTGTATATTTCAGCTAATTAATCAATATATTAAAATAGCAGAACTATGCCAGGACAGGCTTTCAATGGTGCTATCCTACTCCTGACACCATTTAGTTCATTAGAGGTGTACCCTGACCAGGACTCAAAATGTGGTCTCTTTGACTGTCATTTCAAAACTATTATACCAAAAGGCTAACATTTCTTGCTAAGGTTACTAGGTGTTATTGAGTATTTTTTACAAAGGGTTCAAATGTTATCTTATTTTTTTCAGATATATTTTTTATACTCTCACTCACCTGACTTTGCACAAAAATGTAATCTGGTAAACAGTAAATCAGCAATATATGGCCTTAGTTGTATTAACAACCAGTTAATCCAATTGCCAAAATATACATGTTTAAAAATTGCCCTGTGATTGTAATATGCTAGCTTCAGGGTTGCCAAATTACAGTACATTAAACTGCTTTCACATTAGGCAATTTGCTCATCCATGACCTGAACGAGTATGGCCCGTTCACGGGGATGGCAATCATACACCTTCCATCTGGATTGGAGTTGACCTGTGTGACTCAGTTAGTAAGAGCATGGCCCTTGCAACACCAGGGGTCATATGTGCAAATGTATGGACTCACTGTTGTCACTTAGTATAAATGTGTTTGTTACGTAAATTACATATATTACAGTACCGTATTGGTCAATTAAATTTTGGAAAGCAATGTGACCCCAATGTGACCCCCCCCCCCTCCCCCAGTCATACTGAGAATCTTGACTGTACACAAAGGTGAAACCAGGTATGGTTACTGTGTATTTAAGGCTCAAAAACAAAAACATCATGAAATGCATGTTCAACACATGTAAAAGAAAGAGTATTGGCCAAGGTCTCAACATAATATAAACAGTTTTGACCAAGGCCTCAATCATTCCAGAAGAACGAAGGTGAAGGTCTATAGAATTGTACTTCTATTTAAACTAAAGTTTTCGCCTGTCCTTGATTAAGATGGAGTTTCACAAACACACGGACAGAATGTTTATATACTGAGGATCAGGGGGCTTCTACTCTTCCAATCCACTTCTCTTCCCTTTCCTTACCCCTTTTCCTCTCCTCAACCTACCTCCTTTCCTCACATCTGCCCTGTGCCTCCTTCTCCTCCCCCTAACCCCCCAACTCCTCCCCTTTCTCTCCCCCCGCCCTCCCCTCCTCTTCTCCTCGTGTTCCAGTTCAGTCTCTCTGTGGGAGTCAGTCTGTAGGCTGGGGCCACTCCCCCGCTGTCCCCTGATCCTCTGTGAGTGAGGCATGAGAATAGCGATGGGGATTCCCCCTCTCACAGGCTCAGCCCATTACTTCCCTGCTGAGGCCTGAGCTCACTTCCCAGCTCTCACCCCCACCAGCCGATCTACTATACATACAGTAATACAGTTGCAGTAGGATATCACACTGAGGTAGCCCCACAGAAATAGAGTCCATTCATTGACTTGAATGTGCAGGCACGTTATAATAATTATATTTCTAGGGTAGCCCACTGTGCTGTAAAATAGATTGAGTTACAGTAGCTTAGCCAATAGACACAATTACTGTATATCCTAGGATCTATGCCATAAAAAAAATTGCATTGAGATGAGGAGAAGAAACTATTTAAGAGTATTGGGGCGCAGCCCAGGTCCTGATAGTGTGAAAACAATAAGGAGGTGTTTGGCTTGTGATAGGCTGTGATAGGCCCAGTGTAGAGAGACAGGAAGCTGCTCTGACTGAAGGGACTTGGACTGTGGAAACAGCAGGATGGAGAAAATTACTCTATCAACACAATAACCCCTTGTGAGACTAGCAACACAGAGGGTCAGCCTATTTTCATGTGGATAGACATCAGTTGAAGCACGTAGTTTTGAACGGTAGTGCGGCGTACAGAGATAGCCAGGTAATAGAGAATACACATGCTCTAGCAACCATACTCTTGAGTTCAGTGTTGTTGTTCCAATTCATACCATAGTAATGAATTACTAATCAGTTGCAATATTGTTTGATACATTGTAGAACACTAATATAATGTCATTCATGGACACGACAGCATTCATAAAATGAATTGCCCTCACACACTGTCAGAGCCAAAAACACACACATGGAGAAAAAGGATCACACAGAGCCAGCTGGGGCAGCTGGCCAACTGAGAGAAAATGAGTGAGCTGAGAGAGAGAGAGAGAGAGAGAGAGAGAGAGAGAGAGAGAGAGAGAGAGAGAGAGAGAGAGAGAGAGAGAGAGAGAGAGAGAGAGAGAGAGAGAGAGATAGAGAGAGAGAGAGAGAAAGGGAGGGAGCACAGTCCTCTCAGAGAAAGGGCAGGAAAGTCCATACATAGCCAGCAGGAAGAGCTGTGTCAGGCAGGAAGCTCCTTGTATGGGTTTCTTGGCGGCTGGGAGAGTGACATTTCCTCTGCTGGTTGGCTCCCAGAGCAGAGATCACATGACCACAAGGCTCCTGGGAGACTGCAGGAGCGGGCAGCAGCCAGCTGCTGGATGGCTGGGCCAGGAATCAGCTCTAGGCTCTCAGCTCCACTCCCTTTCTCTCTACTGTAAACCTACTGTAGCATGTTGACTGCAGCCTGCTCCTGTACTTTACTGTAGCGGCCCTCCTCTTGCTACTAACTAATCTGACTGGGCCAGAAAGCAGCTTTGAACATGTTTGGTATCTTTTTTGTGTCTACTATCTTCCTGTATTTCACACCTTTTTCCAACACAATGATGCATAGAGATTAATCAATGTAGTAATTTGTTGTTATCTTACTTGCTGAACAGGCTACAACACAGCAGGCTCATATTACGGTATGTGTGTCAAATGTGACAGACAGACAGAAAGACAAATCCCCCTTTCAGACTGACAGCCGTACCCACCAACAGACACACAGTAACATTACACACTGTAGATACAGCAGAAGTCGGAAGTTTACATACACTTAGGTTGGAGTCATAAAAGCTAGTTTTTCAACCACTCCACAAATTTCTTGTTAACAAACGATAGCTTTGGCAAGTCAGTTAGGACATCTACTTTGTCCATGACACAAGTAATTTCTCCAACAATTGTTTACAGACAGATTATTTCACTTATAATTCACTGTATCACAATTCCAGTGAGTTAGAAGTTTACAAACACTAAGCTGACTGTGCCTTTTAAACAGCTTGGAATTCCAGAAATGATGTCATGGCTGATAGGCTAATTGACATCATTTGAGTCAATTGGAGGTGTACCTGTGGATGTATTTCAAGGCCTACCTTCAAACTCAGTGCCTCTTTGCTTGACATCATGGGGAAATCAAAAGAAATCAGCCAAGACCAGAGAAAACAATTGTAGACCTCAACACTTCTGGTTCATCCTTGGGAGCAATTTCCAAACGCCTGTAGGTACCATATTCATCTGTACAAACAATAGTACGCAAGTATAAACACCATGGGACCACACAGCCGCTCAGGAAGGAGACAATTCGGTCTCCTAGAGATGAATGTGCTTTGGTGCGAAAAGTGCAAATCAATCCCAGAACAACAGCAAAGGACCTTGTGAAGATGCTGGAGGGAACAGGTACAAAAGTATCTATATCCACAGTAAAAACGAGTCCTATATCGACATAACCTGAAAAGCTACTCAGCAAGGAAAAAGCCACTGCCACAAAACCGCCATACAAAAGCCAGACTATGGTTTGCAACTGCACATGGGGACAAAGATCACACTTTTTAGAGAAGTCCTCTGGTCTGATGAGGCAAAAATAATAATGACCATCGTTATGTTTAGAGGGAAAAGGGGGAGGCTTGCAAGCCGAGGAAGAACACCATCCCAACCGTGAAGCACAGGGGTGGCAGCATCATGTTGTGGGGGTGCTTTGCTGCAGGAGGGACTGCTGCAGTTCACAAAATAGATGGCAACATAAGGATGGAAAATGATGTGGATATATTGAAGCAACATCTCAAGAAATCAGTCAGGAAGTTAAAACTTGGTCGCCAATGGGTATTCCGAATGGACAATGACCCCAAGCATACTTCCAGTTGTGGCACAATGGCTTAAGGACAACAAAGTCAAGGTATTGGAGTGAACATCACAAAGCTCTGACCTCAATCCTATTGAAAATTTGTGGGCAGAACTGAAAACTTGTGTGCGAGCAAGGAGGCCTACAAACCTGACTCAGTTACACCAGCTCTGTCAGGAGGAATGGGCCAAAATTGACCTAACTTGTGGAAGGCTACCCGAACCATTTGACCCAAGTTAAACAGTTTAAAGGCAATGCTACCAAATACTAATTGAGTGTATGTAAACTTCTGACCCACTGGGAATGTGATGAAAGAAATAGAAGCTGAAATAATGAATTCTCTCTACTCTCATTCTGAGTTTAAAACCGAGTTTAAATATATTTGGCTAAGGTGTATGTAAATGTCCGACTTCAAATGTAGATATACAGTGACTCGGTGTGTTAGACACATACATCTGAAAAGGGACATTTACTAATGCCGTGCACCTGCTCCCTTGCTCTCCCGCTCTCTCTTTCTGCAATGGAAGGGGTGAGAGGGTGGGTCTGGGTGAAGATAAGCCTCAGACAGACACACACACACACACACACACGGCTTGGTGTCATGTCTCTGCATAAAATAACATCATTTAGTCGGGCAACAGGGAAGTACCCAGTCTCAATGGAAATGGGGTTTAACTAGCATTGCTGGCATAGCTGGCATAGGACAGCATAGCAGGCATTCCTCTGGCTGCCAGGTTAGACCCAGGGGAGGAGCTGTGCTCTGCTGGACCAGGATGGAGTGACTGCAGGACAGGATTTCCAGCCTGGAAGTGTATGGAGGAAGGACTGTTCTGGCCAGAACAAAGAGTATTATGTACTGTTCCGATGAAGATGAAGTGGGGTGATGTGTTTTTGTGATAAATAATGTTATGGGGGTGGGGGGAGAGAGAGAGAGGGGAGGGCATACAAGGGATGGCTGTTGCTGTTTTGGAGAGAAAAAGGAGATGAAGATAAGTAGCCACAAGAAAAAGTACAAACAGCAAAAGGCTAGACATTCCACGAGAAAGGAGAGTAGGAGGCTACTTTCATCACTTACACACTTAAACCAGACAGCTCTTGCTCTGCTATCTCCCTCAACTTTTAAAGATAACGTGGAAGAGAGGGAGAATAGAGCTAAAGGTAATAGCATCATTCTCATCTCCATTCTCACTGCAGCTTTTAGCCTGCTGGCCAGGATAGAATAACTGCACAAAGCTGGGGTCATTACTCACAATGGAGGGGCCCTATTTGTAGAAATTGTGTGTGTGTGTGTGTGTGTGTGTGTGTGTGTGTGTGTGTGTGTGTGTGTGTGTGTGTGTGTGTGTGTGTGTGTGTGTGTGTGTGTGTGTGTGTGTGTGTGTGTGTGTGTGTGTGTGTGTGTGTGTGTGTGTGTGTGTGTGTGCTTGCGTGCGTGCGTGTGGGTGTGTGTGCATGCGTGTATGCATCCCTATGTGAATTACACTTCACTGTGTGTGGATATTTCCAGCCTGTGAAAAAAACAGACGTTTAGCAGCGAGGTGCTCTCGTTGTAATCGAACATCATTACTGACTGCTTCACGTACATTAGAGTCTGGAAATGGTCGGGGAGAGGAGGAGAGGAGGAAGAGGGGGTAGTTGAATGGGTAATTTTAGTGATGTGGGGCATTTAGGCATTTGCGTATTTAGCGCAACAAGATATCCCAGGTTTACCAATATGACTTCAGATTCTGATGTTCATCCACATTTCTCCAAATGTCAAAGTTGCTCCAAATTCGAAGTTGAGGGTTAAGGTTTTGGATAGGGTTTAAACAAACAACAAATCAAAAATGATTGTCTACCACTGGGATTGAACGCACGACTTTCAGATCCGGAGTCGTTGGATTACGCCTGTCCACAACGCCCTAGCAAAACCCAAGCATACGTGCTAGTAATAGCGCTCACTGTTGTCCCCACTGGCCAGATTTGAATGGATTTCCTGACATCCTCTGGGCAAGGACAGATGTCAAATTTGTAAGTCAAATCTTGAGCAATCTGCCTGATTTAGCTATAGTCTAACGGTTGAAGCTATTGAACATTGAACGCATGCATGATCTGATCATATACTGTTGGTTATGATAGAGATAGATTGATGGATAGATAGATGTACAGAAAGGAGGGAGGGGAGGAACTGTAGGGGCAAGTATGTTCACAGGTTCGTGACGAGGGGCTGCGATTGAAGATGTAGTGGTTTAGGATTTAGGCCTTGACTTCACGTAAAAGGTAGCAAACCGTCAACTGTTTGACATTTAGAAACGGAAAGAAAAGTCCAGAAAAAACACCATAGAAACGTGTGTGTCCATGCGTCCGTACGTGTGTGTGTGAGAGTCCGTCCGTCTGTGGCTTCCTGCATGCATACGTACGAGCAGCAGAAGCTCACAGCAGGTACCCCAGCCCGCCTCGTTCTCCTCGTCCCCTGGCTCGCCACCCCGGTGACATCACTCAGAGTGTAAGTGGCGATCAGTTCCACCTCATCACAGAGGAACTATAAATAGACGTAGAATGGTTCCATGGGACCGGAGAGGACAGCTGTAGTGAGTGGGTGGGAAAAAAAGATCGGGCCAGATGATCACACATTTGTCGTATCCCTACTCCCAATTTCTCCCACTCCCCAGGCAGTGCCCATGCTGCCACCCCCGAGACTGACAACACCTCCAGGGTTCTGTCAAAGAAACAGACACACACACTGTCAGATGCGCACACACAGACACACACACACACACACACACACACACACACACACACACACACACACACACACACACACATACTGTTCACAAGCATGCACAGACACACACACACACACACACAAACACACATACACACACCGTCTAACAACTCCCTACACCTGTTTGCCTAGTTTTACTGCTACAGTGTTTTTCCAGAGGGGGTGACTACGCCATTATAAAAGGAGCTTAATGCTGGCAGGATGGAGAGTGCTCTTACATCACCTCTTGTAGGTGTGTTTCTTTTGTAATACCTGTAACACCTGACACAGGACACAAGGGAATGCAAGCACGAAGAGGTGTGTGTCCATGCGCACACACACACAACTACAGAAGGTTTACAAGTCAGTCAGTGTAGCTAGCAGGACAAAGTGCTTCCCTCTCCCTGTGACAAGCGCTATTAGTTATCCCAGTGTATTACATTTGCCACTGTTTTGGTTGCGTGACTGAAGCTTTCTTCATGTGGCACGTTATGTTATTTATCATGAATTCATTTCGCACGCATGAAGGCATTACCTAATGACTGAGTCAATGGATTCTGAATGGCCCTTGGCTGTGAAGGGGACTTTATGGTAAAAGATTAAATTGTGATGAGGTCTGTCGGCGCTACGCAGGGAGAAAGGGACAGATATGGGAAAAGAAGGGAGTAAATAGATTGTGTGTGTGTGTGTGTGTGTGTGTGTGTGTGTGTGTGTGTGTGTGTGTGTGTGTGTGTGTGTGTGTGTGTGTGTGTGTGTGTGTGTGTGTGTGTGTGTGTGTGTGTGTGTGTGTGTGTGTGTGTGTGTGTGTGTGTGTGTGTGTGTGTGTGTGTGTGTGTGTGTGTGTGTGTGTGTGTACCGCATGTTCTCTCACTACAGCTCGTAGCAGGTGGCTGGCTGTAGTGTGCCGGGTAGGAGTAGGACAATTGCCATAGCTGCGGGAAGATCTTTGGGGGTGGGGGTGCTGCAATTTTTTCGCGCTACAGATGGCTGTATCAGTCCACTAACACATAACTAGTAAAGGCCCAGTGCACAACTTTTGTGGGGAAATAAAAAACAATAAAACGTGATCTGAAAAACTGTTATATTGATGTTTCTCATAGTTGCGGCTGAACGAGGACATGGATAATATTCTGTACCTCTAGCAGTTTTCTGTATGCACAGATTTGTTGTTGTTGTTGCCTGTGCTACAGACAGCTATATCACTCCACTAATACATGACTAGTAAGGCCCAGTGCAGAACTTTATTAAACACTTGTAACTTTTTATTTTCTTTGTTTTGTAAACCTTTTTTACGGGGACGCTACAGCCTCAGCACCCCTACTTCGCACTGCTGTGAGAACTGCTCTCTGTTTTGATTGACAGTTGATGATGTCACCTAATTGGACATCTGGACAGGAGAGAATTCCCACCAGCACTCCTTCTTTCTTTCAGCAAAAAGCATTGTAAGTTTTAAACACATCATGGGAACAAACTATAATTGAGCAATAGGACTGACAACCAGAGTCTTTCTGTGACTAAAGCATTGTTCTACCCTCAACATCAACAAATATTCTAGGAAAATATTTAGCTTTACAGAAATAAGTTACAGCTTACCAACAGCGATCCTGCGGTACCTTTGGACAATAGTTTCTGCTAAGCTGACAAATCGCTATCTGACCCCAACCACCAAACCCCATGACTTTTGAATTAGTGTGGCAACACTGGGAACTTACTGTATACTGTACTGTTGTCTTGGTTCTTGTGAAACCACTATGACTCTCGTTATCCTTTGACCTTCCAGTGAAACCACTGACCCGTCAGTGACACAGTGAATCCTCATGAGACACGTTGAGGTCTGGGAACTTGTCCATCCAAGGGAGGCTTAAGAATGGGGATGAAGTAGAATGAATATAGATACTGATCAGTTTTGCTCGCCAAACCTCGTACCCGTTGGTCTCCTCGCTAGCCGTCGTGACTAAATGCAACAGTCTTCAGGAAGCATTTTCTTCTCAGTGGCTGTGCGTGCCGTTCAAGATTAGGGAGGGCAGTAAGAAAACATGATGCGCATGGCCTTATTTCTGTTACAGCATATTGGAAGACTGTCATTCATATTCAATTCACCCAGCTCAATGTGACATCGATAGGTTTAGGCTGCTACGTGATACTTGAATTTGCCGTACAAAGTACCCATCATGAGTCTGCTACAACCTAGCCTACAAATGAAAGTTTATAGCGTACCGTATGTGCACGGATCGAGAGACAAATTGAATGAACCAAGGGGACAGACAGTCAGAGGCATCATGCCCAAAGGGGGCACAGATTTGCCCCCTCAGTTTTGTCCTGTTTAGTAATAATAATAATAATAATAATAACAATTAAAAAATATATTGAATTTGGCTTTAGCTAGCCCAGATAGTTTCCCGATATCCCAACCTCATAATTAGCTACCAAGTAGCAATACAGGCTATCAATCAAGTTAGAGTAGCTAGCTTGTCTAGCTATGATAACTTGCATGCCTGCTGGTAAGGTTGGAAGAATATTGAAAAGCAAGCAATAACTAAATGTATTGATTAAGGCTAACATTCCTTTCAATATTTTATGCAGATTTGAGCAGAGATGCAGAGAAGCATATTTAGTTTCTTAATAATAAAAGAAATAACTACCAGTCAGGAAGATGCTTATTTTTTTACATAGAAATAAGCATAATGATTATGGGTCTAGATTGCAGGAAAAATATGTTTTTGCTATAGCAAAATTATCCAACTTATGGACAGGGGGTTAACCACCCGCAGCCATCCTCACTTAATTTGTGTCCCCTCAGATTTTTGGGGTGCATGACACCCCTGCAGACAGTGACACATTCAATACCGCCATCTAGCTGATCTGGGATGTAATCATTAGTCCAAACCAGGGCTCTCCAAGCAAAACCTTCATACCATAAACGCTATTTGTCACTATATGGATATTATAGTAAAAGAACAAACACTAACGTGTTAGTAAACCCACAATCCAATCCATGTGTACAATCACGCAGTACATTGTACAGCAAGCAGTTTAGCAGTAACACCGGCAGTCCCTGGGAGCAATAAGTTAATCAAATCAAAAGCTTACATTGACTTGGAGGAGTTGAAGCAAAGTTATGTATGCTCCCGATCTGTCGTTAGCTCCCTGACACCACTGTCACCACCAGGCAGTCACTGATGGTGAAGCTCGCCACAATTGTTTAATTACATTGCTAGCTAGCTGTAGCTTATGCTTTCAGTACTAGATTCATTATCTGATCCGTTAGATAATATGTCAGTTCATCCTGCAAGACCTCTGATAGGTTGGAGAACCTCCACCGGAAGTTGTCGTAATTACTGTGTAAATCTATGGAAGGAGGTGAGAACCATGAGCCTCCTAGGGTTTGTATTGAAGTCAATGTACCCAGAAGAGGACAGAAAATAGTTGTCCTCCGGCTACACCATGGTGCTACCCTAGATGGTGCTGTTGAGACTGCTGTAGACCTTCATTGCAAATGAGCATGCTTTATTTTCTTGATGTTAATATTTTTTTCTATTGTTTAATCTTAAAAGGATACCTTTTTTAATGTTTAACTATATTTATTTTTAGGAAATTCACGTAGTAGAATGGTCCTCCCCTTCCACCTCAGAGAAGCCCACTGATCAATATCCATCATATCCCATACATAGAACTGTATATCATGTATTTCAGCAGTATGGCTTTCTGTTGTGAACAATAGGGCATTGTGACAGATCTATACATTACATCTCTATTTCCTGTACACCACTTTAAACATACAATACAGTAGTTAGCACCCTGCTGTGTACTAGGCAGTGGGAAGTGGAGTGTAGCAAAGCATCAGTTTTATCATGATAGGAGCCGAAGCCTCTCTGAAGGGGTTGACTGTATTTATTTACTTTAGTCTTAAAGGCGGTGTACATAGCCAGGCTTAAAGGCGTATCCAATAGCCAGGCTGGGAAAGAGAGGGTAACAACACTGGAGTCTCATGGGGGATCTGTTTGTGTTTCCTTGCCACCTAGGTGCCTTTGTTAAAGCAGTGCGCTACTTGAAGTGGAGTAGAAGTGGCATTTAATTTGGTGATACTTGAGAGAGTTGTTATTTTTGTTGTCTTTTTCGATTGGACTGTACTTGATGAAAAAGCGTTGTGTGTCCTTGGAAGTGCAATTAACGCTACTGAAAGAGTAAACGTGTTCAGAATAATGGCGAGTGTTGAGGCCAAAGTAGAGCCACACACACAAACGCACACCCGCACACGCACACACACACACACACACACACACACACACACACACACACACACACACACACACACACACACACACACACACACACACACACACACACACACACACACACACACACACACACACACACACACACACACACACACAGGGACACACACACGCCCAACCGAGCCCAGCTGGGGAGAGCAACAGGTGATATCCTGCGTGTGTGCGTATGTGTGTGTGTGTGTGTGTGGGTACACGTTAAAAAGCGCATCTGTTGGGTTAGCTTGGTGTGAGAGTGGTCTGGTCAGGTCTGGCCTGACAGCGTCGGGAGATAATTGAGTGGTGACGTCAGAGCTGGCAGACAGACGTTTTCTCAGCTTGGTGGAACAGATTTCACGCCTAAATCACAAGGCCCAGAACATGTCATAATAAACAATGCCATTGATGAATGGCCGCATCTGACCATCTTTAATGACCTCGTCTTCATGACCAGCAAAACACATTTCACTCTGTTTGTAATAACAAGCCCAAATAACAGGGTCTGGGAATCAATTAGTTGTAATAGGAAAATGCATGTAAATAGATGTATCCTGTGCTCTCCAGTGGTCAGTGACATGAAAAGGCATCCTGGACATTCTACTCAAAATGAGGTCACTTTGTATGTCCACAAGAAGCACAACAAAAATACTTTCAAGCAAATCCTTCTCCCACAGTCCCTGTCCTCCTCCTGGAATAGAGATGTGGGATACCGTACCAGTAAGGTCTTCATTCACACAGTCAGAGAGTCTGAGAGGCTCATCCCCCCCCCCCCCCCCCCCCCCCCCAGTGTCCTCCCACTGTTTAATATCTCCCTGCTGAGGTGAAAGGATGAGAGAGAGCTGTTCTGGGGCAGCCGTGTGTGTGTGTGTGCCCTCTTCACCACTACAGTGAGCTCCCAGCGGCCCCAACATATGCCAAGGGCCGAGGAGCAAGGAGCCAGGAGTTCAGAACCTCCAGCCTCACTCCCTGCTCACATTAAAGCCTGCTCTAATCACTGCGGGGACTTAGCCAATGATATGCTTATCAAACTGCATATTTCAAAAAAGCATCTTAAAAGGCCCGAGGGTGAAGAGGCAATAAGATCACATTTGTATGTGGATGAAAGGGAACAGACCTTGCATCAGAATAGAGGGGACGGATCATTAGCATCGCCAGATAAATCAGCAGCGCACAGGATAGAGGAGAGAGAGAGAGAGAGAGAGAGAGAGAGAGAGAGAGAGAGAGAGAGAGAGAGAGAGAGAGAGAGAGAGAGACGAAGAGAGACAAAGAGGGAAAGAGACAGAGATAAAGATGGAGAGAGAAGGGGAGTGAGAGTGAAAAGGAAGAGAAAAAAGAGAAAGAGCAAAGCAGAGACAGCCAGGTAGAAGGAGAGAGAGAAAGGGCAAAGGAGAGCGAGAAAGAGTGAAGGAGAGAGAGAAAGAACGAAGGAGAGGGAGAAAGAGAAAGAGTGAAAGAGAGAGAAAATTATAGGGAGAAGGGACTAAGGCAGAAAGGAACGACTCCCTTTTCGTCAGGCTTTTTGTATTCTATCACATAGCTCCCCAGAAAGAATAAGAGAACAAATATATTTTTTAACAAAGGACTCTTGAAGTGGAGGCCTGTGGGGGCCATGAGCTGGCTCCATTGTGGGTTAAGGCACAGTGAAGCCACAACACTCCCTCCCTTGCCCCCATTCTGCCCCCACCACCCCTCCTCAAACAGAACATGCCTGCGAGTGAGCTTTGATACTATGTGTGCTTGAAAGCCTTAGAACAGAAGCAAAGGGAAACAGTAATGCACACATCCCAGGCTCTGAAGTTGGTGTGTTGGACACGTTGTGACAAAGTTGGCCCAAAATAACTTCCCGCCTTGCACTGAATGCAGTCTGAGTACCTCCATATGCTGCAATCTGGCAGTGAACAAGACCTCACAAAGACAACAATGTGCGTTCAGATTAGAGCAAGAGCTAATAGATTTTCATATCACATATAGACTCTGTGACCACAATAATACTGTAGACAATGATGGAAAACATTTAGCTTTTTAAAACACTACGGGTGGTGAAATTTAAAATGCTTTTAAGTTGAAGAATAGGTGCAATCTCGGTCCTCGCGACTGCCCCTAAGGAATTGAACTTCAGTGCTGGTTTGTGCTTGTGTGTGTGTGTGCTCTGGTGTGTGTCCATGCCTGAACATATTGTTGTGTATAATTCAATTACTGTACAGTAATTATGTATATGTATCCGCCTGAAAAATGAGGCACCCTTTATCTTCCAGTAGTGCTGTATTGTTTGATTGCCGGCTGTTGTTGTTACTGTTTCTATCTCTGCATTGTTTTGTTGTGTTTGGACACACACATACACACACATACACACACACACATACACACTTTCAGTCAGCGGAAGAGAAGAGGGGTGTGTCGGGGATGTCTATTGGGGGGACTCTGAGTGTTAGCTAAGGGATATACACTGGAGCATTGGGACGGAGGATAACACTGCTAACATGGCAAAATCCCACACACGCACACACACACACCCGCACACACACACACACCCCTCATCAAAACTAGTTTAGAAAGTCAATTTGGGATCAGGAGACCAATTATTTTAATTATTTTCCTTTTCCTCTATGCCTCTCTCTTTTACTTGTTTTCCCTCTTCCTTTTTTTAGCTGTGTTTGCATTTGTGCGTATTTTGGTGGTGAGTGTATTGCACACCCCAACTTTGGGGGGAAAAAAACTCTAGGCCTACTTGTCTGCAGGATATGGATGTCAGTACAGTTATATAGTGCTCTGGGTTCAATGATGTTGGGCAACTTTTAAAAGTCGGGGCAACGATGTTTGATGACTGCCCCATGACGAAAGGCTGTGTCGCCTGGTGCTTCTTAAATCGGCCTTATCTTCAGAATTTGGATTCATTCATCTAAATAGGACTAAAATTGATAAGCTATTATCACATGTGCCAATTAGGCCTTCCATTTTTGTACATAAATTAATGTTCTCAGATAATTTACATCAATCAGTAGCTTACAGGCCTACAATTAAGCCCAGTCGCATGAACACCACAAGGAAGAGAGGGGCGGTGGAGTGGTCTAGTAATCAGAATGAGCACTAGGCAGATTATATTTTCAGTGATAATCATGATGAATATATAAATGGCAATGTAACTTACCTCCTTTGAAATAGGTGGCGGTTAAAATCCTCTCTTAGATACTGGAGAAGCACTTGTTACTGTCCACGCTTTCATCTTCTTCGTGCATTCGATAATAATGCCACGCAGCTCAATTCACAGAGACACACGCAGTCTCAGAACAATACATATAGAATCAAATTATTCCTAAACATACATCCTGTTTGCAACAAGGCACTAAAGTAATACTGTGCAATATGTGGCAAAGCAATTAACTTTTTGTCCTGAATATAAAGTGTTACGTTTGGGGAAAATCCATTACAGCACAATACTACCACTCTCCATATTGTCAAGTATAGTGGTGGCTGCATCATGTTATGGGTATGCTTGTAATCGTTAAGGACTGGAGAGTTTTTCAGGATAAAAAAGAAACGGAAAAGAGCTAAGCACAGGCAAAATCAAAGAGGAAAACTTGGTTCAGTCTGCTATCCACCTGTCACGCCTGCTCTCGCTCCTTCTCTCTGGTGCTCAAGAGCGCCAGGCTGCCCTTCATTACACACACCTGTCACCATCATTACGCACATCAGCGCTCATTGGACTCGTTCATGTTGTTGATTGCCTCCTCTACATCTGTCTGTTCCTCAGTTTTGTTCCCCGTGTCAGCGTTATTGTTGGAATTTTCTTGTTTGATTGATGTCCATTTTCCATTAAATGTACAGACCCTGAACTTGCACCTCGTCTTTAGCGTCGGTCCTTACAGAATGTTGACACCACTAGTTCTTGTTTTTTTGTTTAAGGTGGTGTGCCGCCGCCGCCGATGGAACCGGGGGTGCCTCTGCTGGCTCGTCGGGCTTCCACGCTTTAGTTGGCTCGAGAGGTTTCCTTGCCTTGGTTGGCTCAGCAGGCTCCCATCCCACGTCATGCCTCAGCCGGCTCGTCGGGCTCCCACGCATCACAGGATCATCAGGCTTTCACGCTTCTGCCAGATCATCAGGCTCCCACGCCTCAGCCAGCTTGTCCAGCGTCCATGCATCGGCCGGCCCTTCAGGCTCGCCCAGGCTGGGATCCGGGTGGCGCCCCTAGAGGGAGGGTACTGTCGCGCATGCTCCTGCTCCCCCTTGAGGGCACCAGGCTGCCCTTCATTACGTACACCTGTCACCATCATTGCACATTTCAGTGCTCATTGGACTCACCTGGACTCACCTGGACTCCTTTGCATTGTTGATTGCCCCCTCTATATCTGTATGTTCCTCAGTTTTGTTCCCCGTGTCATCATTATTGTCGTAATGTCGTTTTGTTGCCCCTGTCCAGATACTGTTCTTGTTTTGTTTGATGTCCATTTTCCATTAAATGTTCACTCCCTGTACTTGCTTCTCATCTCCAGCATAGGTCCTTACACTATCAGACACTGCAAGATGAATTAATATTTCAGCAGAGCAATAACCTAAAACACAAGGCCAAATCTACACTGGAGTTACCAAGAAGACAGTGAGTGGTCCTGAGTGATTGAGTTACAGTTACTTAAATCTACTTGAAAATCTATGGCAAGGCCTGAAAATGGTCTTGCCACAGAGCTTGAAGAATTTTGAAAAGAGTAATGGGCAAATGTTACACCATCCAGATGAGGAAAGCTCTTACAGACTTACACAGAAATACTCACAGCTGTACTCACTGCCAAAGGTGCTTCCACAAAGTATTACTCAGGGGTGTGAATACTTACATAAATTAGATTTTGTTCTGTATTTAATTTTCATTACATTAGCAAAAAATGTCTAAAAACATGTTTTCACTTTTTCATTATTAGGTATTGTGTGTAGATGGGTGAGAAAACAATATATTTCATCCATTTTGAATTCAGGCTGTAACTTTTTGAAGGCACCGTGTGTAGTAAGGGCTGGATTCAAGCCATATCGCCGAAGTATCACATCACAAAAGATCTGCATAAAAATGTCAAGGTAATTTACGATTGAGCCGACATCTGCAGTGTTTACAGTGAATGCAGTGTCCGCGACTGCTGGAACATTGCCTTTAATTGTAAATTGCACTATACAGCGGATCTTCAGCGTTACGGATTGAATAAAACCCTTAGCCCACGTAAAATTGACCTAAATGTCCAAAATCTAAAAACAGTATGATTGAATGATTTGAATCTTGTTTAAACACTTCCATTCATGCACAAATAGCAGGGGACGAGGTTCATATCAATTAGCCTAACATCTCAAAGTAGCATGTTCTGTCGATGAAATCATATCTAAGTTTCATATCTAAGTTGCTAGTCCCCATCTTTGTATAGTCTATATAGTCAATATTTCAATGAGAGTTCAACAGGAGAACAGTGATCAATGCAGTGACCATGAAATGTTCCCATGATGTGGGAACTGTGGGGGAATCCACCTTTTGAGCATGCACATATCGGACTTTGATACAGCCTATGATGTGCATGTATGTATAGGCTGTAATGTATGGGATGGATGGGGTCGAGGGTGAGGATGAGATGCTCCAATATGATTTTGGTCATGTACCAATGGAAATATTTGAAACCAGTCAATAATAAAGTATGGAAGGCAATTCTATACATATATATTTATATTTTATTTATATTTCATTTCTGGGAGGATAATTTACACCAAATATCCCATTGGCAGTTAAGCGCATTCAATGTGTTGAGAAGCCAGAAACAGTCACTTGATTTTACAAACACAAATACAAAATAAAGATAAACCACAAAATAATGAGCCGCATGTATATAACATACAAAAGAATCCCATGCCTACTCAGTAGGTAAGTACAATGTTCCAACAAGAAGATGTGGATATTGACACATTATTTTTTCTGTTAAAAAAATATAGTTTATCATTTTGCTTACATTCTAAAGAAATGAAGCAGTGCCCTCATATCGTCTCGTCCCTTTCTTTCCTTCCTCTTTGTCTGAGTATAACGTACATTCTGTAACAAAAATATCCCTTCAACCCTTAAGGCGAGACGCAACGCATCATCTCTCGCACACAGCCATGTCAAAACATCAGCAAGGCTTCACAAAAAGGCACCGAAAACGGGAACGTTGGCTGTTTAGTTGGTGTTTTTTTAAACCATTTTTTTTTTCCTTCTCTTTTTTTTGTCCACATAAACAGACTGATATGTCAGATGATGTGAGAAAGAGAAAGATAGTACCAGTGGAGGATATTTACAAAACAATAGAAACTAACATCACTCTTAACACATGCTTGAATACTTAAGTGCTTATTTCATCATCAAACAAAGTTTTTAAAAAAAAGAAGAAAACAAAGGAATTTAAACGCATCACAGCATCGTCATCACTACATCATAGAGAAAGTACTAGAATAGAAAATATGGCCCTGCTCACTTCAAATAATACAATGCAAATAGGTTTTTCACATCAA
Organism: Oncorhynchus masou masou; assembly: GCF_036934945.1. Lineage (NCBI taxonomy): Eukaryota > Metazoa > Chordata > Actinopteri > Salmoniformes > Salmonidae > Oncorhynchus > Oncorhynchus masou. The sequence continues at coordinate 53,867,945 of NC_088243.1, forward strand.
TGGTACCAAAGAATGGGGGATAAAAGAGCAAAACATGGCACGAGTACAATATACATATTATGTAGCTTATGTATATCATTCAATGTCTTTTGTAATGTAAATGACAGCCTCGGAGGGAAAGCCTGCCTTAGTACCAGGCAATGTTCAGTCTGTCAGTCTGTCTGTCTCCGTCTGTGCGTTCACTAATAGGAACGATGCCGGCTTCAACTCTGGCTCTAGAAAGTCTTGTGTGCTTTGTTTGAAGCACAGAATTTGCTTTATCAACAGAGAGAGAGAGAAAAAAATCCCTTTTTGTCTACTATATTGTCTTTGCCCAGTCCTTGACGTGTGTTTATTTTTATCTCTTCTTCAGGTGAATCTGAGGATTCACTGAACAGAGATTGCGGAGGGAGCAGGCAGAAAAGTGCTTTTCAGAAGGTGAATAACAAGTCTTTTGATGTTGATTTCTCCCCTCAAAGAGATTGTAAGGAGTGGTGAGGAGGAGGAGAGAATAAAAAGTGTTTTCTCTTTGTCTTGCTTAGCAGATCTCGATTGTCCTTGGGGAGAGTGTGGACTGCATGTCTGACAGCGGGGTGGGAACCGGAGAGGAGTAGATGGAGGCTACGGAGGATGGGAAGGAGGAGGCCATGGAGGACTGAAAGGTGCTGGACATGGACATGGAGACAGAGGGGTAGGTGGTGGCGATGGAGGGAGAGGGGTACGAGGTGTGGATGGGAGAGGAGTAGCAGGATGTGACTGGGGAGGGGTAGGAGGAGACCGGGGAGGGGTAGGAGGTGATGGGAGAAGGGTAGCTAGAGACAGGGGAGGGGGCTGATACTGAAGCTGCTGCTACAGCTACCGCCCCAGCCATCCCACCTTTCTCCGCCTTCTTGTCCTTCTGCCTCAGATGGATCTTGGTGTGCCTCTTCCTCTCGTCGCTGCGGGCAAACTTGCGTCCACAGATCTCGCAGGCGAAGGGCTTCTCACCGGTGTGCGTGCGTATGTGCGTGGTCAGGTGGTCACTGCGGCTGAAGTTGCGCATGCAGATACGGCACTGGAAGGGCTTCTGGCCTGTGTGGATGCGGATGTGGCGTGTCAACTCGTCTGAGCGGGAGAAACGGCGATCACACGTCTCCACGGGGCAGGCATACGGCCTCTCGTGGGGCGGCGTCTTGCTGGGACGATTGGGGTACTTGCGCATGCGGCTGGGCTTGATCAGCTGGGACTGGTAGACACTCTTCAGGTCTTGGGAGCCCGTCTGGGTGGCGAAGGCTTTGATGGTGGACAGGGGGGTGAGGGAGGGCTGGCCTGACCCGTTCTGGAAGGGCTTCTGGTCAGGTAGCAGGCTAATCTCCCCCTGCTGCTGGGGGAAGAGGTAGTCAGGGATCATGGGCACAGGGAAGCTGGTGCCACACATCTTCCCGTTGGGGTAGGCTGGAGGGTTGTACTGGAGCGACCCTCCGGCTGGGCTGGCGAAGCCCTGGCCCTGGTCGGAGAAGATGTCAGGGCTGGCGCTGGAGTAGGTAGGAGCAGCTGAATAGATGGGGTTATTCTCACTGTGGTGGACAGAGCAGCTCAGACTGGAGCTCTGGGAGGAGATGGCGATGGACGAGATAGAGGAGGACAACGAGGAAGAGGTGCCGGTCTGAGAGGCGGAGGAGGACGGGGCGGAGGTGGAGGGGGTGTTGATCCCCACCAGCCCACTGACCAGACTGAATAGGGGCTCGGCCCACAGGCTATTGCTGCAGTTGGTGGCTGGCTCCAGGGTGAAGCGGCCAGTGTAGGAGATAGGAGGCAGCCGCTGGCTGGAGTAGCTCTGCTCGCCCATCGACTTCTCACAGTTCATGGAGATATCAGGTAACGTATCTGCAGAGAGAAAGAGGGAAGGAGACATGAATCAATTAATATGCAGGAGGGAGGGAGGGAGGGAGGGAGGGAGGGAGGGAGGGAGGGAGGGAGGGAGGGAGGGAGGGAGGGAGGGAGGGAGGGAGGGAGGGAGGGAGGGAGGGAGGGAGGGAGGGAGGGAGGGAGGGAGGGAGGGAGGGAGGGAGGGGAATCCTGCCAGAGAGGTGGACAGTGTTGCCCCTCTCCTCTCTAAGAGCAGCAGGTGCCTATGCGAAGCAGGAGAACCAGCCTCCCTCCCTCCCAGCCAAGCAACCCCAGCACTTTCCCACCTCTAAACTCCCACACCAGCCATTTCCTCCACTAACCAAAAGATGGACAAGAGCTGTCGTGCAAGTCAAGCCAAGCCATTTGCATGCATTTTTTAAAGATATATTTTTTAAGCATTTTTTTTCTTTCTGTCACACACACACGCACACACACACACGAGCCAAGCTCTTGAAGTCCACCACATAGCCTAAGGCAATTGATTACTGAAACTGCAGTTCAGCTGGTTTTAGGAATGCAATTTGAATTTAGCTCAAGACTGTCTGAAGGTATGCAACGAGTGAGCAATGCTGAAGCTCAAATACAATCCAATAGTGATGAAGAGCTACAATTTAATTTTTCAAATTCTCGATTTTTTGGGGAGTTATGTATTTCCAATCATCATTCATTCAATTGCTTTATTATATTTCATTACTTTATTTTATTTTTAATATCTAAACATCAACAGAAGTAGAAAATATATCATTCAAAGAGCATATTCAATATATCAAGGGTCTTCTCTTGAAGCTGAAATGTAATTAATAGTTGCCAGCTGATCACAAATAATGATCATGCATTATTATGCATTATGTATAAACTGTTTCATACCATGCATTCTGCTAGTTGCAGAATGCAGTCTATCATACAATACAATACAATACAATAACAGTACAGCAATAGACCAAGGATATACTCTTACCTCCAGTAATGTGGTCGTACTGCTCTCCTGGCTCCCCCGATCCAAAACCTGCTCCCTCAGTCGTCGAGGCAGAGAGGTAGGGGGTCCCAGCAGAGCTCAGCATCATCATCTCCTCCAGCTTGGGATAGTTATCCATGGGAGAATGGGGGAAGCTGAGGGGGTCTGAGATCTGCAGGGCTGGATGGAGCATCTCTGTCTTGGTTGCAGCCATACTCCAGGGACGTGGTGCTGTAAGGGGCTGAGGCTGCGCTAGAGAGGAGAGCAGCGAGGCTTGGTGCAGGCTGGGCAGAGTGGTGATGTTCCTCTCTGAGGTGGAGGAAATCACCAGTCCACTTTCGGGAGCAGGGTCAGACTTCTTTCCCTCTTTTCTCTGGTTCTCCAAGAGTTTTTCTTGTCTTGTTCCTCCTCTTGTCCAAGATGAGTAAAAATCCACTTTTTTATTTTCTTTCAGAGAAGAGTGTTCAGATCAGATGTCCCTTTTACTCATTCCCTAAAATTAATGATAAATAATCATTAATATATTTTTTTCTTTTCACTAGTTGAATCCAATAAGGGTGTTGCCCTTTTGGATAATGTGTTGTTGTTGTTGCTTTGAATTCACTTTTACTTTTTGAGTGAAAATGTTCTTAGTTAGGGAGATAGCGCTGTATGTGTGCGTGTGTATCTGTCTATCTCTGCTCTAAGTTTTGCTGTTCTGAGCTCTGAGGGCGCACTCTCATGCTCAGAGAATCCCCACTCCTTTATATACCCTTTCTCCGTGACGTAGATGTCCATATATGGAGTGAAGGAAGCCCATATTTAGGCACTGCAGTGGAGGACACATGACGTTGGCCAGGGGGAAAGCAGAGAGGAGACACTTTATACTGAACCAGTGCAATAAATCGCGGGAAGATAACCGCTCTTCCTCAACCCTGAATCGATGCATCTTCATAGAATAATCCCTGCTGGAGAAGGCGGCATAATTCTTGCTGTCTCCCTGATGGCCCATAGTTCAGATTCGGATTTCCCATCTGTGCAGCAGGCTGCGCGCTTGCCGGAAAACCCGGCTCCGCCATGCCATATAAGGTTGTGTCTAAGTAAGGAACTATTCCGGTGGGTTTCCATTTCCTTGCCCTTATTTGGAGCTTCCTGAGGTAGCGCTGATCAGTGCTTGGCAGCAGTGAATGAGAGGCAGAGCGCAGCTCAAGTCCAGCGCTCTCCTCAGTACACCGTACAATAAGTAATGTCAGCACTCAGCACCATACTCCTCCCTCAACCAAACCAGCAAGGAAAACACCCGTGCCTTTATTTTAGATAGAAGCTTATACATTTCAGCTTTTAAATGATCTAAACGGAAATGTAATAAAGAGTGAACTAAGCAGCTCGTTTCAGTATGGGTCTCAGTTATATTACGCAATGAAATTGCAGTTCTGCATCAACACGAGCGCACAAAAAGGCCACAGAAATGTGTTAATATATTTTAACAATTATACTATTGTTATGAATCTTGCATTATAATATCTGAAAGAGGACATTGGTTTTACGCGTTCACAATCTCTGCATACGTTCATAGCCAGCTTACCCATCCCATTGACGCACAAAAAAAGGTGCACGGAGGAGAATTTGAAGAATTGAATTTCAAATATTATTGTCTACCTCATCAATGAATGAGTTAGTTAGACATCAGCAGTTTGACAGGTGAGAGGAAGAGAAGAGAGAGGCCAGACAGTTGATTCCTTCGGGATGGCCGCGTGAAGTCCTGTGCAAAGATGCCAGTAGCGCGTGTTATTGTTGTATATTTTTTCGTCTTTGCTGTCAAAATGCATATAGCAATAAGCTATGTGAATATAGCCGTTTTCTTTCACTTGGTCTTTGGGAATCCTATTAATGAGTGCGTTGTAGGCGTAGGCCTATTCAGGGCTGCTTACCTGGCAATGAAATGGTTCGAGCCATTGAGTGGTTATGAAAGGCTACTATTGTGAACATGCATGGTACGGAGATTACTTTGACCAGCAGCAGATATAATTGAATACCGCAAATTGACTTGAGACATGATCGTCTATGGACATGTAAATTACGCATCACTCATTATATCCATCCCCTGCAATTGTTTAAGATTGGGAATATGCTTTCTCTACCTACCTCTTTGTCATTGATGAATGATACCGGAGGCCATCGGATGCTGACGACGCTCTGGGCCAGGACTATCCTATCCGACTAATTGCGGGGTTACCCCGGCCTCCCCTACTCAATAGGCTACTCCGGGAAACTCTCTGCCACTCACGGAGCTAATAGGTCGAATTAACAAACCGCCACTAAACGCTGCCAGAACGCCTGTGGGCTACTGATGTTCCCCCTGGCTGTTCCAGCCCAAAAGCAAGCCAGGGAGCGGGGACTCCTCGATGGCTGTGACAGAAAATCGATGTTTCCCCCGGCCCGATGCTGACTGGAGCTATGCAGGCAAGCTCATTGTTAAACATTCCATGATTGTGTATTTAGGCCTACTGTAGGCCAACTGGAGAGAAGTGCGTGGGTGAGACTTCAACCCTTTGGAGAG